>NW_015090893.1:297651-345084 GCF_001431845.1 Calidris pugnax
CCCCCCCCCCCCCAAGGTTAAAGATGACAATAACGTTTTGTTGATTGCCAACAGAGAGAGAAGACAACTCCTGGAACCCCCATAAGATGCCTGTGCCAGGTGATGCATTTTCTTAATGCACACGTAATCTATAACTAGATTTTAATATTTTATTTTTTTTTTAAAGCCCATTTGAGAATAACGCAGTGAGGACATTCTGCGTTCAGTCAGAAATCACTGTTTTAGAAGCCTGCTGCAAGGGAAGACGTCAACAAAAGCTGTTGCAAAGCTGTGCTTTCACTTCACGGGGCTTTGAGGAGATGTGTTCTTGGGTCCGGTTCAGGTGGGCTCATTTCTCTGACTTTCACTTTGAATTTGGAAATCAAAGGCATTTTAAAATTCTAGGTCAAACTCATTAAAAAACACGGAACCTCACCTGGTTTCAGCTCTCTAAATCACAAGAAACAGTAAATCTCCTGCTCTGGTTTTGGTACAAATCTATAAATCACGGGGTGGGTGTATTTGAAGCCTGGCCCAGAACCTCTCTGCCCAGAGTCAGCCTTGCTCCAAAAGTTCATGACTTTTTTTCTAAACAAGCTCAGGGATACGTGGGGTGTCAGTGACACGTGGAACGTGGCACGTTTCTGGGGCCATGGCAAAGATAGCGCCCAGCTTTCGGATTTGGGGTTTTTCTAGCATAAAATTCCATCTCTGAGACTGAGCCCACCTGCCTGATCAAAGAAAGACAGGCTATTTTATGGAAAAAAAACCCACCCAAACATCCTTTCCCTATTCCTCTGGTACCAGGGCAGCCTGGGGAGGCCTCTCCTCCCCGGAGGAACGTGGCTGCCCCTGGGCTTTCCCGGAATTCCCGCCTGCCTGCGGTTTCTTAACCAGTCCTGCAAAAATGTATTTTTTATTGAATGTTATTCTAACCATAAAACTTTTAAGCTGTTCAAATACTTTCCTTTGTACCGTAGACATCTGAGACTATTAGACATTAACAAGTAAATGTACTTTTTTTTTTCGACTGCTTCAATCTGCTAAGTAGTTTTCTTTGGACCAATCTCCCCGTGTCTTGTACCAGAGGAAATGCGGCTGTGATCTGATATCCTATCTCCTCGGTATCTGTCTCTCAGATTGCAGATATAGGTGTGTTTTACTTTGAATTCAAAAAGTGACTTTATTTCATGGCAACCCATTTACTCACCCAAGATGCTTAAAGCCAAGTGGTACCGTATTGATTCTCTTTGATTCCTGTATTAAACCTATAAATCTTTGTGGGAATAGAGCATACACTTTAGAAGGACTCAACCGAAAGATTTCAGGAGGTGAAATGCACCATCTTTGATAGTTACTTTAATAATTAATATAAAGTGTTCTTTGACTCCTTCCACCAAAGCTTCATGTCGTTAGAGTTGACTTACTGTTTGTATGATGTCCTCATCTGAAATTGGCCCCCTTTTGGATTGTGTCCTACAAATGCAAATAGCAAGAGGGTGTTCCTGCCCCAGATTGTTTATGAGAGACAGAAAAAGTGTTGGAAGAAGCAACCAGCATCATCATGCTTTGGTGTATGAGGAGGTGAGACCCCAAACTTGCTTAACTCGTTCCGAATCTCATGGAAAGCCTTTGACTGACCTGGTAAATTATACACCTGAATCGGTTTGGAGGCACCCAAATAAGTGACCTGATTTTCTGATGTGTTGAGCTTCTCTAAAATGGGCTTTTTGCCTGGGATTTCTGGAAAGCTATCCTTTTATGGGATTATGATGGGATCAGTTTTCCCAGACCGCTTTCAGCCCAGGCAGCCATGCATTCCCATGGAATTCCATCCCTTGTGGTTCCTGTGAAATTCCATCCCGTCTCATCAGTGAATTATCGTGTCCTCTTCCAATGCAGATTCACAACTCTTCCTGACCAGAAATGGAGCTGGAACTGGGGATGGTGTTTTCTGTTCCCTGCTCTTGTCTTTGAATGCTGCTTTGCAGAGAAGAGATGCCTGTGACAGTGATGCTCATGAGGCATCTCTCTAAATCGGGCATTTTTAGATTACTGGGAGTGAAAGCACGTGTTTTCAGAAGTCACCTTTATGGATTATGGGTACGCAGGCAGGAACTGGGAATTTTGTCTTAATAACTGAGCTCGTTTATAGCAGTGATAGAACAGAAATCAAAAATTGAGCATAAAAAAAAAAACTTAAGTGAGAATTTTGGAATGGAGAACTGCTTTTTGCTATCGCAGAGATGGCTCGAATTATTTAATTCAGGAGGCCTTGAGCTGTGTATGGGAGTTTGGTTTTACCCCAGAAATCCTGGAAGATCGGGAAGTTGGGAGAACCCAGCAGGTGAGGTACCCAGAGTTAAATGGTGGCCATTGCTTTTTGCTCAAAAATAACACGGGTCTAAGCATGAAGGCCAATTTTTTTCCAAGGGAACTTGAAGCAGAGCTCTAAAATTACACCTCAGAGGTCTTTGCGGTGTTAGATTTTCATTCCTAACTTCTTACTGAACAAAAGTATTTATATGTTGTATTGGAAATTCAGTGTGTTTGTAGCTTATTGTCGGATTTGCATATGCAAACTCACCAGTATCACCTGATAATTCACATTTGACATTTTTGCCACCTCTCCAGCACCAAACATTTGAATTTTAACCAGCCATTTACTTCCTCAACCGCTACCACAACAGGTAGAAACGATTGCTTCCCCTTCGAACATGGGTGGTGTTTCCTAAACACTGATTACAGCAAGATCTTTAATTTCCAGCCCAACCCTCAGCAGTCGATCGCCTGTTGCCACATAAGCCAGATCTTGACACGTAACCCTCGCAATTATTTTTCATCCCACAAATGTTAATATTTACCAGGTAGAGTCAATCTTCCAACCGCAGAGAGCAATTTGCATTGTTGGTGGTATGAATTATACATTAGCTAAATAAAAATGTTAACCATCCACTACTATAATTATATAAACAGAACTCACACTTGAGCCCGGGTCAGAATCTTCTGGTTAATGCAGAAATGTTTTCTGTCCCTGCTCCTACAGACCAGCAGCTCCCGAGCGGGGCAGGATGGTGGGACCTCGTCCTGCGCCGCCTCTCCCACCCGGGGTAATTAACGCAGAAGTAGGTCTCAACGAGCTGTAATTGTGTGAAGTCTCTGGGGCTGGCGAGTCACCAAGAGTAATCCTCTGTGCACAAGCTCCCCCTTATGGAAATGAAAAATACTAAACAATGCTTTTTTTTTTTTTTTTTTTGCCAATGCTATTGCTCACATATGCGATCTACTAGTTGAAATATACCCCGGTGCCTTTTTTTTTTTTTTTTTTCCTGCCAAGTCGGACAGGACTAAGAACTGATTGTTATGAAGCGATGTCTCAAGCCTACAGTTGTGTTTGGGAACTCAAAATTTGAAATGCAGATGATTTAAGGAATTGGCTTATGAGCCCCGTGGCACACGTGAATGATGATGGGGTGTGTACGTGTCTATACTAAAAATGATTTGTGCTGCTTTTGAAGTTGGAATTTCTTGTGGCATCCTGGCAAGGAGGAAGGTGAGAGAGGCTCTTTGGGTATCCACAAGGACTGGGATGTCGCAGGGGGAGTTGTAGCTCTGGCCTCCTCTGCCTTACGAGGAGCAAAAACAAGTCCTGGGGAACACAGAATTTAGTTCTGGAGTAGTTTTTTATGCCTGTTTCTGAGGTTACCCTACAATGTGTATTTTGAATTGGAGCCTGATGGTGGAATTTCACCCTTAGCTAATAAGAGTAAGAAGTTTCAAGTTGTTTGGATGAGAGGTGTTGCCTGTAGGCCTCAAGCTTGTAGGTGTAGTTAGGACATAGGTGTAGTTAGGGCACGTTCTTATACAGTCACTTTACTGCGTAACAGGTCCCAACGAAACCTGTGTGAGGGCAACCACAGCTCTGTGCTCACCATGTTCTCACACTCCCTGTTAGCGTGCCTGAATCCCAACAGTAGCCTACACGGACCCTTGCTCTGACTGGGTGGGACTGGTCTGGTAATCTCTACCCTTTTCCTGGTGTTCAAGAATCACAGTTTGAGGTAATGTCAATCAGTATCATCCCACCGATGTTTGGTGCTTTGGTGAGATGCCCCAATGGCTCGTGTGACTTTTTCTGCTGCAAGAACCTGAATAGAAACATTGTTGCTCTTGCAAAAACAGTTTTCAGTTGGTTTAAGCTATTTAGATGGGGTTTGGTCAACTAATTCAGTGGACCTGAATGGTCTACTTGGTCCATAACATTATTGAAAATCACATATGCTCAGCACCATGCAGGATTTGACCCTGGAGCTATAGGCATCTGGCTTCAGTCAGTCCTCTTGTAGGAGTGAGGAGACTGCTCAAATTAATTTGAAATAGTATTAAAGATATATTATTAGTAATATCAAATAGTATTATTAATAGTAAAGATAATGAAGGGGGAAACTCTACTGGAGGAGTGGCCAGGAAAGGTGTTTCTCTGTGGTAGTCTGGGGTGGCTGAAGAGAGCTTGTTGCGTTCCTCATTACCTGATTGATGGACTTTCTGGACAGGTTGAATGTTACTGAGATGTGGGACCAGAAATACCAGGGAATGTGTGTGACTGGGACAGAGGAACTGGTTGCCTCTTTCTACTGTTGAACCCTCTGGCCCATCTTGTGGTGATCTGGACGGCATGTGGCATGAGTGATGCTCAGGAATTTGTATTGACTGGGAGAGATGGACCAGTTTTCACTGAATTTCACTGAATTTCTAGAGTTGGAAGGGACCATAGAGATCATCTAGTCCAACTCCCCTGCTGAAGCAGGATTGCCTAGAGCTAGAGCATGTTACTCAGGAGCATCCAGGCAGGTTTTGAAAATCTCCAAAGAAGGGGACTCCACAACCTCCCTGGGCAGCCTGTTCCAGGGCTCTGTCACCCTCACCGTGAAGAAGTTTCTCCTCATATTTGAGTGGAACCTCTTCTGTTCCAACTTGTGCCCGTTGCCCCTCGTCCTCTCACTGGGAACCACTGAAAAGAGTCTGGCTCCCTCCTCCTTCAACCCTCCCTTGAGATACTTGTAGGCGTTGATAAGGTCTCCCCTCAGCCTTCTCTTCTCCAGACTAAAGAGTCCCAGCTCTCTCAGTCTCTCCTCATCAGGGAGATGCTCCAATCCTTGAATCATCTTTGTAGCCCTACGCTGGACTCTTTCTAGTAGTTCCCTGTCCCTCTTGAACTGGGGAGCCCAGAACTGGACACAGTACTCCAGTTGTGGCCTCACCAGTGCAGAGTAGAGGGGGAGAATGACTTCCCTTGACCTGCTGGCTACACTCTTCCCTATACAACCCAAGATACCATTGGCCTTCCTGGCCGCAAGAGCACACTGTTTACTCATTGTCATTTTACTGTCCACCAGGACCCCTAGATCTTTCTCTTCAGTAGTTGCCTCTAGCGGGTCCACCCCTAACCTGTATTGGTGCCTGACATTTTTCTTCCCCAGGTGCAGGACCCTACACTTTTCCCTGTTGAACCTCATGAGGTTCTTCTTTGCCCAGCCCTCCAGCCTGTCCAAGTCTCGCTGGATGGCAGCACAGCCCTCCGGGGTGTCAGCCACTCCTCCCAGTTTGGTATCATCAGCAAACTTGCTGAGGATACACTCTGTCCCCTCGTCCAGGTCACTGATGAATATATTAAACAGCACGGGTCCAAGTATTGACCCCTGGGGGACTCCACTGGTTACAGGCTTCCAACTTGAACCTGCTCCATTAATAATTACCCTTTGAGTCCTGTCGCACAGCCAGTTCTCAATCCACCTCACTGTTGTTTGTAAGGGAGTTATGTAAAATGCACCAGGGCGACAGGAAGATCAGGAACACGGTGATAGGTACTGCTGGTGCAGGAGGGACGTTGCTGAGACAGCAGCATTCGAGAGCAGCAGTTGTAGCTCAGCTTCTCTTCAGGGTGACCTGAATGTGTTCTACATAATGCAGTTATGTAGAATAGCTCAACCTGAAAATTAGGTTAAAAGTTCATTTTTGCACCTTTCCTATGGCTCCAGTGGCACGTGCAGTGAAAGCAGATGGAGTGGTTTTTATTAAAACAATGAAAAATCCATGTTGGCGCTGGCTGCGTGCATTGTGTTACACTTTCTCACCCACTGCCTGAGCTCCCTTTTGCTTGCCAACTATCAAAAGAGGTTCTAATACCAACCGTAAAAGCTACTCACCAAAGGACATGCTTCCCATTCCTTCATAGTCATGGTGATTTTGTTGGTAACGAGCACCAGCTCTCTGATCGGGGCTGATGCCACTGCAGAGTTGTCCCTCCTGGAAAAAAAAAATAAAAAATGTATTCCCTGTGTAATATCTTCCCTTTGGTAAGGAATTCAGTTTTGGGTTCCCCAGTTCAAGAAGGACAGGGAACTGCTGGAGAGGGGACAGCAGAGGCTACAGAGAGGATTAGAGGCCTGGAGCATCTCTGTGATGAGGGAAGGCTGAGGGACTTGGGTCTTTTGAGTCTGGAGAAGAGAAGGCTGAGGGGGGATCTGATCAACGCCTATAAATACTTCAAGGGTGGGTGTCAGGAGGATGGGGCCAGGCTTTTTTCAGTGGTGCCCAGGGACAGGACAAGAGGGAACAGGCACAAACTTGAACATAGGAAGTTCCATCTAAACATGAGGAGGAACTTCTTTGCTGTGAGGGTGGCAGAGCCCTGGAAGAGGCTGCCCAGAGAGGTGGTGAAGTCTCCTTCTCTGGAGACATTCAGGCCCTACCTGGACACGTTCCTGTGGGACCTGCTCTGGGTGGACCTGCTTTGGCAGGGGGTTGGACTGGATGATCTCCAGAGGTCCCTTCCAACCCCATATCATTCTGGGATTCTCTGAATGAGCCCATGTATACCACAGCTGGAGGGGAGCAGATTTAGATTGGAGATGAGGAGACAGTTCTTCACTGTGAAGGTGGTGGAGCACTGGAACAGGTTGCCCAGGGAGGGGGTTGAGGCCCCTTCCCTGGAGATATTCAAGGTGAGACTCGACGAGGCCCTGGGCAACCTGGTCTAGTTGGGGGTGTCCCTGCTGACTGCGGGGAGGTCGGACTAGATGACCTTTGGAGGTCCCTTCCTGCCTGGACAATTCTATGATTCTATGAAATGAAAGGTATGTCATCTATTCCTGTTGAGAGGCCACAGGAGCAAGAACCACGATGGTCCATGGTGCTCCCTGAGCCCAGTCAAAGCCATTTAACCCTTCTTGGCTTGGGCTAGTGACCACCAAAATTAGGCAAGTGCATTTTTGATGGTTCCAGGAATGCCAAGGCCACTAGTGGAGCTGGTTTTTGCTGCCTGAGGGGGTGCAAAGATTGATGCCATACCTGGTTATTTGGAGGTCCAGCAAAAGGCCTGCAGAGCCATTAGCGCTGCTGTACCTGTAGTGAAAGGTGGGAAGAGAGCTGGAAGAGGAAAAAACATTTCTACGTGACTTCTACGCTCTTCTAAATTATCTGATTTTTAATTACGTTTTAAAATTGGATGTTTTTCTGACCTTAAAAAAATGGCTTGAGATGTGCTACCTGTTTTCTGTGCTGCAGAGATGGGAAACCTCTGACATTCCGAGCACCTTGCCTGGGCAGTTTTCCTATTTTTATTAAGCTATTTGGGTTAATTGAAATACACCTATAAAACTTCTTCCAGTTTGGAGGAAATTTTTTTTGCTGTCAATACAATAGGCTTCTTTTTTTTTTTTTTTTTGGCGTTTTATTTACTGGCATTTTAAAATGTATTTCTTTAGTTGGGGTCAATTTAAGTAAGGATTATTTTGCAGGCCTTATGTGTCTCACCAGCACACACACAAAAAAAATCTCAGAGTGGTGGAGATGCAGCAGGTAACACACTGAAATGTGGTTTCTGGTGGAGGAGGGGAAGAGGAGAAGACAGAGCCAGAGCCAAAATGCCTCTAATACACGCCTGGGTTCAAGTTTTGGTGGATAATTACTCTTCTCTAGTTCTGCAGTGGTTTGACTGGTGTTCAGGGGTGCGGACCAGTGTGTGGTGGGAGGAGAGAGGGTTCTCCATCGGAGAAGCGCCGTAATGCTGTATGAGGAACGGCTGAGGGAGTTGGGACTGTTTAGTATGAGGAAGAGGAGGCTGAGGGGAGACCTCATCACTCTCTACAACTACGTGAAAGGACACTGTAGAGAGGTTGGTGCTGGTCTCTTCTCACAGGTAATTAGTGACAGAACGAGAGGGAACGGCTTCAAGCTCCAACAGGGGAAGTTTAGATTAAACATTAGGAAGGAATTTTTCACCCAAAGAGTGGTCGGGCATTGGAACAGGCTGCCCAGGGAGGGGGTGGAGTCCCCATCCCTGGCTGTGTTTAAGGGCCGTTTAGATGCAGTGCTAAGGGACATGGTGTAGGGGAGGACTTTGTAGAGTAGGGGAGATGGTTGGACTCGATGATCCCAAGGGTCTCTTCCAACCTAGACGATTGTATGATTCTATGTGGCCAGGGATGGTTCCCTGGAGGGACAGTAGGTCTGGGACCTCTGTCCCAGGAGCAGTTTGTGGGGCAGGACGTGCCATGCCCAGGTGCCCAGCAGTGCCCAGCCGTGCCCGGTGCTCAGCTCCAGCAGCATTGGAGTCAGGCTCGTTAAGCCTGACATCCTTCCCTCAGCGCTAATCACTTTTCCATCTCGACAACGGCTGTTTACGGCAGCTGCTGCCTTATGTTTGGTTTGATCGGGGTCCAGATTTTACAAGTGATTAAAATGCTGCTAATAAAGATATTTTAACTAGGATTTACATGTCGACTTGCCTTTTCCAGCTACAAAAGAACTTCCTACCACTTCTTTTCCTCCTCTGCCCCAGCCTGGCTGCCTGGCTTGCTGTTCTGGGGGTGACCTGGTGGCCCTTCATCCCCACCAGCCGGTCTTTGGTGGCCTCCCCTGGGGAGCCCCGGGGAGGTGTGGGCAACGGCCGGGTTCTGGATAAAATCCCGGTGCCCTTGCATGTGCACGACAGGGAGATTATTTTACACACATTCCCTCGTATGTTCCCTTGGTTTACCACATACTTGCCTGATTTCCATCAGAATCTTATAATTGCATTCGTATGGTCTAATAGCAGTGGCAGTTACAAAAATTTCCAGATAAAGCCTGTGCCGTCGGCTTTGATGCCGCCTGTATCCCCAGTTACACCTGGAAACTAGAGTTATAGAAGAGGGAGTTTCCTTCCTTTGTTTTTTCTTTTTCTTTTTCTTTTAATCCTCTGGCTGAGGATGCAGCAGGTTTGCAGAAGGAGCGATGGAGACCTGCAGGATCCCCATCCCGTGCTCCCAGAGCCTGGTGCAGGGGGTGGGAGCGAGCCTCGGTGGAGACGGGGTGCCGGGGTGCCAGAACTAGCCCCTGGCACACGTTTGGGCAGGGTTTGCAAGATGCCAAGGGCTTGTTGGCAGGAGGGAGGAGAGCAGCAGAGGGTGCTCTCACCGCAGCAGCCGGGAGCTTGGGGAGAAGGTGTTGTGCAGAGAGAAGGAGGAGCTGGGGGCTCCTCTGCATCCCTTCCCTTCTCACTGCTTCCTCCCCAAGCCCTCCCTCCCCAAAATGTAAACCCTCCCTTTTCCCTTCTGGGGAAAAAAAAAATATATATATATGAAAAAACCAATCCAAGAACCAAGGAGTTTGGGGCAGTGCCAGCAGGCAGGGATGGGGTGGGATGGGATGGGATGGTGGGTTGGCATCTGGCCGCGACGCTGGGGCAAACCTTGGAGGAGGCTGCGTAGGAGTGCGGGGAACGCACAGTGTGACTCAGGCCTTTTTAATTACTCCTCCAGAATAAAGCGAAGCTCATGGTGGGTTTTGTTCAGCCCTTCATTCATGCTTGTAACTGCAGGGTCATTCCACTGACTTGGCTTGAATGACCCTGAATTACACAGGCACTGCTACAGAAATAAGAAGCGTGCTCGTGTTTGCGAAAGGCAAGGGAAAATGAATGAAAATGTAAGGAGAGAGAAAATTCTTTACAAATAAGGGTTCAAAATACTGTTTAACCAACACGTTCTGGATTTAACATTTATTGAAAATTCCCGCTCAAGGCTGCGGGGTTTGACAGACAAAGCACAGGATTAAGGTTGGGTTTCTGTGGCAGATTATCTGCTCTTTCCATCACCTCCCAGCTCCTTCCTCGCTTCTCTTTTTGTCTGTCACACCCGTGTAGATGGTAAACCCTTTAATTCTGCTCTGCATATACCCGCAGCCTGCCTTGACGGACCCCTGACTTGAATTATGTCTTGAACTGCTTATACAGTACTAATTACATTAATAATAATTGACTTCACTGGGCTTTGGATCAACCTCTGAAGGAATACATTTGCATCTCATTACTTACCCTGATGGAGTTTTGCATGTGCTCTTTCTGCAGATGATGGGGAGCCGGGACGGGGGCTCGTCCAGGGACCAGGGGATGTGGTGGGGAGCGATGCAATTCCAGCCTGTGGCAGAGCTGGAGCGACGAGATCCCAGTTTCCAGCAGGGATTTGTGCCGTGGCACTGATGGACGTCGCTGCCTACAAGGTACATTTCCAGCTGAAGCTTTTGTGGCCGGCGTGGAATTTGTGAGGGATCTGTCCGTGAGGGATCTCACCAGGTTAAATGGGTTATTTTCCCCTTTCTCACAATAGAGGCTCCATCTCTTGAATTCTTTGAATCAAAACTAAAAATACAGACTGGCCCAAGCAGTTTAGCTTTTACCAGTTCTTTACCAGTGGTAAACTGGTTCAGGTTTGCTGCAGCAGGGTTGGGTGGGCTGCTGTCAGCCCAGGTTGTTCAAGAGGTTGGTTAATCCGAATGTCCTCCTTTTTAAAAAACAACTCTATCGACCCAGGTAAGGGATTAGTTGATTCAAGAAGTATTTTGTAGATGTGGAATTGTTGGCTCAGGTACTTACACCTGCATTTCTTCTGTCTTGCTGGAATACATCACTCTCAGTATTGTGGTATGATGGGAGCCCCCTCAGTTTCCCGTGGAGAATAAATATGTATCTTAAGAGAGACTTTGATTCTTAGGGAATTCTTTGGGAATGAAGAGTATATACACAACAGATAATCTTGCAGTCTGTGATATCATCTATTAGTGTCAAAAATAGGCTGGAGGTCTCTTTGGTTTGTAGCGTGCATACGAACACTGCTCTTTGATATCCACATTAGTCCAGGGGGAAAACATGCTGGAGAAGAACCTTTGATTTCAGCTTTATGAAGGAAAATATATATGTCTCTGGTTCCCAGGACAGAGCAAAAGCAGGGAAGTCGGGGGTTATTAGGAGCAAGAGATAAGCAGAAGTAAGAGAAGGGAGAAAGAAACGTGAAGATAGAAACACTCAGCTATTAGCAATTTTTTCCCCCTCTGTTGTACCTAGGAACTACTTCAAAATCAAAGGGTTGGCCTGAGAGCTCAAGAGAGAGGTGTTTAACCTATAGCAGAAGGGAATAAGGTGTGACAGTATTTGTGGGCAACTCCTGGGGGGCGTTGGGCTACCCAGGTGGGAGCATGAAGATCAGTGAGACAGCTGTGTGGCTAACAGCAGGAAGAAACAGCTCGCCACTAGCAAGATAGAAACTAATTGAGAGCTTAAATATACCAAATGAGGTGGTTTGTTTTGTTTTTTTTTTCTCTCTAATGAATCATGACTAAGAGGGTGTTATTTCCTTTTAGCATTATAGATCGGAATTTTTACAAAGTCCTGTTTTTCATTCAAATGAGGATACAACATCAGGGAGGGTCTGTTCTGGAAACGGGGATCAAACCTCTATTAAAAGCCTTCTCCTGCCTTTCCTGGGTCCTTTCTGAAGGAATAGTCTCATCAGGGCTTCTTGGACCCAGGGGAGTGGAAAATTTGTGCTCTGTGATGCCTGTTGTATGTTTAATATAATGAGATACTTAGCTATATTAAACCTTTGAACATGTTTGTAGCTATTACTAATTAAAGGAAGGGTGGCTAAGCCTGGGAAAGGTGTCCCAGCTCTGGTTCTGTTGGTGTCTGGAGCTGAGCTGTGAAATCCACAGATTATGCCTCTTGGGTTATTTAAAAAACATTGCTTGGTCTGGCCATCGCCTCTTATATTTTGATTTTTTTCAAATTAGCATTATTCTAATAAAATATGCTGCGATCCTGCCTGTTCCATAGCCAACAGAAGATATATTAAGCCTGTATTTCATTAGCTAACAATATATTGACCTTATCCTGTGACAGTTGCTGGGTAATAATGTTTTGCCCCTCTTATCTCTAGGACGTTCTCCTAAGGATCTCCATGTACTTTCAAATACGGTGAATTTAATCTTGCTGCCCTTTAGTGTGCTAAAATTGTATTAACATCCTTGTTGCACGCATCCAAGAGCTGTAAATCAGGTGCCCATGACCCACTAAATTTGTTGCAAAGCGCGTTACAAAATGCAGATTTTAATATCTCTGGGGCACTGTTTTGGGGCGTGGGGTGAGGTTCCTGCTGGAGCACAGGGGATGGTTGTGGGTCTGCACCTGGAAAGGTGGTTTAGGTGGCAGCGGTGGTGACTGCTGCCAGGACAGATGAATTGTCACATGCAAAAACCTCTTTATAAAATAGAAGATCTGTGGCTCTGCAGGGTTAGTTTGCCAAGTTTTGATGTAGGGAAGGAACTAGATTGTGTTTCTAGATGACTTCTCTCTCCCACTTTTGAGTGCTTCTTCCTCTGTTTTGTCTCGTTCCTCTAGACCAGAAATCTTCTTGCTCAGTGGCTCCCTATTGTTGTACCTTCCTTTAGGACTCTGTATAGATACTTTTTGTGTTTATGGTAAGGAATTTCTTTCCTTTCCCATTAACATTTTCAAGTTTTTCAGTGAGGGCACTCCCTGAAATCTCAATGTACTGAAAGCTAGATCTAAAAGTTGTTCGTTAAGCAAACGCTATTCAGGTGATTTAAAATACTTCATTGGCAATTATAAACTTCTGCAACATATTTCATGATGATATTAAGCAAAAATAATGTTAGTGGGCTTTTATGCTTGAAATGAGTGAACGGTGAACAAAGTGATTTAACCATATAGGGGATGTTAAAGGTAAAAGATTTTGTCCCAGCCAGTTTTAGTTTCAACATCCTGGGGTTTCCTGGTTTAATAGAAAAAATAAAATCCCAGCCAGCTGTAATTAATGTAGCAGCTACTGCCTTGGACTGCTCAGGGGTTGCACTGCTACATCTTACATGGAAGAGCCCAGACTCTCGAGTTGGCTTTTATTATAAACTGGATCTTCAGCAGGTTGTTCCCAGGGTGAGACCTGTAACACACACACACACTCTGCCTGTTTGGGTCTAAACACCAGTTTATCCACACTAATGGAGTTTCAGCTTCCAGACAGCTATCCTGGTGCTACGTCTGACAAGATGTGGAAGCCACTGACTTAATGCTACTGTGTTACCTACTGATGATGGCCCAGCACACGCAGTCCTCCTCCTCTCCTTGAATACATTTGCAGTTTGCTCCCTATCCCAAACTGCTTGTGGGCCAGGAAGATGATGATTATCCTCTGGCTCCTGCTTCGGCTGTAGTTCATGACCTCTTGTTTTCAAATTTCATAAAGTACAGTGGAGTGACAGCAGAACACAAGCCGTGTGTGTTGCAAGCCTGGTTGTGTGCGTTGCGAGCCCGTTTCAGCCAAGCGTGTTGCCAGCAGAGCGCCTGTAATCTACGGTGTATGTCTGGGGTTTGAGGAGAAAATGTAATTCTATAGCCTCTGTGTGCTGATAGGAATTCTCCTGCCTGTGTGGTATGATGTGAGGCCGCAGCCAATATTTTATGATGTAGTCCTCTCCGACAGCAAGCGAGTAAGTGAGTCATTTCCTACCGTCCTTCAGAATTATGCTCTGTGCACGATGGGCAACTCCGTACGTAGGGTCACTGAGATACGGGGACGTGGTTGAGGGGTAAGTGCAGAAAGACTTTAAACCCCTCTCCAAGTAGATTGGGAAGGTAATACTGTGACGGTGTGTTTTATCTCCCTTTTATGAATGAGGCTTTCTGGCTGCGGCCACCTCCTCCGTGGGCATGCCTTTAAGGCCAAATTTGTTCAATTGTTTGCGGGGTCTTGCTGCAGGAGTGCCCTTGGGAGCATCTCCATAGCACTCCATCTGTTATATCCTCGGGGGAAATACGAGAGCATCCTGCCCTTCAAGTGACCTCTGGACACCTCTGCGTGTGATGTGCGAGACCCGCTCTTGGGGGCACTCCAGGCCAGGAGATGGGGACCCAAGAGGCCAACACCTGAGCAGGGGAAGGTGTCACGGCAGCAGCACACTCTCAGCCAGGGGTGGCTTTTCCAAACCTTCCCAGCAGATTTAGCATCTGCTGTGATATCTCTCTTGCGGGCTTTTGAGAGCTGCCACAAGAGCCCTGAGAAAATTTTACACGTCTTCATCCGGAAGAAGTGTGGATAGTCATGATGTGATCGTCATGAAGGGACCACTGCTGAGATGGGTGCCCAAAGATAGGTATGGGAATGGAAACAAAGCTGAGTGACAGGGAGGGAGGCTCAGAGGAAGTATGAATAGTCATGATGTGATCGTCATGAAGGGACCACTGCTGAGATGGGTGCCCAAAGATAGGTATGGGAATGGAAACAAAGCTGAGTGACAGGGAAGGAGGCTCAGGACAAACATGTCTTATTTTAGGAAACACTTCTATCTAGCACAGACAAGGAGGCTACCTCCAGCCAGCCTGTTGTCATGCAGAAGCATGTCCTTTTGCAGAGTAGGGTTGTGCATCTTGTCATCTGTTTGGTGGAAAACTGAGGGATCTTCAGCCCCAAGAGCACCCTTGATAAGAGCACTCAGTAGGTAGAGCAACAGGTTGCCTGGCTGGAACCACTGACTAGTGGTGGGACACGTCCTTTTGAGGGCCTAATACCAAGCTCTTCTTGGCCACTGTTCACCAGCTGTCCTGCAGCCAGCTGTGGAGCTCCAGCTAGCAAAGAGGAGACATGGACATTTCCCAGGCAAGTGGTTATCTTTCATCTGGCAGCAAGGCACTAAATGCCTGCCTGTGCTTGCTGCTCTTCCTCATCATAGAACTGTAGAATGGTTTGGGTTGGAAGGGAACTTAAAGCCCATCCAGTGCCACCCCCTGCCCTGGGCAGGGACACCTCCCACCACACCAGGTTGCTCCAAGCCCCCTCCAACCTGCCCTTGAACCCCTCCAGGGATGGGGCAGCCACAGCTTCTCTGGCCAACCTGGGCCAGGCTCTCACCACCCTCACAGCAAACAAGTTCTTCCTAATATCAAGTCTAAATTTCCCCTCTTTATGGCTGTTTTCCCTTGTCCTGTTGCTCCCCTCCCTGATAAAGAGTCCCCCATACAGGACTATAAGTTGTAAATAATGCTTTACTCCTTCACGGGAGCGTCCTACTCTCTCCAGTCAATCAATTTTGGGGTTTCTCAGCCTCAAGTTCTGTGGGGGACAGATGGGGGTCCTGCATACCATGGAGTGAGACAACTGTGTGGTGAGGCTGGTGAGGTAGGAGGATCCCCAGTTGGCGTGGATCTCAGTTGGCATGGAGTTGGGTGGTTCTGGTGTGTCACCACCACGGTTGGGTTGGGCAGAAGGAGCAGATGGGGTCGCTCCGTTGGGGCTCGGTTGCCACAATAGCCCCGTGGGCTGGAGCAGACCCCCTTAGGCAAAACACATCTGATTATTGGGCGTGATTTACCCTCGCCAGCAATCTGTGTAATAGTTCATTGGTCATCGTGGAAACGTGTGAGTTTGAGGTACAGAACAATGCGAAATTTGTTCTTAGGGTGTAAGTCGATTTCCATGTACAAACCCGGCGCTACTAGTGTGACAATATATAAGCCTGGAGCTGGTGGAAATCATGTGCTGTTACAAGACTGTGATAGATTTATGCCGTTCGAACAATGGAAGTCTGTTGTTTCGATGATATGATATACGCTGAAAGTTTTCAGCCTATATATTTAAATAGGGAACGTTTCAAAGCTCTGATATATGCAATAGAAGACTCATTATGCCGTACAGATTTGTACTCTCAATACTCTGATATGATTGCACCTCTACATCATCTACTGCCGTCTGTCAGTGCCTACTGGAGAGCGCGGAGCTTGTAACTAATACTCCACGTGAAGGAGCACATCTAGGAGGGGAGTGTGGGACTTTCTGCTGATTGACTGGAATGTGGTGTGAGGCTGCACGTGCCACAGCGAGGGGACCACTTTGTAAAAGGCCTGTGAGTCGGGACGTGTCCTTACACCCCAGCTTTTGTTCCTACAGATGTTCATTCCTATTTGGGCTTGCAACATTGCAAAGTTTTATTTGACATCATCTTTGCACTATATAGGATCATAGAATGGTTTGGGTTGGAAGGGAACCTTCAAGCCCCCCCAGTGCCACCCCCTGCCCTGGGCAGGGACACCTCCCACCACACCAGGTTGCTCCAAGCCCCCTCCAACCTGCCCTTGAACCCCTCCAGGGATGGGGCAGCCACAGCTTCTCTGGCCAACCTGGGCCAGGCTCTCACCACCCTCACACCAAACAAGTTCTTCCCCACAGCTCAGCTCCATCTCCCCTCTTGCAGGGTCAAACCCTTCCCCCTCCTCCTAGGGCTCCCCTCCCTCATCCAGAGTCCCTCCCCATCTCTCCTGGAGCCCCTTGAGGGACTGGAAGGGGCTCAAAGGTCTCCCCAGAGCCTTCTCTTCTCCAGGCTGAACCCCCCCAACTCTCCCAGCAGAGGGGCTCCAGCCCTTCCAGCATCTCCGTGGCCGTGCTCTCTGCTGGAGCAGAGGCAGCAGAGGGTGGCTGCATCCTCCTGGTTACCATCTTGGATGATAAGATGGAAAAAGAAAACCCCACCACCCAGCATATTTGTTTAAAAATCATATGTATGCATACAGGTAATTGCCTGAGTCGGTGATAGTTTCACATGTCACTCTCCAGCCATTGTGTGTCTCCATTCTCCTACCCATAAAAGAAGTGTACCAGCTATTAATGATCTCAGGAGCTGCTCTGGTGGCATAAAGCATGTCAGGATCCTTGGAGAGACTGCTCTTTTTTTATTTTTTTTTTAATAGAAAATTTCTAGAGGGACTTGCAGATCTCCCAAGTCAAGAAGAAATCCTTGGCAGGTACCTTTCTTGCACTGATCAGCTGTCATGAGAGTCCAGGTCAGGGCTCCAGGTTGCTCCGAGGCTGATCTATGGCCATGATGTCACACTCCAGCTGGGACATATTTTACAGAGGATTGTACACGTCGCTTCCTTCACGTTTCCAGGGTTGCTGTAATTATGCACGAGGCTGGTAACGAGTGTGTTTCAGCAGCGGTGAGTGGAGAGGGGTGTCCTGGGGCAGCCCCTCTCATGCATCCCCTGTTCCCTCCCCCTCCATTCCTCAGCAGGTGGTGCTAGCTAAAATGCTGGCCTCTTGTGACTCCCTTTTAGTGATATAAACAATTTTCTTGTCCCAAGAAGCCAGACAGGGTCTGCCACCATTGCCACACATCTGGGGAACTGCAGGATTTCATGGGAATATGGGGTTGAGAGACCACCGAGCGTTGCTCAGCTACTCTAAAAAGAAGTGTTATTAATAGGTTTCACTGGAAAAATGCGTATCCTATTTTAAACATCATTTTTCAAAAAGGCATTTTCCAGATTTGGTGGACTTTTCAGTTGTACGTTTTCTCATTTGAATGGGAAAAAAACCCCTTAAAGTCTAAAAATTACTTATTTCACTGTGAACGAAACTCAAATATTTGTAGTGACCAAAATTACTGACCTGGAGGTTCCTGAACTCCAAAACGGTAAGCAAACCTCCCCAAAAGTCATGTAAGATCAAGAAGATAAGCTGGCTGGGATATGGGAGTCTGTTTTGCTGGAGTAATGGTGGAGACTAAGGCGAGAGGCATCCACATGGTTAGTGAGGGCCATGAGCGCTCGGGCTTCCCTTCCCCTCTTCATTGGGGTAGAGTTTGGGGGTGCAGGGGGGGTGGCTGCAGCCCAGGGACCAAAGCCATCCTTTGCAAGGGTAGGAGATACAGACCAAGCCTTTGACCAACAAGAATTGACTCAAAGCAGAGAAAACAACACACAGACTGCATTTTTTTTAATATTCCTACTCTGAGGAGGGTAGAAGAGTGTCCTGAGTTTCGTGACGTGGATGAGTAGCTTCCACTGGCCCAGGCAAAGGGCTGGGTGGCTCCTGGGGCTTTTGTGGAAGAAGGTCCTGGTGTTGTTCCTGCAGGTTGGCAGCCTGAAGGCGTAGGGTTTTGCATGGGAGGCAGAGCTTTGGTGTCCCATCAGATCTTACAGAGACAGGACAGGGCCAAAGGGGTTTGTGCAACTTCTGGAGTCAGGAAACATCTTGGACCAGGCGAAAGGCTGGAATTTGCGTATTGACCAGTGGGAGGTTGTTAAATGATTAAACAAAAGAGCACCGTAAAGCTGTGATGGTATTTTACCGGCCCTGTCATTTCCTTTTAAAATGTGGTGTTTGCACCTGGCACTTGAATTTCTACTTAGATGTTTCCCAAAGCGGTTTTGTGACACTCTTGGTTTCCAGGACTGATGCTCCTGGTACCAGTAGGGGTTTGAAACCACCCGGTTCTGTTAGCACAGGCCTTACTTGCTCCAACGTAGGTGAGGAGAGAATCAAACACAAGATGGGTGTTTGGGTGTGGATGAAGAGCATGGAGCTTGGGTGATGGCTCAGGTCCCTCCTGAGGTCTCACCAAGGGAAAACAGCAGCCGGGCACATACGCCATGACTTGTGTTTTCATCAGTGAAATAATATGTGCTGTATCTAATGAGCTTGGGTACAATCTGACCGGGAGAGCTGCCAGCATGGATTGCCTGTTCCGTTGCATGACACTGTCTAATTTCATTTTATTTATTACCCCGCGTAGCACCTATAACAACAACGTCTGGGCGATGACAGAACAATCATTCTAACAAAACACACCATCTAGTTTTTATGGCCTTTGAGACTTGTGTTGGCAACTTCACGAGACGCGATGTTGAGCGAGGCAGACCCAGTCTGACCCAGTCTGGGTGATGGACGAGCTGTGGGGCCGGGGCAGGAGCCCATCTTTATCCCGTCTGCTGGAGCATCTCCCATTGTCTTCTCAAGCACCTGGTGGCCCCTCTGCTGTAGAGGACCAGGGCTGAAACCAGCTCAAAGAGCCAACCCATCTTGCCTCCTCCACAAGCAATAGCACAAGTCCCAGGGGAACACACAGGAACTGCCCAGTGCTATATCTCCATGTGTTCACCAACCTGCATCCCACCCTGAAGAACCTCCCTGCTATTGCCCTGGGGAAGCACCCAACCTTTGCCACGCTATCGCTTTTGGATGTTATAGCTGTGCTATTTTCTTCTGTTGCTGCACATCTGGTGGCTGCACCGATAGGTTTACCCTCCAGACCATCCATTCCTGTCAAAATCCACCTGTGCTCCCTTCCTCAGTTTGGTTTTGGTCCGTCACACGTGACGAACTTCAAAAGTAAGGGCCATAAAATTTTTCAGAGCCAAGAATATAATTCTTAGTTAATATCCATTTTCAGTACTTCTTTTTTTCTTTCTCAAAAGCCTGCTGGGAGCTAACAGCATTAGGAAATTTTAGGCTGGAAAAATTCAGTCTGTATACATCTAACTGTCATTCCCCACGCTATTTAAAACTGGGAGTAGAGCTGAGGACCTTTACATCCCCCTACTTTCACAGCAATCTGAAATAATTTACCATAGAGTTGCAAAAAGTGACCTCCAGGCTTGCTCCCAGCCTGTCACTTGAAGGTTTGTAGCAGCTTTTCTCCCTTAGTAGTTTTAAATATTTTGAATTAAATTAGCTACTCTTAGAAGCCGACAAGGGAAAACGTAGCGAAGACGGTGTGTTAGTGAAATAAGGAGTATAAAAGGTGACTTGGTGGAACAGTAGCGAGACTGACTGACCTTATTTTCATCTTTTTAGTGCTATTTAAAGGTCTGAGCTCTTTACAGTTATTGCTTTCCCAAGCCTGTGTGAATCAGCAGTGTGTTGCAAGCCTTATTTTACAGAAATGAAAGCTAGATTTTTTTTTTTAATATATATATATATTTTTTTTTTTGCAAGCAGCTCATCTTTCACTCAGGAACATGAGAAAGGGGCGAGATTCCCAAAAATGCTGGGCAGCCTCCTGCGAGCCGTGCGCGACGGCGAGCCCCGGCCCCGTCCTACTGACTTCATGTGCAGGGATCCTGCTGAAGCAGGGGAAATTTGAGCTGAGCTGTGTTGAAAATCTGTCCAACTCAAGCATTTTACAGATATTTAGGCCTTGTTCCACTCACTATTGCGAGACTTGAGCGAGACAGGTTATAGGTTTAAATTCCCCTGAAACCGGTGGCAGGGAGACATTGAGGCATGTTCTAAAATATCCCTGTTCTGCATCTTCATTAAGTATCTTTAAAAATCGGGCTGGAGATTATTTGCTTACAATCCCGCAGACCCAAGTTTGTATTTTTAACTGTAGGACTGTGCCATTTCCCCAGAGATGGCCGCAAAACAAAATAATGAGATGAGAAGAAAAAATAATGAGATGGTTCTTCGTACAAATTCCTTAAAAAAATAGGAATATGCCAGCGCTTTTCTGTAAGGCTGGGATGTGACCTATTCTGCCGTGCTTCTGTGAGATAAGCTGTTCTAACAACTTGTCTTGGATTCTGATTTCTCACTGAAAGCCTGGCCTTTTCGGTTGGAAAAGATAATATCCTAAACATATGTCTAATGATTGATTCCTCTGTACGTATATTCAGTGCGTGTAGGGCTCTCTTAAGGGAACAAACACTGCTGTGGTTGAGTCAGCAGGATGGGAATACTCATTTAATCAGTGTTTTTTAGTCAATATTTACTAGTAAGAGAAAACAACTTTTTGCTCTGTGGGGAATATAACATTGTATTTCCTAATAGAATAGGAAAAAGCGGATAAAGTCTGTAGTTAACCCGTTAGAGGTTTTCCTAATGCTTCACTAATACAAACAAAAATCAGTTTCTTTTAAGCATCATCTAAATTTTATCAACTTTTAATAATATTTCCCTAGAAGTTTTCCAGTGAATGATTTTTAATCATCACCCATGGTTTTTACATCACCTTAATGATCTGTCCTCTTCGTTAACATGTGATAGAGTATAGTTCATGTGGCCAGACGAATTCTAGTAGGAGCATGAACTACCTGTAGAGCTGTGGGGTGGGTTTTCCAAATCATTTGGCATTGGATCTCTCTTGTGGCTATCATAGGGATGCCCATCCTCTGGTCCTGAACAAGGAGGCCACTCCTAGTGCTTTTTAAAGTTGGTTGGTAATTTCATTTTACTGTTGTTGAAAAGAAAAAAAAAAATGGACGGGATAATATTCAAGGCAGGAAAATATACTCAAGTTGTTGAACCTGAGAGTTGTGCTGGTAGCTAATGGCCATAAATTGCCCGTGTCTCGGAATATTAGAGATATTGGTTATCCACAGCTCCCTTTCACGTTCACAAGACTTGGAGATTTTAAGGATCTCTGCCCCCATGGTTCAGCTGTAGTGTGGGAGGTGGGGAAAGGTGTGTTTTTATCCATGCCCTCATGAGTTCTGGGCAAGGAAGAACCTCATGAGGTTCAACTAGCGCGGGAGGTGGGGAAAGGTGTGTTTTATCCATGCCCTCATGAGGGCTGGGCAAGGAAGAACCTCATGACGTTCAACGGGAAAAGTTTCACCTGGGAAAGAAGAATGTTAGGCACCAATACAGGTTAGGGGTGGACCTGCTGGAGACAAGTTCTGAAAAGAAAGATCTGGGGGTCCTGGTGGACAGCAAAATGACAGTGAGCAAGCAGTGTGTTCTTGTGGCCAGGAAGGCCAACGGAATCCTGGGCTGCAGAGGGAAGAGTGTGGCCAGCAGGTCAAGGGAAGTCATTCTCCCCCTCTGCTCTGCACTGGCGAGGCCACAACTGGAATCCTGCCTCCAGTTCTGGGCTCCCCAGTTCAAGAGGGACAGGGAACTGCTGGAGAGAGTCCAGCGAAGGGCAACAAAGATGATTCAAGGATTGGAGCATCTCCCTTATGAAGAAAGGCTGAGAGAGCTGGGACTCTTTAGTCTGGAGAAGAGAAGGCTGAGGGGAGACCTTATCAATGCTTATGAGTATCTCAAGGGAGGGTTGAAGGAGGAGGGAGCCAGACTCTTTTCAGTGGTTCCCAGTCAGAGGACGAGGGGCAACGGGCACAAGTTGGAACATAAGAGGTTCCACTCAAATATGAGGAGAAACTTCTTCACAGTGAGGGTGACAGAGCCCTGGAACAGGCTGCCCAGGGAGGGTGTGGAGTCCCCTTCTCTGGAGATTTTCAAGACCCACCTGGATGCTCCTGAGTAACATGCTCTGACAAGCTCTGGGCAATCCTGCTTCAGCAGGAGAGTTGGACTAGATGATCTCTATGGTCCCTTCCAACTCTAAAAATTCAGTGAAATTCAGTGAAATCCAGAAACACTGACCCTTTTGTGTTCATTTTGATTGTGTCTTCCCACCTCGGGCGTACATCCCTGTGTCCTGTGCACGCCGTGGTGGTGTGAGAAGGACCTTTCCCCTTCCCTTGCCCACACTCTGGTGTGAAACCCGTCCCGGTGGAGCCCTCAGCCTCTGGCTGTGGGAAAACGGAACAGCTTATCCCTTCTGCGGAAAAAGATAAATCTGGAAATCAAGGTTATGCCTGGGAATTCATATTAAATGTGAAAACATATTGGGGTAGCCAACTGTTTTTTGGCTCCCTCGATCTGATCTTGGAATTTTTACAGCCGGTTACGTTCTGTAAAGCATCTTCACAATGCGTTGTGTGCGACTGCAGTACAAGAAAGTAGAGGCTTTTCAGACTTGTCCTGAGGACACTGAAATGGATCTCCATGTGAAAACGCGGGTCCCCTGTAAGCCCTGACATTTGTGTGAGTGTGTGTGACCGTGTGTGTGTGTCATCCAGGATTGCTATTGACTTCTGGGTCTGGAGAAACCTCACCGGAGCGCTGTGGAGGAGTGGGTAATTGGGCAAAACAATGGCAAGGCCACAGAAACAAGCAACTCGTGCTCTTGGGGAGCACAAGTCAAGTCATTCTTGTCATCAGACATCCCAGTCACCTGCTGGGGTACCTGGGGGAAAAATTAGGGTAGCAAAACACATATTGTTTCTTTTGTTAGAAGTGCCAAGTTCGGTGGAGATGAATTGGCCATCTGTTCCACTCCCAGCGACGTTCTGGCAAGCCGTAAAGCTCATTTTTATACGTTGCCACTTTCCATCAGCGCTAACAAAAGTCAGAGGGAATTGTTTGGGTTTTTTCCTTAGAACATTCTTCCTTTTGACAATGTGCAACCGAGAGCCTTTTCCACAAAAGTTTTGTTCTCCCTCCGGCCCCTCCGTGTTTGCACAAGACATTCAGGTTGCTTATCTCCCAAGTAAGAGAGTAATCAGACACCTATTTAGGCTTGAAACTCAAACCCCTCAATGGGCTGCCCAACAAAGAGCTCTTGTCCAAACAAACACCATCCATCCCGGTGTCGGTCCTTTGCCCACACAGTCCCTGGATCTCTGCACGCTGCGTCTTGTAGGACAGTCCATACCTCTCCATTATGGTTAGGGTCATGGCCTTCTCCCACCTTTGTCCTTTCATGACACAGGTGACACGCTGTGGTCATTAGTCATGTCCTAATTGACTGCCGTGGGCTGCAGAGGTATCCTCTAACACTCTTCAGAAGCTGCAGAGTCCCCCGGTGTCTGGATGCTCGAGCTCTTCTTGCATCTGATAAAGCGCATCCGATTCCATGTGCTGTTCATCATCAATGGTAGTTATATCAAGGTGGGAATGTGGAATTTAACCGGCGAGCAGCGTATCTTCTATAGCTTTATATATCATATAAAATACATAAATCATATATATTAAATCGTGCTGAGCTGGGTGTTTATAGTTTTCAAGACAGTCCGTGGCACGTAGCTCTGGGAGATGGGGACGTCTCGCTGAGGTCCCACCTTTCCGCCGGCTGCTGGGGGTAGTGGGGAGGCTGGTGGGGAGGCAGGGGAGAGACAAGTGACACTGGTCTCTGAAACGATGAAGCTCCTGTCTGGAGAAGTAGATTTGCATATATTCAGATTTCCCAAATTCCTGTAAATACTTTCAATAATAATTCTTTACAGTATTTTTCCCTTCCTGAATGAACATTTCTGAATGCAGGCCAGTCAGTTGCATTCTCCTCTGTTAGGTTTCTGTAGGTGCATACTTTGAAATTCCGATTTACTAAACCAAATTACACCTTGAAAAGACATTTCTGAGCTTTGTAAACTTGTTAATGAGGTCTTGCTTCGTTCAGTTCAATATTCTTTTAATATTGCAGATGGCAAAAGAAATCAAACACCGCTTTGATTCCAAAGTGATTTCTTCCTGTTATGAAGAATATAGATAAAATTGCATTTGAATTTTCCCTCCAGGTAGTTTTCTTAGAGAGATATACATTTAAAAAAATAATAATTTTATATAAAAGGGAGGGCCCTACCCTGCTACATCATTCTAACTGTGACAGCAGCAGCAGAGCTGCCGTCAGAAGGCCATCAAATGAAGTAAGCAGCATCAAACAAACATCCTGTGACAACCATCAGGCCATAAAAATATAGAATAAATAATCCCAGCCTATTTAGATACCTAATTAGCTTCTGTGTGATTACTGGAGGATGAAATAATACTCGGGTGCTGGAAAGGAGCCAGGGAGTATTTACTTCCCCCTCCCTCCGCTGCGTGGATTGCTGCTGGCAGGTAACTAAATCCAATAATTACTAGCAGGGAATAAAAAAAAAAAAAAAAAGGAATGTCAGCTGTTCTCTCTCCAAACTGATGACAATTCAACAGAAGAAGGGAGCTGAAAGAAAGACTTGGAAAGGGGGGGAATTTAAAACTTTGGGGTTTGGGCACGATCCCCTTCTTCCCGCTGCCCCTCGGGTGGGATGGGGGAGATGTGCTGCAGCACGGGATGCAGGAGCTGGGCACAATTCGGGGTGACTTTATCTAGAAACAGGCTGTTTTTGAAATGAGTTGCAAACTCCTGTGGCTTAGCCTTTCTCCTCACATCCTCGTGACTCCATGTCATCTCTGACGCTATTTACAATTCATACCAGTGAAGGAAAGGTAATCAAGCCCCTTGAGCTTAGTTTTGTGACCTGGGTTTTGTGTGTATGTAGGAAAAAAAGGTGACAAACTGTGATTCTTAGTTTGCATCTATCCGCTAGGAAAAAAAAAAAACTAGCTCTGGGACACTTGCAATTTGCCTGGCATTAGTGAACATCAAGAAGTCGTGCCAGAGCATCGCTGGTAACGCACCAAAACTCCCCAGTTTTGTGTTTCACCCTGAACGTTTCCTAGAGCCCATCAGAAGGAGCCGAACCCAGTCAGAAGCTGCAGTGCAGGTCTCTGAGCTGAAACCCAACACTGACAGCAAATAAAGCCCAATGGGTGGTAGAGAAGAATCACTGTAGAGGAGGAGGACTCCTCTAAAAAGTGTGCCAGTACGTAACGTGGACCTGTCTTCTCGGATTATTTCCACTGGGGGCTTTGGCTGAGACTCCTGTTAAAGGCAGGAATGTGCAGAGCTGCTGGTGCTGTGGTCACTCCTGTCCTTTGAGCATCTTGTGGGAGGGAGTTTAATTTTCTTGAGTCATACTTAGCTGCTGAGGCCAGGAGAGAAGTTGCACGTACCCTGCCTTCGAGAGCCTGGTACCGTATGCTCCAGGAGAACACCTTACCATCCTGGGCACTGCCTCTCCCCAAGCCCTGCCTGTGTATTTTCAGAGCCTGGTTGTGTCAAAATGAGTTGTGTGACTTGAGGCTATTTGATGAGAGTGGGGAAGAGCTCAGGATGGGAATACTGGGGTGAGTCTGGCAGCGCTGCTGCCTGTGGGGAGGGATGCAGGATGCTCCCCGGGAGGGCACATCCATCCCTTTATGGCTTCGGTACCTCCTTGCCCCTTCCTGCCCTGTCTCCCAAGGCTTCACCCTGCTGTATTTTTCTCCCTGCCTCCTGATAAGCAAAGGCAACGCTGGCAGTGACAGCGTGGAGACAGCTCTTAACCGTGATGGGGAGGGATCGGGGAGCACGAAAAATTTACTGTCCTCTTCATCACTCGGCAGTGTGGTTACAGACCACGCACGTGTCCCTGCTTCACAGGGAAACAAGCCCCACGCACTCATTCTCTCCCCCAAATCTGTGGAAGGCAGACTCCAACTGTGGTAGTAAATTACACACAGAGACATGACACAGATATATTGTCGGGCTCGGGTTTTTCCACTCTGTGCGTTTAATTTGACTCAACGGTGTCGCCCCAGTTTCTGCAGATTACAGAGTCCACACTCTCAATCATTTCTATTGCTCCCATAAGGAGAGAATTTTGCTTTATTTCTTTCTTGTGTGCCTGCACCTGCTGTGTTTTATTGTCCTCTTTAACCCTTTCACGGCGCGGGTGCGTTCTCTCTCAAACTGGCGCGCAGGCACCGGGGGGTCCTGCCTTGCTGCCATAGGTAAGGG
The DNA here is from genome assembly GCF_001431845.1 of Calidris pugnax. Taxonomy (NCBI): domain Eukaryota; kingdom Metazoa; phylum Chordata; class Aves; order Charadriiformes; family Scolopacidae; genus Calidris; species Calidris pugnax. The sequence continues at coordinate 324,184 of NW_015090893.1, forward strand.
CTGTTTGATGGCTGGGAAGGCTCAGGAGGAAGAGGAGGGGAGGCAGAGCCATGTGTGTGTGTGCCAGTGCCCTTCTGGTAATCCAACTCTGCCGTCTAGAAATGTGGTTTCAATTTTTCCTTTGAAATATGTAAGGAGAAGTATTGCCCGTACGTACTGTATCCCTCTTTCGTCGTTCTCGTTGCCCGACAGCTGGAAGAATTACCTCTTTTGACAATGGTATTTGACACTTAGTTTGCAAATTGGATTCGGGTTCCAAAACCAAGGAGGAAGTAGGCTGGGAAGTAGGTTGGTCACCGCATCAGCTTTTTCTTATTCTTTTTTGGTGTTTTGTCTGCTTCGCCATCCAGTTGGAAAATCATTTCAATAGCCCAAGTTTGACGTTGTCTTTTCTGATGAACCTATAAAGTTGTGCAAACAACTTGATAAGATGTCCTTTGGGCGCTCAACCAATGGCTCCGGCATGAAAAGACTGTTCTTTTATGTGTCTCCTTTTTAGAGGGAGTTTGGAAATATGGGACCTTGGCTGGGTTTGAGGCCACTGGAGCTGTGACTCCCCATGTTCCTGCTGCTCTGCAGAAAGCGTCCCCTCTGCACGGGTTTGACTCCTTTGCAGAGCACAGACTCCAGAGGTCCTTGTTTGAAATTTAGAATCAGCATCTCTTGTGTGTTTCCTTGAATGACTTCAGCGCAATTTGCAAATGTAATTAACGCTCATCCATCTCAACGTTTGACAAGTTGAGGCACAGAAAGTTTAGCTTAGCTGGTGGTGTTTGAGGTGATAAGAGCTGTAACCTAGAAGAGAACTCAGCACATAGGAAGCTCAATACTCGTATTTCTTTCTTTTTACTAACAGATTGCTCTTCTTCCCACTTACCAACATCTGTGGTTGGTCCTTCCCCCTCCATTTATATTGCTTCTCAGTGAAACTGAAGATTTTCCAAAAGTAAAGTTCTTTCTTAAGCTTGTCAGCTCAGTGTGAATGCATAATGTTTTTGAAATTAGGAAGAAATTGTAAAATGGAATTGGTTTTCAGAAATTCCGTGCACCTTCAGTCGTCATTCCCAACTTTCAGTGGGTTTTCTGTGCTCTTTAAGACTTTCTAAAAGATGGTCCAGATTTCAGAGCATTGTTTTCAGCATGGCATTGCTATTAATCTTGGTTTAATATGTTAATGTTATCTGACATCCAGTGGTTTAATAACTATTGGATGTGTGTGCCACCCTGTTCTGGTTCCCTGGGCTGACAGGACTGGAGCAACCTGCCCTGGACAAGCCAAGCTTTGGAGCTTGAATGCAGACCTCTGAGGCTGTTGTGAGGGGGGATCTGTGTAGAGGAGGATTAATCCATTCAAAGGATGAGGAACATCCATTTGTCAGGTGTGTGGAGGGGAAGGGAATTAGTGATCACAGAATCGCAGAATGCTATGGGGTTGGAAGGGACCTCTGGAGACCATCCAGTCCAACCCCCTGCCAAAGCAGGTCCACCCAGAGCAGGTTGCACAGGAACGTGTCCAGGTGGGGTTTGAATGTCTTCAGAGAAGGAGACTCCACCACCTCCCTGGGCAGCCTCTGCCAGGGCTCTGCCAGCCTCACAGCAAAGAAGTTCCTCCTCATGTTGAGATGGAACTTCCTATGTTCAAGTTTGTGCCCATTTCCTCTTGTCCTGTCCCTGGGCACCACTGAAAAAAGACTGGCCCCATCCTCCTGACACCCACCCTTTAAGTATTTAGAGGCGTTGATCAGATCCCCCCTCAGCCTTCTCTTCTCCAGACTCAAAAGACCCAAGTCCCTCAGCCTTTCCTCATCACAGAGATGCTCCAGGCCCCTCAGCATCTCTGTAGCCTCTGCTGTCCCCTCTCCAGCAGTTCCCTGTCTCTCTGGAACTGGGGAGCCCAGAACTGGACCCAGTGCTCCAGATGGGGCCTCCCCAGGGCAGAGCAGAGGGGCAGGATGACCTCCCTCCACCCGCTGGTCACACTCTTCCTGATGCTCCCTAGGATGCCCTTGGCCTTCTTGGCCACAAGGGCCCGTTGCTGATGAGCAGAGGAAACATGTTGTGGTGTGAGCTGGGGAAAAGGGAGGGATCACAGTCCAGATCCAAGATCTACAGGGAGAATGAGCACCACCCACATGAGCCCCTGCTCTGGTGGGGTAGAAATTCAAAATACACCTCTGTGTGCTCCCTATGCTTCTGGAGCATTGCTCAGATCTTCCCAGGATCCAGGACTGAAGTCTCCTGGGCTCAGCTTCCTGCATCTCCATGCCCCATTAGGATTCACAACTTGTCCCTCTTCTTGCCAGCAGTTTTTGGTGGCAAGTGGTTTAATTACTGTGAAATTGCCATCTTGTTACCTGTAGGTTCCTTGGCTTGCATTGTTGGGGCTTCTGCAGATCACACATCAGAGCTTCTGTTCTCTGGGCTGTAACTCCAGCGCAGCATCACTTCAACCAGTCTGTGGTTTTCTTGACAGTAGCTCAGCTCCTGTTGTGGCTAGAGAAAAAAAAAAAAAAGGTTGGGTTGTGGGAAGAGAGCATGAAAGGAGCTGAACCCTACCTCAGACAGGTGAACAGCGTGTGAGAGTGACTGGTGGTGTAAACCTGGCTCCTCTGAGCAGGTAGAGTCCCCCAGAGTGGTTGCAGTGATGAAGACAGAAGGAAATAGAGGTTTGCTGGGCTGTGTGGATAATCCCTCGCTAAATTCCCCCGTTTAACTCAGCAGCATCTTACCTCCAGCTTCTCCCCGGTATATATTTTGATGAAAATCCCTCGGTCCCGGTCTCCTGCAACCTTTAGTGCTGCTGATGACTTCAGTGTTGTTCCTGTAGCTCATCCCAAACCTAGTCAAATATTTCCAGAGAAGGGTTTAATTATAGAGCATTCTTCCCGTGTTTTATGACATTAGCTAAGAGTGAGTTCCCATCCAAGAACTGAAGAGCCCGCGTTTGTTTGATTATCCACTGAAATGTTTGTTTTTCTTCCCATCCGACAGAAATGGGCCTGTCACAGCACATGTCACTCCAGGGGCAGGAAGTGTGGGTGAGAGGAGCGTGTTAGCACATCGCTCCGGGAATGACTTGAAGCAGTGTTAATAATCCCATGCACCATCCCAAAGACCTTCCTGGAACCTCTCTCCAAGGCACAGTTTCCTTCTGGGTATCCAATATTCCATCAGCGGGGAAGGAAAATGATGTGGGTTTTTTATTTTATTTTATTTTTTTCAAAGGTGCTAATTGCTCATGTTTATCAAAAGCCCAAGAGTCTACAGAAAGGTAGTGGGGGGGTGCATTTACAGCTTGGAAACTTCTCTTTGCTCAGCCTCTTCTGAGAACTTGGCCAAGGTGATTTATGGCCTCGTTCGCTGGTGAATGCTCCACACAGGAGCTGGGCTCTGCTTCTGAGCACTTGAATGTTTCGTGTAGAAGTGATTAGAGGTGACAAGACTCATATGTGACTCAGAGGCTGCCATAATAATCAAAACATGCAAATGGCCGTTTGTAAATGACAAAAGCTGCAACAAATTACTGCTCCGCAGCTTGGCTCCAGAGAGGTTGGAAAGCAAAGAGCAGACCACTTGGGTAAAGGAGGTCAGTGAGGAGCCCTCATCTGACTGAAGTTTGCGTCTCGGTACTCGTAGCGTCGCGGGGTGTGAGAGAAGGATTATCCATGGTCAGGCTTCATGGAGACAACTCAGAGGTGGGAGGCTGATAGTTGTGACACTTGGGCATCCAAGCCTGGTGTGATGGATCTTCTTCCTGCCACACCACCTGCCTGACCGATGCGAGTTAAAGGTGGCAGCAACTCTGAATTTAGTTAACAAAACAATAAGGAATATCCACACAAGAAAGGAAAATTTTCAATATTTTAATCCCTAGGCATTATATATTGTTAGAATTTATTCATATATAATCATAGAATAGTTAAAGTTGGAAGGGACCTTAAAAATTCTTGTGTTGTAACCCCCTGCCCTGGGCAGGGACACCTCCCACCAGCCCAGGTTGCTCCAAGCCCCCTCCAACCTGGCCTTGAACCCCTCCAGGGATGGGGCAGCCACAGCTTCTCTGGCCAACCTGGGCCAGGCTCTCACCACCCTCACACCAAACAAGTTCTTCCCCACATCTCAGCTCAATCTCCCCTCTTTTGGTTTAAAACCCTTCCCCCTCCTCCTGTGGCTCCCCTCCCTGATCCAGAGTCCCTCCCCATCTCTCCTGGAGCCCCTTGAGGGACTGGAAGGGGCTCTAAGGTCTTCCCGGAGCCTTCTCTTCTCCAGGCTGAACCCCCCAACTCTCTCAGCCTGTCCTCCCAGCAGAGGGGCTCCAGCCCTCAGAGAATCTTTGTGGCCTCCTCTGGCCCCGTTCCAACAGGTCCATGTCCTTCCTGTGTTGAGGACCCCAGAGCTGGACACAGTGCTCCAGGTGGGGTGTCATGAGAGCAGAGTAGAGGGGCAGAGTCAAGTAAGAGTGTATCTCTGATCTTTGGGCATTATGTAGAGTCTGGCTGAAGGAGCTCCTGTAGAACTAACCTCTGGGTTGAGGATACAGTCCTGGACACCACTAAACTCTCCTTTGACTGCTGCTGGCTGAAAAGCTTTCCCTATGCAAATACACAGCAGGAGGAGGTCGGTGACTTCTTGCTGCAGGAAAGGTCAGGAAAACTTTCAGTTTTATGAAAATGCTTGGCCATCGAATGCTGCTGCCAAAGGCGCGAAGCAGAAACACATTTGCAAGTCACTCAGACAAGAAAAGTATAAATCGGTCTTTTTAATACATGGAAGTGTATTCAAGTCATCTCATTGTCATAAAAATAATATTTTGGTTGCTTATAGTCTGGGTGAAATGCAGAAGGTCTTTTTGTTGGTTAGTTTATCATGTCTCCAAAAGGGGATGAAGAAAGTTGGGTTAAAAGGAAGATGTTCTCCCTTGGGATGGCTGGACCAGCCTGCAGGCGAATAGACCAGTGAATGGGGTCTCCAGATTTAGGTAGGGGGGGGGTCCCCTGTTAGAAGAGGTCGGGGTTGGCCCGTACTGGACTCACACAGCTCTGGCTTCTTCCAGCTGGCTCTGCAGGGCACAGCTCAGCCCAGCAACGACGCTGGTGGCACCTCTGGAAAAGCATATTTAAGAAAGGGCAAAACCACCGGGCAGGCAGAGGAGGAGGGAAAAAGGGAGTGCCTGTTTTAACAGGCAATAAATTAAATCCATTTTCCCCAAGTCGTCTCTATTTTGCCCGTGACAGTAAATGGTCAGGGATCTCCCTGTCTTTTTCTCAACTCACAGGTGGTAGCAACCATACAAGCCCTGAAGATGATGTTCGGTGGTGCAGCAGCGCAGGGTCCTCCTGCTTTGCTTTCTGCATGGCCAACACATTATAGAAAGATCAAGTGTCCTTTGGGTCATTCCAGGACTTATTCTATATACAGAAGCAAAAAGATCATCGTGCTTGACCCGGTGCAGGAGAGCACAGGCTGATTCAGAGCTTTATAGCTTCCCTAGGTATCTTGGGGAAACCACTCCTCTCTTCCCAAGCCACGTGGTTCCTCATTAGCACTCTAGAAAATGACATTAATAGAAGAAAGGGCCCCGAAGGATTCAATCAGAAGTTTTCCAGTGTTTTCAGGTAGCCTTCAAGCAGGGATTTGTGTTAGGCAGCAAATTACTGGGTTACAGGCTTTGAATACCACAGTTGGGTTCTGGCGCTGTCACCCTCCTTCCTTCCAATGACAATACAGTTGTAATTATGAAGTCCTTTAATTGCAGAAGCAAGTGCAAACCTTTCCAAATCAGGGAGGTGGGAGAGAAAATACTATTTTTCCAAGGAAGATGCAGTGGTGCGCGGTTGGTAATCTTAGTTTTCAAGCATAAAAGACATCCCTGCTTTATGTTAATCAACAGATTGAGGTTTAAAAAATTCCTCTGGTCCTTGCAGAGTGTGGCAGATAACAATGTCAAAGAGTGACTTGAGAAGTAATTTTTAAAAGAGATGGCAAAAATGATACTTAGTGAGAAAGAATAAAATGGTATTTTGATTGTTCTTTTCCAAATTATTTCCCTCTGTGTTAAGCCACGGAGCCAGAAGTGTGAGATCATGGACAGTGTGTGCAAATAGTGGCCCTGACAGTCAGACCAGCCTGTTTATCTCTTCTGGCAGAGTTAGACCTGGCATCACCTTCTTGCAAGCCTCTTGCTCCGATTAAATAGCAAAGTCTGGCAAAGGAAAATAGTCCCGTTACATTGCAGCACAGCAGCTGAGTCCTTATATGAGCCAAATCTTGCAAATTACTAAGTGTCCTGGCTCATTTGTGTGGCAAGAACATGAATGATATTCAGAATCTCTCACCTCAGGAGCAGCTGACTCAGCAGAATCACACCAGGGAGAGATGTCTTCTCCAGCCAGAGAGGCTTCTCCTCACCTGACATCCCAGAGCTTCCAACACTGCTTGCTTTGCAGGTGCATCCTGCCACCTAAAATGTTGTCCCTCATATCAGGACAGGCTTTAGGCTCTGCTGGACACAGGTAATGACCAATAACGAAGCCAAACGGTTGCGGTGTGGTGTTTGCTGTTCTCCAGTGATGCACTGCATTTATTATACCCACTTCTAATCATAGTGATGGTGTAAGGGACTGCAAAGCATCACAGTCCGACCGTGTGGAACATGCTTCTCCTGAGAGCTGTGCTACCCAGAGAGGCTGCATCCTCCTCCACTCTTCCAGAAAATCTGGCACCAGTTGTGTTTAATTTAACACTGAAATCTTAGTCCTGGGGTTTGGAGGTCACGTACTTTTCTAAAAGGTAAAAAAGCAGGAGATACAGTGTGGTTTTCACAGTTTCTAGCACAGGTCCTCTTGGATGCCTTGAGGTCATCCCTATGGTACAACGTGTCTGGTTACTTCAGCCCTGGCCATGAGCTGTCTCTCACCAGTGCCTTTGCTGAGACATGCATGGTTTAGCCTGGCCTTCATCTCTCTTGTATATCAAGCTCTAGAGAGCTCCTCCATGGGTTTGCTTGAGTAATTCCTCCCTTTGTGCAGAATCCTTCTCATTCCCCTGATTGTCTGGGCTGTAGGGTGTTTTCTATCAAGAGGTAAACTGGTGGTAGGTCAGAGCATCAGTCAGGCTTGTGAGGTTTGGTAGATGCCATGCAAAGGGCAAATTGTGGCTCATGTGAGACCAGCTGTGGCCAGGTTTGGGTCCCTGCACAGAATCACAGAATGATATGGGGTTGGAAGGGACCTCTGGAGATCATCTCCTCCAACCCCCCTGCCAAAGCAGGTCCACCCAGAGCAGGTCCCACAGGAACATGTCCAGGTGGGGTTTGAATGTCTCCAGAGAAGGAGACTCCACCACCTCTCTGGGCAGCCTCTTCCAGGGTTCTGCCACCCTCAAAGTGAAGAAGTTCCTTCTCATGTTGAGATGGAACTTCTTATGTTCCAATTTGTGCCCATTTCCTCTTGTCCTGTCACTGGGCACCCTCATCCTCTACATTTTATTGCTTGTGTGCTCCCTGCAGTTGCTGTTGGGAAGCAACTGGGTATGTTGGTCTGGCCAAGGGAAGGCAGAGACCGTCTGTGTACAGAGATTTCATCAAAAACTGAGAAACTTTAATACTAGTCATGCTCAGAATCGGTTTCCAAACTTCTTGCATTAAGAAATATTTCAGTGGGGCACGGTTGTGCTGAGTCTGACATGTCACCAGAGATACGAAGGGCAATGCTGTATTTTCTCTTCTTTGACACAAAGCGAAGCGGGTCTTTGGTGTAGATGGAGCAGACTCTCAGAATTGAGGGGTGGGAGATACCTCTTAGGTCACCTTGTCCCACCCCCCTGCCAGCAAAGTGCTTTTCCTGAAGTATCTTCCTAAGAATATTGATGAGTCCAGTTATAAAACAATTCTGGTGGAGCTCTGCTGCTTTCCTGGGGGAGGCTATTCCTGAGCCTTAGGAGTTCTGCTCTTGGGTACCTTATCTTGTCTCAGAGCTTTTTCTGTCACTTTTGTTAATGAGTTTTTGCTTTAGTGCTGTGATACTTTTCTGATTTTCACCGATTCACACATCTGAGGGCCACAGGGGACCACTGGCCTTGCAGCTTGGCCCCTTCCTGACGTCGTTGAATCAATTTCTGTATGTTTCGTAGATCTTGTGGCAGAAAAACCTACTGTGTTTGCAGCTAAGGCGAAACCTCTCTTGAATTCCCCAAGTAATGACTGGGAATAGACTTTGGTGTGTGAGCTCAGAGCAGCTCTGTCTCATCCTGGTACCCAGCCTTTGGCTCCTGTGGGGACCAGCATGTCCCACCAGCAAGGTGTTCTTGCACTGGTGGGCATCGCGGTGCCAAGAAGTCTCTCTTTCAGCCAGATATTTCTTTTTTCCCTGATGACCATGGGGGTTAAATTGGGTACCTGATCTCCAGCAAAATGATCAGTGCCCTCGTGCTACCTTGTGCTGAGGTTTCCAGTGATTGAAGAAGAGGGCTTGCAAGGTATTTAGAATCATTATTGGGTATTTAGAATTGCCTGGGTTGGAAGGGACCTTTCTGATCATCAAGTCCAACCATCAACCCAACACTGAAAAGCCACCACCTGTCCCTCAGCAGCACTTCTCCCTGCTTTTAAACACATCCAGGGATGGTGATTCCACCACTGCCCTGAGCAGCCTCTTCCAGTGTTTGATAACCATTTTGGTGTAGAAATTTTTCCTAATATCCATCCTAAACCTTCCCTGGTGCAACTTGAGGCCATTTCCTCTTGTCCCATTGCCTGTTCCTTGGGAGAAGAGACCAACCCCCCCTGGCTACACCCTCCTTTCAGGGAGTTGTAAGGAGCCAGAAGGTCTCCCCTCAGCCTCCTTTTCTCCAGGCTGAACACCCCCAGCTCCCTCAGCCTCTCCTCACAGGACTTGTGCTCCAGACCCCTCACCAGCTCTGTTGCCCTTCTCTGGACCTGCTCCAGCATCTCCTCTGTTGCCACTAAAAGGCCTGTCTGAGCTGCATGGAAGTTCAGACCGGCATCAGGGTAGGTTCAGACCTACGTGCTGAAGCATCTGCTTCCCAGCCAGCCCTGCGTGTCAGCCTTAGAGATGACGTGAGGCACGGAGCGGAGCCCAAGTGCAGAAGTAGGGTGAGGTCCAACTCCATAGTCCAAACTGCCGTGCCAATGGACCGCAGAGGCTCCGGCCGTAAGTACATATTGCTGGCAGGACAACAGCAGTGAGAAAAAACAATCCCCAAGCAGTAAATATGGGCAAAGCTCTCGATATAATGGAAAAATACAGATGCATCTGTATTAGAGTCTAAGACCTCCCTACAAGAGCTGTTTCTAACCCCCACATTTCCTGTTAGCCTGGCTTTCCTAGAAATGGATACCGCGTCCTCGTTAAAGGACTCAACTGGGGCCTCTGGCTGTACTGCCTTTCCCTCACCTGCTTTGGATGCCCATTTATTCCTGGAACTACAGCATCCGGAAAAGAGCACTTTACAGAGCTCTTGCTAAATTCTGTGGTTGAAAAAGCCACGCAAAAGGAGCTATGGAAGTAAGTGTACGGAGATACTCGCTGCTTTCCGTGTAATATTTAATAAATGGGGTCATTTGGGATCCGGCTTTGCAGAACGATCTTCTGCATGTTCCTTGTTCTATAAAAAGCCAGATAGCAGACATGGTTTCTTAGGGTAGAGCAGAGCTGATGGATGTGTTTCTAAGATAGCTCTTCTTTAAATACTTGTAAGATCTCTATTTTGCAAATTTTCCTGTTCTGGCAAAACATTTGGAATATTATTTTTTTTTTCATGTTACTAGTGTTAAAGCACTTCAAATCTTACACCAATTTCTCTTGAACACTTTTGTTTCTTTCTCTAAATGAAAACTGCAGACTTCCCAAAGCTCTCTGTTCTTGAAAATTATCAACCATTTTGGGGGGTTGGACTAGATGATCTCCAGGGGTCCCTTCCAACCCCCATCTCATTCTGTAATTCTGTGATTTTAAGCCGCTTTACCCTTCTCCCATTGACCTCTGAGTCATGTGGCTGATTCCAGCCAAGCTGGAGAGAGAAGTCATGGAGATGACTCCCAGGTTCATGAAAAGAGGTCCTAGCTGGAGGTTGGACATCGGCAAGCCGGGAAGGAGCAGAGGGACTGCTGTTGGGAGCCTGGGGCAGTGGTGGGCTTCAAAAAAACCCCATGGATTTTCCTGGGTTGCATCCCTTCACCACTGCATTTCTCTTTTTGGTTTCCTTCTTGATGGATGTTGAAATAGAGGGCAAGTTTTTCTGGTCAGAAGCATCTATTTCAGCGCACCTTTGCAGCACCCAGTTCCACACACTTGCAGTTTCAGATGACTACTACACTAAATAAGACACGTGAACCACTGGCCTGATCCTTTCTCCAACGGCAGGGGTTTCCCTGGTTTCTCTTCTGTTTTTCACTACTGGTAGTTCAAAAAGATGGTTCCTGAGAATTGCTGTAATCATGGAAAATGTCGGCTCCATCCTTGTCAGTATTTCTTTCTGAACACTCCTCTCTGTTGTGCGGGTAACGCTGGTCTGTATGCAACTTTCCTTACATTTTGGCAGACACGGGGAATTTCAGCAGCAATAAATTTAAATGGATAGAATTAAGGAGGAAGACAGCTTTTTGGAACAGAGAGCAAGGCTTTTTTTGGTAGGTTTTGTGTGCGCGTGTGTGTGTTTTTGTAGATACAGCATGTATGAACTCTCACCTGGGACTGCTTTTATGTAGAAAAAAATATCATGTGCCTAAATGTCTATGGGCTGCACCTGGAATTGAAAGTAGATTTCTGCTCTAGTCATATTTCTCCATTGTCTGTCCCTGAAAGGAGCTCTCAAGATCAAACATTGCCTTGTCATATATTTATTTCCTCGGGCTTTTGTTTGCAATTGACAAAATATTTAGCGTTTTGTTTATGGTAAACACTTGGAATATGCATGAAGTAGCCATTTCTTGCTTTTTTTCTGCCGACTGGAAAGACATGGGTGGTGGGTGCTGTTAGCACAGGTCCCCTTTCCTGGGGTGGCACTGATTTGTGCCGGCTCAACCAGTGACCGGGGCGCTCCCCGCTGCGCCCCAAGCGCCACCCTCCTCCAGACAGTCCTTCTTACTGGGGAAACTGGAGACATCCCCTTGCACCAGGCGAGAAAAATGCCGTGGGCAGTGTTCTAACCCCCCCCGAAGCTGGAGGCAGCACCTACTATATCAAATAGCTCCTGCTCCAGGCTCCCTCCAGCCTCCGGCCTCGTCCAGTTTATGACGACGCCAACTGTGGGTTGTCTCTCCTCGGGGAGCCCCTTCCCTGCTCCAGCACATCTCACCAGGAGGAATATTTTCCAGATGTGCAGCCTGAGCTGCATCCCCCCCCCCCCCCCCCCCCCTCCACCGGCTTTGCTTCTGGCTGTGCCCACTTGCCTTGAGTATGGTTTTCACCTAAGATGCTTTTAAGCAAAAGTGTTGCAGTCTGGTAGGACCAAAGGAAATGTTTTCACCGGCTCTGAAAAGAATTAATGGCTGAAGGAGATACAAAAAAAAAAACCCTTGGGAGGAATTACTGTCCATAAGGACTTGGAAGCACTCGGAGACTGGCTCTTCTTCCCGGACGGATACTCCACTCGTCTGGCTACTAAATCCAAGGGGAAAGCAGAGAACTGTTGGCTGCACTGCAGTGATTCAGCTCATCGTCCTGGGGTTTGTCCTTGCTCTTCATTCTGCGCCCTGGATCTTCATGACATGAACCACTGACATCATCTGGGCCAAGTACATACTGGCCAAAGTACAGCAGCGTCCTTTCATCTGCAGCAGGGGTCTGTTAGTGGTCCCTGCTTGTGTGCCACTGCCTGGAGAGACCCCGGTGGTCTCTTGAGACCAACGGGCCAACTGATGTAGTGCTCCTGTTTTCATCTCATGCTCTGCGTGCTGCATGCTGCATCCCTGCTGTTGGGAGCTGGAGAGACCCCGGTGGTCTCTTGAGACCAACGGGCCAACTGATGTAGTGCTCCTGTTTTCATCTCATGCTTGTCATGCTAGTACTCAGGTATGGTCCAGAGGTGATGTCCATGACGATTGTGGTCATCTACATGTGAGGTTTTCATGGTGCCTTATTTTTCCTGAACTCTAGAGTACTATCTGCTGTCCCTGGGGTGGGTAGTCAAGGAGATGGACTAGGGTGAGATGTTCCTGCCCCAGTGTTTCTCTCATTGCCTACTAGTTCCCCTTATGGTTCTCTTAAAAAGGGATCAAGAACATCACCCACTACGTTACCAGATGCATTTCAATCCTAAACCAGTTAGGGCTGGTTGTGCCTATTCCTTTGTGTTTGGGGGTCAAATCCAAACTGGGATGATGTTCTAGTTTTGAGTGGGAAATCTTCTGACCAGTTTGACCCTTCCAGCAGAGGACTGTAGCGTGCCGGAGGTGACACTGGAGGTTCATGGTCAAAAGAGGATGAAGATGACAACCCTGCCTTGAGAGTACCAGTTTTACAAGCTTGTCATTGTTGCCTTGAGTGCCAAAAGGGTGGGCTGAGGACTACCCGAGCTCCTTGCCTCTCAAGGAAGCATTTTGCTTTGTTTGATCTTGTTTTCATCCCGGGTGATCTTTAATCGCATCAGCGTGCTTGATTAAGCATTATCCTAAAAATCGCATTTATCTATTTCTTCATCTGAGGATATCAAATCTCTAACGCGAGGAGAAGCAAATGTTTGTTTGTGTTTTTTTTGGTATTAATCCACATAAAAACTAAGCTCTGAAGAAGAGCAGAATGTGTGCTGGAAGGGGAGGAGGGAGGCAGCAGGGCTGTGAGGCAATACCCAGGAGCTCGGGGTCTGCAGCCGGCATCTGCAAACAGCAGCAGCGAAAACAACAGCCCCAGCTCTTTTTGGTGATATGTGAAGTGCAATTATGAGGTGAAATATGAAGCTGGTATCTTAATATCTTAACGATACTGAATTTATTTTCAAAGTTAAGCTGTGCAGAATGAATCATTTATCAGTGGGCCATATGGAAAGGCACTTATCTAAACCCCCTTCTCAGTCCCAGGTGTGCTTCTCTGGCAAGAACAAATCACACACAGCATTTGGAAGAGAACTTAAATTCCAGATGCGCAATTTTAAAAGATGCATTTGCAAAAATAAAATAAGGCCAGATTCTGCAATATGTTATTTTTCTGCAGCTTCAGTGAAGTTAATGAGGTTCCATGGGGGTAACTGACACAAAATACAACTCAAGGGATCCCCTTTTTTACTGTGTTACTCCAGTTTCATGCCAGCATTAATTTCTGAGGAGCTGGTCTGTCACGGGGAAGAGAACTCAACCGAAAGTGTCTACTGCCTAAGTTCTTTCTTTATGTCCTATTTATAAATATATCCAGCCAGTCAGCAGTGAGAAGGGAGTGTTCACACTGATATTGTTGCTGATGGATGGAGGGGTGAAAGCAATAGTCCACCCTTCAGCTGACTTCAGGCCTGCAGCTTCTGGAGGTCCCTGACACAAGAAAGATGGAGTTGGTTTCCAGGGGCTGTGATATCTTGAGTGTGCAGCAAAGGAAGCCCTACCTGTGAGAATTGCTCTCCTAGGGAAGGCCAGGAGTACCAAGTCAAGAGGTCCAGTCTGTCTTCAGCTTTTCGTTGTCTTGTTATCCAGAAAATTAGAAAGTTGGGTGAAGCTGTTGAGCGTTTCCAAATTGCAATCCCTGAGCAGCATTGGGAAGGAGCAGAGAAGAGTCTGGTTAGATGTGGCAGCTGAGAGCTGCAGGGTGGACTCTGGCTGTGGACGGAATATTTACTCACAGATCATAGAATCATAGCGTCATAGAGACATAGAATCATAGAATGGGTTGGGTTGGAAGGGACCTTGGAGACCATCCAGTCTCGCCCCCTGCCCTGGGCAGGGACACCTGCACCAGACCAGGTTGCTCCAAGCCCCATCCAACCTGCCCTTGAACCCCTCCAGGGATGGGGCAGCCACAGCTTCTCGGGGCAACCTGGGCCAGGCTCTCACCACCCTCACACCAAATAAGTTCTTCTTAATATCTACTGTAAAAGACAATTGGATGCTGAGCAGAGCTCCTGGATGGACTGCCTGGTGACTGCTGCCAGTCGGAGCAGAGGTTAAAGCCCAGATCTCAGCAGCTGAAGGAGTCGAGGTCAGTAAACGGGGAGGAAGCAGTGGGAGGTCTGCAGGTGATTTGGTGCAATAGAAACACGTCACTAGACAAAAACAGTTGAAGTTCAGGCCCTTAAACCTCCATTAAAGAAGGGTTTGGCTTGAGTCTGGCTTCCTTCAAGCCAAGCGTGTGGCCGGTGGGCTGTCTGCAGGACCAAGTGTTGGCTGGTCCCTCACCGCCTGTGACAGGCTGGAGTGCGTTTGGAGCTCACCACCAATGGGGCTACCAGCTTCGTGGCCTGTGAAAGCCCCACGGCAGCACTCACAAGGGAGCTCCCGTGCAGTAAGCAGCAGGAATGGTTGAAAGATCTGCTTCAAAGCTGTACGGCTGCTCTGAGGCCATGGCTGCTGTCAGGAGGGCCAGGCGGTGGGGTCTCGTAGAGGAATTTCTGGGGTGGAAATCAACATTTGCAGGTTTTTCTTCTCGTTTGAATGCTGAATTTTGGTGTGAGTTTGGGGCAGGTAAATATAAATAATTCAAAGCCTTTTTAACTTCCCTCTCCCAAAGCATTCGCTCTCAGTGTTGTGCTGGGAGAACGGTGGTCACACGGGGGCAGGTACAGAGTTGGAAGACTTCTCCTTTATTCAGTGCCATTTTTAAGACTGGATAGAAGAAACCCCAGCAGTCATTCTTACCTCCGTTGAATGAGTTGTAACGAAAAATATCTAAAAATATTTCTGATATTAGGGTGTTTAGATAGAGATTTTAGTGTTTAGATAGAGATATTTAGACTTTAGAGTGTGACCAGCAGGTCCTCCCCCTCTGCTCTGCCCTGGGGAGGCTCCATCTGGAGCACTAGGTCCAGTTCTGGGCTCCCCAGTTCCAGAAGGACAGGGAACTGCTGGAGAGGGGACAGCAGAGGCTACAAAGATGATGAGGGACCTGGAGCGTCTCTCTTTCGAGGAACGGCTGAGGGACTTGGGTCTTTTGAGTCTGGAGAAGAGAAGACTGAGGGGGGATCTGATCAACGCCTATAAATACTTAAAGGGAGGGTGTCAGGAGGACGGGGCCAGGCTTTTTTCAGTGGTGCCCAGTGACAGGACAAGAGGAAACAGGTACAAACCTGAACATAGGAAGTTCCATCTAAACATGAGGAGGAACTTCTTTGCTGGGAGGGTGGCAGAGCCCTGGAAGAGGCTGCCCAGAGAGGTGGTGGAGTCTCCTTCTCTGGAGACATTCAAACCCCACCTGGACATGTTCCTGTGGGACCTGCTCTGGGTGGACCTGCTCTGGCAGGGGGTTGGACTAGATGATCTCCAGAGGTCCCTTCCAACCCCATAGCATTCTGTGATTGAAGCAGCACATATTAGGATAAAGTAATTTCTGATCAAGGCTTGTGACAGCGCTCAGAAGTGGCACTGTGAGGAGGTCTTTTCCATATAGGTGTCTGACTTGCTGGGTCGTTACTGGTCTTGTTCTGATGCTGGTGACTTTGTGGAGTGGTGTAAACCAAAGTGAGAGGACACCAGAGGAGGAGGATGGTGTCACTGATTGTGGCTGCTACCTGGTGCCTGCAGCTGTAAATGGCATATAGTCTTTGCTTCCTGCCCTGGGGTCTCAAACCTGCCTTGGTCACCATCAGAAACCCTACACCTGGCCAGACTGCTCTTTGCTGTTTGATTTGTCTTTGTCCCTGTGTCAGTTTAATCACCGCTGAATGGTGCAGGTGGCTGTAGTTCCTCCTGCAGGAACGCTGAGGAGCAACTTGCATCTTGAGATGCTCTGAAACATCTGCCAGTTGGTTCAGATGATGGGGTGGCCTCCAGGAGCCAAATACTAAGCTACGTGATTCAGAGAAGCCTGATGGGCTACATATCCTAATAACACCAAAATATAATGGAAATTGAATGTCTGACTGCCTTGAAGTCATTTGAAAATCCTAGTCCTGTAATATTTATGAGACTGTCTGCACCGTGCTCACAGGCTCACCATGAGATCCCTCCCATCCCGAGCTCTCTAGCACTATCCATACAGGATTATATGCAAAACAACGAGCTTTGTGGTTGGCAGAGCTTATTTGTTTTGGTGCTGTGGAAAACTCCAGCAGTTGTATCTGTGTGAAGATGGGTGGTGATATGGAGCGAGAGGGCTGCCGTGGGCTGGTTTGGAGGGCTCTGCTGCGAGAGGTGGACATGGCCAATGTGTAGATGAGGTGATGCTATCAGGTGTGGTGGGATCTCCTTCCCAGTGATGGGATGGCACCAGCATCAGTCAAAGTGTGATTTAAGGAGCTTTAGGTGGGTTATAGTTAGATAATCCCTACCAAAGCAGTGGAGGCAGAATGAAGACATCCCCCATGTCCCCCACAGGTCAAGGGCTGCTCGCTTTCGTGGCCGTGTCTCAGTACCCAGGTGGTCCTGGTTGCTGTTGGTCTTTCGCTTGCATTTTAAGTTTTCTTTCCTCGATTCGGAAAAAAAAATTCCTTTCCTGAGCCAGCTTAAAAATCCTCCACTTTTTTTCTCTTTGTTTGGTTTTTTTGTTTCTTCCACGTAGTGTAGCCTGGAGACCGCGAGTGACTGATTCCCAAAGAAAAATATCTCTGTTGCCCAGGCCCATAATTTATAGAATGGCTTTTCTGACCAGTTGTGTTTTCCATTTAATATATTTTCTGTTTTTCAAATCTCCCCCTTCGAAGCGGAAATGCGGCGTTCCTCGGAGCTGGGATGGGGGAACGCTGCTGAGAGCTCAATTTAAAGGTCAGGGGCCTGGGGGACGGGGCGTTCCTTTGCTTTCTGCTCTGAAATAGGCTGAAGACAAAGGTGAGGAAAGGAAGGAGAGGTAAATGCCCTAAGATCATAAACAGCACCGCGCGTGCGATCGCGGCTCTGGCGTCTCACGCTGTACATCACCACCCCGGGCTCGTTAACGTTCGCTCGCAACGTTCCTCAACCGCCATTTCCCAAAAATCATCTGCTCTCCTGTAGGAAAACAAATGAAGTCAGCTTTGCCGTTTTCCCCTGCAGTGCTTTCCCCTGGAAGAAGCCAGCGGTGGGGCTGGTGGCCAGCTGACATCCCGTGGCAAGGGTTCGTGGGGCACACTGGGCTGTGTATTCTATGAATCACTGGGTCGGGTGCTGCTTCCCTGGGGTGGAAGGGATGGTTGGAGGAAGGTTGTGAAGCCCTGTCCCACAGCCTGTCACCCATGGTCCTGCTCAAAGCCCTCTTACCCTCTCCGTGCCCAAGGAAAGCACATACAGCTGAAAAGCAGAATAAAACTGCTCTAAAACTTGGCATCTTGCGCATCGTTAGTGCCCAAATCAAGATACAAGAGAATGGATTTTCTAATAAATTCAGATGCATCTAAAGAAGGATGTAAAACTCAGGGAATCCTCTTCATTTTGATGGCCTGAGTTTTAATTCATACCTTTTTTTCAAGGTATTGTGCAACCTTCTGCTAATTAAAGCTCAGGGCACCTGGCTCTGTTATGGTGTCTGCGTGGGCATGGATCCACAGGGCAGGAGAGGGCACTTCCCACCAGACTTGGCTGTGCTCTGCAGCAAAGGACATTCCTTCTGGGAAAGCTTTACACCTGTGTGAGAGTCACCAAGCCCCAAGGACAGGAGCCACCAAAGACCTGACTGCAGATTTATGGCCAAGGCCATGGGATGAGGTTCTCGACCTTCTGGCTCTTGCTTCTCAGCCTCTTCCTGCTTCTTTATCCAGCGATGGTGGGATGGCAAAGCTGACGTTGGGTTTAGGAGGCATAACCAGGGTTCCTCTTCATTTTAGTGTCCCCTAAAAGCCTGAACAAGGCTCAGCTCTGATAATGTGACTTCGATGCTGGCTGGGAGACAGGAATTTGGGCTGGGAAACCAGCTTTCCAGCAAAGGTTTCCCAAAGCACCCCACCACTCAGCCAGAATTCCCCATAACTACTGGGGGGGCTCTTAGCCTGGTTCTGCACTGAACGCCTCCCGTTAACAAACCTCACACATAGTTGGTAACTAGAACTGATAAGGAAATTACTTTTTTTCTACTGTATGAAAAATGTAGAAGAAAGCAATATTTTTTTTTCAGTCATAAAGGTTATCTTTTTTTATAAAGGAAAATGTTTTATTGTAATTAAATCAACATTTTCGGATTAAAAAAAAATACATTTAAATATTTAAGGTACAGTTGTACACCATTGTAATTAAATCAACATTTTCAGATAAAAAAAAACACATTTAAATATTTAAGGTACAGTTGTACACGCCACCTGGGAGGTATTCTTCAATGTGATGCTGTCTTTCTTCTAAGAGCATCTGCTGTCTCTTGAATAGCCAAGCAAATGGCATATTGCACTAGAACACAGTTTGCTAGTTTATTTATAAAAAGTTTGTGGCTACATAGTCTGCCCTGCTGAATTTCAGCTGAATTCAGTCCCACCCTATTCCATAGTGACTGCAGATGATCTATTCACACTTGTGACACCAAAAAGCAAAAATGTGGTATCACACAGCAAAGTCTGGGGTGTGAACCCTAAACCAGAAGTTGGGAGATGCAATTCATACCATTAAGTTTTAAATACCCAAAGTATGCATGCTCCATAGTACAGAATTTATTTTCCTATAACTACATGTATATTCATTTATATTCTTGGAAAAAAACCAAACCTAAGCCAGAAGGAAAAAAAAACCCTAACAAAGATTGATAGACAAATCAACATCTAGACTATGCATATAGCTGGAAATGGGCTAATTCTGCTGCTTCAAATATTCTTACCAAAATGCTCTCAGATGTGAAAGATTTTATTCAAAATATTTCATCTTGCCAAAAATGCCAAAAAAGAAGTGGCTGTAGTTAGTCACTGAGTTTTTTCCCGACTTCAGATAGTTTTAGGTCATGTCCAGAAAGATGAAAAAGTGAAAAAAATAATAACATTTTTAAAAATGGGGAATAAAAAAGGCTTTTGCATGGAATCTAGACTGGTAGGTTTGAGTGAAGTCTCTGAGGGATGGGGCATTTAGTTCCATCAGAGGTGAAGTGGTTACACATTTATCATCGTTTTACAGCAACACAAAGTGTTTAGAGAGTCCTCCCAATGAATAATGGTGTTTGTTCTCGTTAGAGCCTCATCCTGCCCCTGTTTCCTTACACTGGAACCAGGGATGAGTCTTCTGCTTAACTCCAGTGTCCTAATGAGCTTTTGGTCCTGACTCAACCTTGATGGTCCCGGCTCCGGGCTGCAGGCAGCCACCCTACTGCTCCGTAACCCTTCTGAGGTCCCTGGGCTGGAAATCACACTGGAAATTGATATAAAACACAGACCCTGTACCCTGAAGCGATGAGAGAATTGCTGTTGGCAGTGGTAGGACCAAGAAGTTGTCATGGTGTGTCCCTAAATGTAGTCGGTGATTCTCTGCTGGTGATGGGGGTCACCTCTCCCTGCTGGAACTGGAAAATGGCTTTGGTGGGAAGCAAGGAGCTGTTGTCTTCCAGTTCCCCGGAGCTACCTGCTCCTGCAGAGCGTTGGGTGATCGGGATTTCCTCTCTGGATTCCAGCCTTTTGACTGGTATCTGGTAGGTGTTTCTCAGTGTGCGTGGTTGTCTTCCAGTCCACCAAGTGGGTAGGTGGCAGGAGGAGATCCTTGTGATCCATCCCACCATCGACTGGACGGCATTTTCTGCACAGTGGTGGAGAAACTACTTAATTTCCCATATTTCTTTTTTTCTATTTGTTTGAAATGTAATTTTATCTTCACAAATACAATCTCTTCTCTCTCTCTGATTACGCTGCCATTCCATTCCCCGTGTCCCACAGGAGCATCACCACCCTGGGGCTTGTCCCCCCCCCAGACTTCCCTCTGGAAAGGCACTTACACCCTGTTAATGTGCTCTCAGTGTCCATTTGTTCTCTGCAAAACATCAGCAGCTCAATGGGATGTATGAGGGAGGGGGATGGTGGTTTATCCTCCCCCTTCTTTCAGTTTTCTCTGTCTCCTTTCAGTTTTTTCTTAAAGACAGGAAAAATAATTCTGGTATTGACCTAATTGAAAAAGGAAACCGAAGCCTATTGATTTAGTAGGAGTCAGGAGCCCAGATGAAGGTAACTCCCTGCCCCTTCTTTTCTGCCGTGAAGTTGTCACTAATACTGTGCTATATTCTTTTTAAATTTAATTTATGAAATATCATTGAAATTTGGAAGGGCTTGCAGTGACTGGAACTCAGCAAGAAGTAGAACTTTATGGCCCCTAACAAGAACAAACAGGACCAGAAAATCCTTCATGTTCTCCCAGCTAACCATAGAAACAGCCATTTTTTTTCTTTTAAATAATCTCAAGGAAAAGTTAGCGAAACATAAATTAGAACGACTGCTGCTGATTTATTTTTCTGAATAAAAAGGACATTCAGTAGCAGGTCATTTGTTTTTGTTTTCTTTCAGAGAGTAAATGGAAACATATTCTTACCTCACTTTTCTCACAAGTACAGTAGATTTCCTAAGCTTGTGTCAAGGTTTTATTGCCAGGAAAAAGTGGTTGAATATTCAGCATTTGTAATGAGGGCATCATCAGACATGGAATACAGCTGTCAAGGCTGGTACATTCATTTTCTAGGCATAGAGCTGATTTGGTTAATGAGCTTTGAGTGTCACTTTGCCGGACCGTTAATTCTGAAGCGTTTTGCACCTATAACCTTCCTTTGCAGGTAATTTTGGAGAAGGTGTATTTCTGAGTAAGAAAGCGCCAAGACGTAATGAACACACTAAAAAAAAAAAAAAAAGGTGGTTTTTGGGGAGAAAGAGGGGGTTTTTTTTATA
>NW_015090893.1:345123-433000 GCF_001431845.1 Calidris pugnax
CGCCAAGACGTAATGAAAACACTAAAAAAAAAAAAAAAAAAAGGTGTTGTTTGGGAGAGAATAGGGAGTTTTGTTTAACTATAAGTACTGAATGAGATCCACTGGACCAGATGGGACCAGATGGGTTTCTGCTCAGTGGAAGTATCAGCTCTTTCAAAGGAAATGCCCGTCAGAAGGTTTTTCTGAGTACTGCCAGAAGCGCTGAACAGTCATGCCTCTGACAAATTACAAAGTCAGTATGATCAAGTGGATTACAAATAGGACTGGAAACTCCTGATTTCTCCTTCTGGCTCCGTCCTTGACTTTCTTCTGTGACCTTAAGCAAATCATTTGAACTTCTCTGAGCCAGATTCATTGCTCCTGTAATTCCATTTGATATAGTAAATGAGGAAGTGTATGGCCCTATATATCTTAATTTTCCTATCTGTAAACGTGGGTGAATGCTTTTCGGTGTGTAATTATGACCCACGGGTTCTGAGATGTTTCAAATCCTTACAGCGCTTTGATGTCAGCAAGGCTTTTTGTTTATACATGGGGTATCTACACGGTAAGAAGTTTTAGAAAAGTTTTAAGCTTTCATCCGAGAGTGGGTGGAAAAACATTGTATGTATATTATATATATG
This sequence comes from Calidris pugnax, assembly GCF_001431845.1. NCBI lineage: Eukaryota > Metazoa > Chordata > Aves > Charadriiformes > Scolopacidae > Calidris > Calidris pugnax. The sequence goes on from NW_015090893.1 coordinate 345,747, forward strand.
TTTAATCTTGTTTTCAGCTCTCTTTTAAGTGTAAGAATTTGCCTATCGTTTTTTGTCCAACAATTGCCTGTTCTGCTGAAAGGCTTGATGATTTCTAGAACTTTGCCTTGTTAAAAATAATAACACAAAAGGTTGGCCTCAGTGTTGAAAAGCCCTTAAGAAAGTTGGTTTGAGTGCAGTAGCCTGGTTATCTACACAACTTTGGTCGACGAGTGGTGACTGTGATAAGGGCATTGTCCCTGATGCACCCTGAATGCACTAAGAAAGACTTACTGCAAGCTCGTTTTAATTATTCTCAGGTCTCTTTTCCAGTGGGGAGATAGTTGGTGTTGATTTGTAGCTAGAAACATCTTGCCATCATCTGTATGCTGGTTTGGAGGCACGTATTTAGCTGGTTGTACCTGCTCTGGATGGTTGTTGGTGCTTTTGGGTGCCTGGTGGAAACTGCCCCGGGCTCTTCGGGGCTGTTGGTGCTCCTGTGGCGTTGGAAAACTGAAACTAGGGGTTGGCAGAGCCTGTGCTGGCAGTTGTGCTCACGTATGAAACCTGTGTTGCTGTGTCTGTGTATATCCCATGCAGGCAATTTCCTTCTTGGAAAATGTAACACGCATGATGTATTGATTTATCGTGACTTACGTTCACGGATGTGGAAGGAAGAGCCATTGGAAAGCTGTTGAGGAATGTTCTGAAGCCTATCATTCAGAAAAAAACCCACTTTTCAAAAGTTGTTACTAAAAAACAGCCAGTATTTACAGTAAATGTCACTGGAAGCTCTGTGTAGATGTGGCTACTTAAAGCTTGTGGCATTAAAGCTCGTTGCAAAGGGTCTGGAGGGCATGGCCCAGATGCTCTTCTGGTGGAGATGGCTGGTGCAGTGAGAGGTGACTTGGTGGGCTGGTTGAGGTAGACATGGTCTCACAAGACTTTGCTTCTCTCTCAGGCTTCCCAATTAATACCTTGCATGAGGAGTCATTTTCCCTTTGTTTTCTCTCCACCGTTTGCCTGGGGCGGGAGGTATCTCAGCGTGCAGTTGCGTGGGGCTTACTACAATGAGCCTTTCATCTCAATTAAACAATCTAGACAAAGAAATAATAATAACCCAGGATTATGCAGTTGATTGTAGCGTTGCTGCAGTGATAGGGGCCGTTCCTAAACAATGCTTTTATTGTAAAACACCCTGAGGAGGGTCTTTTTTCTGTCTTGGAGCACACGGTCACGTTGGGATGAGGTGCAAAAGCCATAGTACTGCGTTCCCCACGCCGACATTCAGAAGTGGAAAAGAGACCTATTAGGTCATTTGTTCTGTTGGCTCTTGACAGAATTATTCCCGGTGCCATGCTCTCACCGGAGCCTGCTCCTGTCTAGATTTGAATAATTGAAGCCCTGGTGCTTCTGCTGCCTTTTTACTTGGAAAAACCATTTCAGTGTCTAATAGACCCCCTGGGTGGGAAACTTGGGCTCAGCCACGTCCAGCGGCTGCTGCGTGTGATGCCTTGAACCATCGGGACCGGTTCCACCTCTGGCTTGTGTGTCTCTGCGACCAAAATGACTCGAGTTTGCTAAACTGAGCTCTCTAGTTACTGTTTTGTTGTTTAATCTTTTCTTGTGAATCTGCCCCCCTATGCCCAGAGATTCCCCCGTAGCTGTCAGGAGTGACCAAGCAAAAAAATACAGGGGGGGGGACTGGTCTTCATTTACACTAAGCCCTTTTTTATACTTGACTGACCCTGTAAAGGGTCCTGAAAAATGGCTGTATTGTGCTCTTTCTCTGATATCCATTTATAATAGGAGTATCTTCTCAAAGTACAGTAAAATTAAAATTAGAGCTTCAGTCACCACTTCCTGAATTCATGAGTTGATCAACGAATCTCTTTTTTTCCCTACCATGCACATTCCCATTCTTCAGTGTTGTAAAACATGTTTTAAAGAGAAGAAAAAATAAAAGGGTCTTGAAAGCTCAGAGCCCATTAGAACAAGTCATCATAAACGTGTTGGGTTTTACTCTTTTTTCCTTTCCCGTATTTCATCAGTCGCAAGCTCTTTGCAGTCTGGGTCATCAGCTTGGGGAGCTGGCAGCAGGTCCTCCTTTTGCTGTGATGGGGCAGGAGCCCCCCAGGAACGTGGGGCTGCAGCTCTGTCCCCTCCAGCTGATGCCACCATGGGGGTTTCCCGTGGTCATTTGGAGGTGAGACACAGCTCAAGTACTACTACTCAAGTAGTCTGTGATATATAAGATCATAGAATCACAGAATGCTATGGGGTTGGAAGGGACCTCTGGAGATCCTCCAGTCCAACCCCCTGCCAAAGCAGGTCCACCCAGAGCAGGTTGCACAGGAACTTGTCCAGGTGGGGTTTGAATGTCTCCAGAGAAGGAGACTCCACTACCTCCCTGGGCAGCCTCTTCCAGTGCTCTACCACTGTTCCTCCTCATGTTTAGGTGGAACTTCTTATGTTCAAGTTTGTACCCGTTCCCTCTTGTCCTGTCACTGGGCACCACCAAGAAAAGACATGGGGACTGCATATAGGGGACCACATGAGTAAAGTGTTCCTGAACTCAAGCAGTAACCCAAAAAATTAGTAAGGGCCAAGTTACTGGTAAACATGGAGGATAATAAACCATGTGGATTTATAGAGTCATAGAATTGTCTCGGTTGGAAAGGAGCTTTCAGATCATCGAGTCCAACCATCAACCCAACACTGACAAACCCACCACTAACCCATGTCCCTCAGCACCACGTCTGCCCGGCTTTTAAATACCTCCAGGGATGGTGACTCCACCACTGCCCTGGGCAGCCTCTTCCAAGGCTTGATAACCCTTTCTCAGTTCGGTCCAAAGTTCATCTTTATCTCTTTGTAGGACATGAAAGTCCCATCCCAAGCACCACTTTAGGGAACTCCTCCTCCAGTTTCTGTTTGATGTATTCCTGCGTAGTCACCTCTGGACTTTGCTTATGGGGCTGTGGCACAGCAAACTTTCAGAAGTTCTGCAGTGGAGCCATGCTGGGTGGATGAATATCCTGGCCCACATGTGCATGTGGTTTTTAATCCCTGGTAAAGCCGTGGATGTGCTGAAGGGGGAACGTTCCCTCAGCACGTGGAATCACAGCAAAACCTTCCCAGCAGCTCCATCAGGACAGGGACTAACTGCTTGTTAGTGGTGTGTCTTCCATAGGAAAACACGTGGAATCGCAGCAAAACCTTCCCAGCCACTCCATCAGGACAAGGGACTAAGTGCTTGTTAGTGGTGTGTCTTCCATAGGAAAGAGCAGAGGAAATATAAGCATTAAGTATGATATTTCCTAAGTAATGTGCGAGTTTCCTAATAAGGGCAGCTTTCCTAAAGCCTTTACAACACCATTTATGATTTTATGTAGAATACAGTGAGGAGTAATTAGGCAGAAAGCAGGGCATGGCTTTTAAGAGCTGCACTGGAGCAGCGGTTGAGCTCTTTGGCTCTCTAGGACCACTTGAAAATGGTTTTATTTCCCAGGTACTCATTTTCTTCTCAGCCTGGGTTCTTACTGGACCTTTAGACTGATCTTCCAGTGTGGTGACATCCTTACTGGATACTGCCCCGTGCTGGTCCAGCTCACCGCTGGACATCCCTGTGACAATTAATGCCGTACGAAGTGTTACCCCAAACCCTCCCACCACAAGGGTTTGTGAAGAACAATATTCACTGCAAAAAATGTTGACCTTTAGGATGGTCACAGAATCACAGGATGATATGGGGTTGGAAGGGACCTCTGGAGATCATCCAGTCCAACCCCCTGCCAAAGCAGGTCCTCCTAAAGCAGGATGTAGAGGAACTTGTCCAGGTGGGTTTTGAACGTCTCCAGAGACGGTCGCTTAGAGCTAAGTTGTATGAGAGTCCTCCATCCCATCAGAGCCCCAGAGCAAAGCTGCAAGGCCTGTGTAGACAACTAAATCCCCCAGGGTCGTATTGTATTTGTGTCTTGAATATTCTGAATCACTTCCTCAAGAATAATAGTAGTGAGCCCTAAAATTATTGAATAAATTGTTTCTGCTATCAAATTATTTCAAAAAGTAGCCTAGTCGCTTAGAGCTAAGTTATATGAGAGTCCCCCATCCCATCAGAGCCCCAGAGCAAAGCAGCAAGGCCTGTGTAGACAACTAAATCCCCCAGGGTCGTATTGTATTTGTGTCTTGAATATTCTGAATCACTTCCTCAAGAATAATAGTAGTGAGCCCTAAAATTATTCAATAAATTGTTTCTGCTATCAAATTATTTCAAAAAGTAGCCTAATTGCAGGTTGCCCAATAGAACCTGCAGAGCCATCTCTGCGCAAAAGGGCTTTACAAAGACCTTGGCAGCAATGAATCCCCAATTAAAGTCTCTAGAGCCAAGTTCTGATTTCCACCAAGGGAAGGGAAGCGGTGATTTCGGCAGGACGTGGTGTGGCCTGCACCAGCTCTCACGTTAGCATTTTGCCTTCTGACCCTTAAAAAAAGAAGTTACCTGCTAGCCTGCAAGAGCTAAAATATGGAGATGTGGAGGCTGGTGAGCACGCTGAAGCCTTGGAGCACCCTTGGGCTGGTGGGAGCCAAGGGGAAGGCCCTCAGGAGCATGGTGGTGGAGGTGGGCAGGCAGATGGCTGAACCCTGCGCCCTGCCGCGCACATGAGGACGTGGAAAATGACAGCTCGGTGATTTGAGTTCAAAACTATGCGGACTTGGAAGCGATGTCATTTTCTTTCATGCATCTTTTATCTGAGAGTTGGCACGTCGCGTTGTGCATAGAAATCAAGAAGATGACTTGGGGCTCTCTTCTGTCGTCACTTACGCGGTGTGTAACTCAATATTTTGTTTATTTATGGGAAGAATTCTTTTCTGCGGCGTCCGCAAAAGATTGTGGGAGAGCAAAGGAAGCGTGAGGAAGGAGAGGGCCAGCCCTCTGCGCCCCAAAGTGAGAGAGCTGGAATAATAAAACCTGGCACCCGGGCTGTGGCTGACTGAAAGCATCTTTCAGTTGTGCATTAAAGCCAACGAATCCCTGGCCTCCCCTCTCCCAGCCTTCCCTCGGCAGCAGCCAGCGCGCCCGAGAGGTGTGGGCCGTAGGAAAATAAACTCTGCCTGTGTGAATAACTCGGGTCTATCAGAAGCCAATAGCAATTAAAACGTCTCGCTCGTATCTGATGGTCGCGACACGTCTCTCCCTCTTGGCTTTAAATGATCCCTTGTTCAATTAAAAAAAAAAAAAAAAAGAAGTCTAAGCGTTTGAGCGGGTCCAGGAGATAAAACCCATCATTTTTACACTCCAAAATGCAGTCAGTGATGGTCCCGGGCTCCATGGCTGCGGGGTTGTAGTGATGTTTGGATTATCTTGCTATAACGTGTCCTTCCCCCTCCCCAGCTCATCGCGTCTCTCGCTCTCAGATACATTCCTTTCAGGAGGACGAGTTCTGCGCTGAACGTTTTAGGGCGGAAAAGTGTAGTTCAGGGTGCCAAAGGATTCCAGGTGGTTAGATTATATTTCTAGGCACAAAGCTGGGCCGGTTAATGGCCTTTGGGTGTCACTTTGCCAGACTAGTAATGACAGAGGCACTCTGCAGTTCCTGCCTTCTCTGTGTCATTGCTTGTGATGTTGTTTGAGGGTTCAGATGTAACCTCAGGGGGATAAAGTGCTTTGGCGTGGTAAAAAGGCTAATACGGACAAGTCGCAAAATCCCAAGCTGAGAAAGGAACACTGACTCTACAAAGAAAGAAAAATATTTATTTAAGACAGACGCTGCCTAGAATTTGCCTGTCTGAAAGAAGCTGAGGGAGTTTGACGCATTGGGCTCAAAACCATCATGAAAATCGGGCCTTGGGCAGAACAAGGACAAGGGAGTCCCTAACGTGCTGCTGCCTTCACTCGTAGAGGACTATCACAAGCCACCAGGCATCAGAAAAACATTGTCACAGAATCACAGAATCTTCTAGGTTGGAATGGACCTTAGAGATCATCTTGTCCAACCATCCACCTAATTGACAAAAATAAGACACCCGCACAACAAACAAGAAGCATCACCATCACTAAACCAGACCTCCCAGCACTACATCAACCCGTCTTTTGAACACCTCCAGGGATGGGGCCTCAACCACCTCCCTGGGCAGCCCATTCCAATGCCTGAGAACCCTTTCAGTGAAAAAATTTTCCCTAATATCCAGCCTGAACCTCCCCTGGCGTAACTGTCGGACCCATTCCAGTGTTTTATGAGGAACAAGTTTTCTAACTAGCCCAATCCTATAAACCTTGAGGGGAGGCTTTATTTTTTTAATAAAATAACTAGATTAACCAGGTGTCAGGAGTCCCCTCCAGCCTCAGTGAAAACATCAGCCAACACTAACTTCATGCCAACTGAAACTACCAAACTACCTATATGTTTTCACCCGTAAATCTGTGTGTAGCTGGCGTGTCCCATTGCAGTGACCATCTCTCTGTTAGAATAGCTCTTGGATCATCTCATGTTTTCACATCATGAGTATGCATTACTTCAGCATTGGCAATGTGTTGGCCATAATGGGGTCCTGGATACCAAAGTATCTCATCCTGTGAAAAAATTTGGCTTTTATTCTTTGCACCAGTTATTTTTCCTGAAAGGTCTCAATACTAGCTAGGCTCAAAAACCCTAGAAGACAAATCCTACTCAATATTTTTGTCCCAACCTTAGTCTAAACAAAGTTCAGCCACTGAGTTTTCTTAAGTATATTCCCATCACGGCCTCCAATTCAGGGATCAACAGAAAAAAATCAAATCCAGCTATTAACAGGACAGAGCTGTGGCGAAATAAACGAAGATAGTCACCAGCCTCTATTTCCTTGGTTTCCTGTGGTTTTCCTTGGTTTTCTTGCCTTAAGATTCCCCCACCCTCCTTATTGTTCTCCTTACTCCTCCCCATATTTGATGGAGATGAGTCAAAATCTCCAGGATGCTTGAAGAGTCAGTAGCGTGGGTGAAAGGACATTGAGGTCACGTCTGCTTATAAATGTCAGTTTTTCTCGGTAGGTATTGCAGTGATATTCTGAGTGCTGGCTCCAGAAGTAAAGTGGAGACAGGGAATCCTAGATTTATCCTTGTTGGGTGGTAGAAACTCTCAATACCCTCTCTCTGGATGAGCAGCGGAAACAAATATTGATACTGGCTGATGGGGACAAGATGTTTTAATTAAAGACAAAAATTCAACTTTATTAGAAGAAGTAATAAAGTGTGATTTAGGGGTTTCTTATTGAAGGTTGTGCCAGGGACACGTAGTGCTGACTCTACGTGTCTTTGATTGCAACTGAGACACAGGAAAAGTTATTCACGGTGTCTTTGCTTGCCTTTTCCCACCTGTGCATATGCGTTGGCAATGTGTTGGCCATAATGGGGTCCTGGATACCAAAGTATCTCATCCTGTGAAAAAATTTGGCTTTTATTCTTTGCACCAGTTATTTTTCCTGAAAGGTCTCAATACTAGCTAGGCTCAAAAACCCTAGAAGACAAATCCTACTCAATATTTTTGTCCCAACCTTAGTCTAAACAAAGTTCAGCCACTGAGTTTTCTTAAGTATATTCCCATCACGGCCTCCAATTCAGGGATCAACAGAAAAAAATCAAATCCAGCTATTAACAGGACAGGGCTGTGGCGAAATAAATGAAGAGAGACACCAGCCTGTATTTCCTTGGCTTCCTGTGTTTCTTGCCTTAAGATTCCCCCACCCTCCTTATTGTTCTCCTTACTCCTCCCCATATTTGATGGAGATGAGTCAAAATCTCCAGGATGCTTGAAGAGTCAGTAGCGTGGGTGAAAGGACATTGAGGTCACGTCTGCTTATAAATGTCAGTTTTTCTCGATAGGTATTGCAGTGATATTCTGAGTGCTGGCTCCAGAAGTAAAGTGGAGACAGGGAATCCTAGATTTATCCTTGTTGGGTGGTAGAAACTCTCAATACCCTCTCTCTGGATGAGCAGCGGAAACAAATATTGATACTGGCTGATGGGGACAAGATGTTTTAATTAAAGACAAAAATTCAACTTTATTACAAGAAGAGATGTGTGATTTAGGAGTTTCTTATTGAAGGTTGTGCCTGGGACACGTAGTGCTGACTCTACATGTCTTTGATTGCAACTGAGACACGGGAAAAGTTATTCATGGTGTCTTTGCTTGCCTTTTCCCACCTGTGCTTTGAGATTTCTGCTGATTATCAAGCCCTAGTCATAATGAGTCACCAGTGAAAGGTTGCGAATATGTAATAAAAGGATAGAGAGAACTGAGGCAAGAATCTTGAAAAAACAATTATTACTTTGCACAAGGGAAAAAAAGTGGGTTTGAGTTATTGTTTAACCTTCTAAAATATTTTAGGACTGTTTTTTATGTATGGCTTCATTTATGACTGTATTTCTGCTGAACGTCCCCCATTTAAAGTGTTGTATAGAGAATTCATCAATGTAGCTATTTAAAAGGATGGAGTGCCTGTGGGGCAGCTGTTCCTTGACTTGGAAAATCGGCAATCAGTAATTAGACAGCTTCTGATTTGGGGACAGTGGAGTAGGGCACAGCCAGGAGTCCCATACATGCTACTGGGAAGTTCTTATTGTCTCAGTGGTGGCTCTGGGTCAGCCAAGGAGCTTTAAGGTTGAGGATTTTAGTCCCTACAGCGATTCAGAGTTGGTTATTTGCCCTTCTGTGGATCCCCAGTGAGTAACTGAGTTCATCAGTGCTCATCTTGCTCCTGTGCTCATAAAAGGCATAGTTTGATCCATGTCTCTCTGTTGAAACCAAAATTTTCTGCAGGAAAGTATAGTTTCTTCAAATTCTGACTTACTTTGACATCACCAGAGTGTCTTCCGTCAGTGCTCTTTCATTATTTATTTATTTGAAACTTTACCTTTCCTCAGAGGAAAGGTTTATCGAGTAGATAGGAATCAGACTAAAGCTTTCCAGAATTGTCTTAACAAATCGGTGTAGCCGACCTCCCAAAGTGGTCATCCCTGTGGACCACGGCATCCCTGGGCTGGTGCCAGCCAGGACGAGCACCTCAGTGGAGCAGCTCAGACGTACAAAAAAAGGTTTATCAAGCAGAAAGGAATCAGACTAAAGCTTTCCAGAATTGTCTAATTGAAAAAACAATTATTACTTTGTACAAGGGAAAAAAAGTGGGTTTGAGTTATTGTTTAACCTTCTAAAATATTTTAGGACTGTTTTTTATGTATGGCTTCATTTATGACTGTATTTCTGCTGAACGTCCCCCATTTAAAGTGTTGTATAGAGAATTCATCAATGTAGCTATTTAAAAGGATGGAGTGCCTGTGGGGCAGCTGTTCCTTGACTTGGAAAATCGGCAATCAGTAATTAGACAGCTTCTGATTTGGGGACAGTGGAGTAGGGCACAGCCAGGAGTCCCATACATGCTACTGGGAAGTTCTTATTGTCTCAGTGGTGGCTCTGGGTCAGCCAAGGAGCTTTAAGGTTGAGGATTTTAGTCCCTACAGCGATTCAGAGTTGGTTACTTGCCCTTCTGTGGATCCCCAGTGAGTAACTGAGTTCATCAGTGCTCATCTTGCTCCTGTGCTCATAAAAGGCATAGTTTGATCCATGTCTCTCTGTTGAAACCAAAATTTTCTGCAGGAAAGTATAGTTTCTTCAAATTCTGACTTACTTTGACATCACCAGAGTGTCTTCCGTCAGTGCTCTTTCATTATTTATTTATTTGAAACTTTACCTTTCCTCAGAGGAAAGGTTTATCGAGTAGATAGGAATCAGACTAAAGCTTTCCAGAATTGTCTTAACAAATCGGTGTAGCCGACCTCCCAAAGTGGTCATCCCTGTGGACCACGGCATCCCTGGGCTGGTGCCAGCCAGGACGAGCACCTCAGTGGAGCAGCTCAGACGTACAAATAGCCCCCGCACGGTGCGTGTCAGCAGGAATTTGGAGCAATTTTTCCTGCCCTGAGCCATCCCATTGTCTTACTGCATCATGGAGGTCTCTAGCTTTCTTATCCCTACAACCCATCTCTCCTTGAGGGAAACGGCAAAACCAGACCCTTGGTTTCACTGGGAGGTTATTTTGAGTTACTGCTGCAAGGGAGCGGGGGGGAAGTGGTAAAAAATTATATGGACATGGATATCTCTGTATTTCTTCACTACCATTCAAAGCATGCAAGGGTTTATAGAGATACACCATTTATCAAGGATGTTTTAAACCACAGTTGATCTGAGGATGCAGATAGCTCAGACCATGGGGTATTGTTGGGGACTAAACACTAACCTGTGGCCTGTGTCATCTGCTGGCTTAGAAATAAGGTGGTTGCATCCAAATGCTTCACCCTCGTTCCTCACCATCGTCACTTTGGGTCTGTTTTATCCGCTCAGATCGTGCCTGGCTTGAAGACAGTACCCATCTTGAAGATACGTCCCCTGCCAGCAGTGTAACCATACTGTTTCAGAATCAGGACATACATTGTCTAGAGGCTTTATTCCACTTGTTACTTAGAAATAAGGTGGTTGCATCCATGCGCTTCACCCTCGTTCCTCACCACAGTCGCTTTGGGTCTGTTTCAGAATCGGGACGTACATTGTCTAGAGGCTTTATTCCACTTGTTGCAGAAATCTTTCTAGAAATCACGTTTCTCACCCTCTGTTTTGTTTCCCCTGGGTACAGCTCATGCAGTGGGGGCAGAGCAACCCTTCTTCTCATGGCCTTCACCCTCTTTAACTGGCTTCAGGCTCTGTATTTTTAATGCCCGTCAATGCCACAGGGGCACAACAGGGTGGCCATGAGCCAGCAATGGGCCCTTGTGGCCAAGAAGGCCAAGGGCATCCTGGGGGGCATCAAGAAGAGTGTGAGCAGCAGGTGGAGGGAGGTCGTCCTGCCCCTCTGCTCTGCCCTGGGGAGGCCCCAGCTGGAGCACTGGGACCAGTTCTGGGCTCCCCAGTTCCAGAAGGACAGGGAACTGCTGGAGAGGGGACAGCAGAGGCTACAAAGGGGCCTGGGGCATTTCTCTGATGAGGAAAGGCTGAGGGACTTGGGTCTTTTGAGTCTGGAGAAGAGAAGGCTGAGGGGGATCTGATCAACACCTATAAGTACTTAAAGGGTGGGTATCAGGAGGATGGGGCCAGTCTTTTTCTAGTGGTACTCAGGGATAGGACGAGAGGGAACGGGCACAAATTTGAACATACTAAGCTCCATCTCAACATGAGGAGGAACTTCTTCACTTGTTTTTCACTTTGAGGGTAGCAGAGCCCTGGAAGAGGCTGCCCAGGGAGGTAGTGGAGTCTCCTTCTCCGGAGACATTCAAACCCCACCTGGACACGTTCCTGTGGGACCTGCTCTGGGTGGACCTGCTCTGGCAGGGGCGTTGGAGGAGATGATCTCCAGAGGTCCCTTCCAACCCCATAGCATTCTGTGATTCTGTGATGTTTTTTGATCCCTTGGGCAGCCCTTGGGTGCCTGAGGGAGAGGTTGGACACTCGGGCACGGGGAGGAGAGGTCACCTCAATAGCAGAAGTATTTCTTTCTCTAAGAAAGGAGGTGGGTTTTGCCTGCTTTTTTAGAGAGTGTGTTCTTGGGACATTCTTTGGCTGCCTGACTTCTCGTATAGAAGGTGACATCTGATGTATCAACTGGTCCATACATATAGGCAGGTGACCCAAAGAGGATGGGGCTCTGTCCACTTTGGCCCGTTTCTCTTCTGTGCTGTCTCATTTAGACTGGATGTTCTCTCACCATTTAAACTTGACTACTTGGGATTTCACAGGAGCTGGACCTGCAGCCCTGACAGAGAGGAAAGGTTTGGTGACCTGATCTCTAGAGCAATCTTGAGTGGATATAGGGGTCTGGGAACCCCTTCTAATGTCCCAAGAGGGACAGCACCTTCTGCAGGTGTTTCTGAGCTATTATTGAAACTTCATTTGCATACAGGGGAAAAAATGGTCATTAGGAGCAAATATATGTTGGTATTTTCGGGTGTGCTCACCCAGTTGAGTTAGGGAGTTTCAGTCCTGGAATATCAGCAGAGCTGTTTCATCCCAGTTATCAGCTGCACAGCAGTGAATAAATTTGTGGTCCTTTCTCCTGTCTCTCAGGTGACAACTGCGACCACCTAACAGCTGGTTGCTCCAGAAACTGCCTTTGTTTTCTCGAGAATGAGAAATTTCACAGGGAATCTTTGAAAAAAAATAATGAGAAGTTGCATTTACATTGGTGATTATCTGTTTCTGGTTTTGTAGTGAAAATGTTTAATGAAAACTGATGAGAGCGTTGGTTTCACCAGCCTAGCACTGCAAGTAGATTAACCCTGTAGGTTTATCAGTGACTTCAGGTTATGGCAGGTATTTTAAAAGCCCAGTCCTGCCCCTTGCAGGGAAATAAAAATTAAGAGCTGTGATTTCCAAAGTGAAGGATGCAGCAGTGTGGTGTGTCAGGAGACGGCTCTGCCTGTCCGCTCTCGGGAGGTAACGCCATGTCCCAAAATGATTTTATTTCACACAAATTCAAACGTTAAGCAGTCTGGAGAGGAAGCCATCGGGCCGAAATCTGCAGAACCTGCTCACCCAATTAATTCTGCTTAATTCTCTGTATGAGCAAGGGAATGGGGTGGTCCACAGTGATCCTTTCTGCTGCAGTAGCATCTGCTGGTGTCCGGGCAGCCCGCGTGTCCTGCCCCTGGGGAGGTGTCAGGACAGGGGTCTGGAGTCCTACAATAATGATCCACCAAAGGGCAGCACCTTCTTGAATAATCACAAAATTAAGTCCAGAGTTAAAGCTAGAAGCGTGCACCAGCGCTTTCCCTGCTTCATAAATGAAATTTACAGAATGAGATGTTACAAGGTTTTTCTTAATAAGGGTGAGATGTTAACTCCCAGAAGGAACAAGAAAAATATGCCAGAAAAATAATTGAAAAACACAGGGTAGATTCCAACGTGGTGTTGAAACAGTTCCCCAGGGAGCAGAGGATGAACAAACACCTACCAGACCTGGTACGTGGAGAGGTGAAGTGATGCCCGGTGCAAGATGCCGTGGTGCTGGGGGATGAACCTACAGTGCCCGGGGACGTGGCTCATGCCCCATGGAAAATGTGCTGGGCACGGGGCTTTGCCTGCCTTCAGCCTGCTGCTCCCATCAGAGAACACCTCCCCAGCTTCAACCCTGGGCTTTGCAAGAAGCACCAGCTCCCAGGTGGACCTTTATGAGTAAATAGGTCTCATAATTTCACTTTGAAGATTTCACTTTGCCTGCCCACCTTCTACAGTTTCCATTTTTTCATCCACAAACCCCTGGAAACCTAAACTTCTCTATTTTTTTTTTTTTTCGGCTGCAAACCAGAATATTTCAGTGCAGATATTCTTTGATCTGGAAGTGCTGCTGATACATTACGTGGGAAGCTCTGGATGAGCTGCCTCACGCTTGTTTTTTATTTCTCTACGGGCAGGACTTGTGAAGACAAGTTCCTTGTCCCACGAGATACCCTCAACTGAGATGGGGCAGTGGGCACCATGAGAGATGGAGCCATCTGAACCCCGAAAGGATGTGGATGCTCAAGGCTTGAAGGCGATGGGTTGGCACATCCCCAGGTGGCCGGGGCTTCTGTTTCTTGGCAGCCCTGGGGATAAACAAAACCCAGCTGAGATCCCTCCCTTAGTCCACATTCCTTCTCTTCCCCTTAGTCCTGGCATGTTCACGCTGCCGAGCCTTCACGGGGCAAGACGGCGCAGGTTAAGCATCCTAATTAACGGCGGAGAGAAAGTTCTTCAAACAAAGTGAATTACAGTAATGAGATCATTTCTCTTTCTGAAAAAGCTCCTTCGCAGAGAGCCAAAGGAGGAGCTTTGGTACCAACACAAGGGCTCCTTTGGGGGTCTCGCCGCCTTTCCCCCCAAAGAAAAATTCACCCAACTCTTCCAATGCCAAAGCCCATTTTTTGTACAAGCTGACAGTTGCATTTCTCCACTTTCCACCCTATCCCTGATTTTCACAGCAAAAAAAAAAAAAAAAAAAAAAAAAAAAAAGTGTTTTTTATTACCTTTGGGGAGCTTGTTCCAAGCCCCGAGAGGTCTCGCCGCCTTTCCCCCCAAAGAAAAATTCACCCAACTCTTCCAATGCCAAAGCCCATTTTTTGTACAAGCTGACAGTTGCATTTCTCCACTTTCCACCCTATCCCTGATTTTCACAGCAAAAAAAAAAAAAAAAAAAAAAAAAAAAAAAAGAGCTCATTTTCTTATTTATTTATCTGGGGACTTTCTGCAGCTCTGAACGTATTGGGAATCATTGCCAAAAACATCCCCTCGGGGCTCCTAAAGCATTTGGAAGTCGGAAGGGTTCAGGCACATGGGTAGGAAGTAGAAGGATTGTCTTGTTATCAGTCGTAATACTCATCAAAACTTGCCCAATAAAGAACATCGCTTGGGTTTTACAACTAATTTGTCTGCTGTTCGCTGTTTACTCAGGAATCTGGTTTAAAACCCCGATGTGGTAATATAATTGACTGAAGAACCATAATGTAACCAGAAAATGAATCAGAAGGAATTATTTTACAAACCCACCACTTAACTGGGAGCCAGTGGCAATCCGCAGTGGCCCTTTTCATCTGCTTATCTTCATTATGGCATTAGAGATACTGGCTGCTCTGCCAGGCTTTGCCTAACCCCACATTCGCAAGCATCCTCTCTGGTTTTATTCCTTTTTCCTTGAGCGAAACGTTGCTTTGTGTTAATATCTTAACCTTTTTTATCAGAGAAATGAAATAATAAATTCATGCCAGTAATAAAGTCTCAGTAATCCTTATGCTGTTCATGTATGGAAGTAGACCTTGGGAGAGGAAGGGGCCAGGTAGGAAAATAGTCCAATTTCAGTCAGTTTATGCTCAGCTCATAAATGAAATCTTGTCAATCTCTTCTATCTCAAAATCTTTCTCTTGGCTGTGTGGTCCCACGGCACCTTCTCTGGGGTGAAAACTGCTGGGAGCTGCCTTTGCCAGCCGGTCTCGTAATCCCTGAGTACGAAGGCATCGCTGGTAAAAGACTGTGTTTGGGAAATCTGGACTTTATTGAAAAAGGGCAGAATGTTCACTTTCCAGAAATACTTTTTCCAGCTCTTGACGTTATTTGTGGTAGTCATAAGAATACAAAAATACTGGGAAAGGAGCTTTAGCGTAGGCAAAGGTATTCAGTGTGGATGCTATTCACTGTTTTTTACTCTTACATGGGAAATGTGTGTAGAATGTGTATTTTAAATCACAAATTATTGTGAAAATTGCTACGTTGGCTTAATTTAACTTAAGGCAAGGAAGTCCAACTTCACTCTGAATCTGAGTTGAGAGTTTTAAGTTATCTTCACATGCTGCCTGTCACTGATGGTGTCTTGGGTGTATTATTCTGAGGGACTCAGCGACATCACAAATGACGTTAAAGCCAAATATACTTTCTTTTTAAATCACTGATGCATTTTCTTTACCCTTAATTGTGCCAGTATTTTCATATTTGTTCTTTTTCTGCCCTGTGTCCCGAGTGTTTCAGGGTCCAGCTGGATGCCTGTATTGATTACCGGCTGTTTTCTCTCTTGTGTGGCTGTCCTTACAAGAAGCCACATCTAAATTTCTTCCTTGCTCACACCATCTCTTGAATTCTGCTGTGAGTCCATTCCAAACTCTTATAGCTAAATCCATACGAAATTGGGAAAAAATCAGGTTTTTTGAATCCAGAATTAACACTAAGCGTCCGACTGCACTCTTGATTCAGAACAAGTATAAATACATCACAAAACAAATAGTTTATCAAGGCTCAATGAGTGTAGTTCACCAATTTCTATAAACTTGGGGTCTGACAGAGATGTTGATCAAAATTCAAAGTATGGCATGACTAATGTATCCCCTTCCCTGGCAGTACAATATTTTTGTCAGCAAAGGGAATGAGAAAAGAAAACGATGTGAGAGAGAAAAAAAATTGGGTTTTCTTGAGCTGGGCAGAGAAGTATATACCATTTGCTAAGCAGTAAAACCCGTTTGCTAATCTGTTGCCATCTGCCTTTATTACTTCAGCCCACTCGGCTGCTCGCTGCGGCAGCCACTTTATTGCGTGCGTTATATCGACTTTAAATCATGCACTGAACAACCCTGTGCTTTATTTAGTCTTTATTTTTCATAGAGACTGAGGACAGGCAGCTTTGCTGTACTGGAAAGGTTATGGGTCCTGTGGAATTAGCATTTTTCTGCAGATCTGTCTCTATTTTCCAGATTTTGAATGTTGGTTTTTTGTGTTGTTTTTTTTTTTTAAAGTTCCATAGCTCCTTTGGTTGCCAACATTACTGTAGGCTTCGTAATGTAAATCAACCCACCCCTTTCCCCCCCCCAGCCTGGAGACCGACTAAAGCAATAGCACCAAGAGGTGTGAATTTTCCCCCTTCCTCTTAATGGACTGTTAACTTCAAAGCTTCCTTTGTGACCGCTTCAAGGCTTAGTGTGAACCTCTCCTGCCGCAGAGTGTCCAACAAACGCACTTGTTGTCCAGCCCCATATGGACAAACCAGATGTTCCTCCCACCCAAGTGGGCATTCCAGAGGAAATTGCTGCCGGTGGCGTGGTCCAGAGGCAGGACAGAGGGAAGGGACGGGGCCACTCCAGCCCAGGACACTAGTGACACTCTTTTTGAACAGGAGATGCCAGCTTTAGAAGCTGCCTCCAGCAATTCCTCGTGTGAGCTACCAATTCTAACCTTTTTTTTTTTTTTTCCAGATTCCACAGGGATGTTGCTAAAATTGCTGAGCAATTTTTGCTCATCTGCATCCAATATTGAGAACTTTAACAAAGTCGTGGAATATTTTTTTTCCTCCCAGGCAGAGGGAGGATTTTCAGACATATTTTCCTCTCTTTTTCTATAGAAACAAAGACAGACATTGGCTTACATTTGTGGAAGGCCATCTATTTAAAACAGATCCAAAAGGACTTTGAAACACGTAGGTAAGAATAAACTTTTCTAAATGGTAGCAAAAGTACAAATCACAGGCCCTTCTTTCTGTTAAGCTCCCATTTGGCCCTGCCTTCCTTGTAAAGCACAACTTGTTTTACTTGCTTGTCAGGTGCCAAATGAGAGCAAGGTACTTTACCACCTATATATGCCTTAGAACTAATTTTTATTTAGAAAAAATCTAATTATCATACTGAAAGTCACTGTAAATTTTACCCCGAAGCACGGCTTTCCACATCTTCCATCTGCATCATCCCAGGTGCTTCCTAGGAATTTCCGACTTGCTGCTTTTGCCCTCCCCTTCTTATCCATGATCCTCCTGGTAAATTAAAAGACGACTGAAAAAATACAGTGTGATCCCTCCTCCTCTGTGGGGTATCTTCCCTTCTCCCACTTTAAGTCTCTTCTGCTTCTTTCCTGTCTCAGATACAGGAGTTCCAGTTTATCACCCTCTTCTAAACCTTCCTTCGACCTCCACGATACAGTTTTATTTCTCAGTCTCCTTTGGGCAAAGGGAGAGATTACCATGTCCCATACTTTTCCCCTCAACTTCTCAGTTTTCTTTGCATATTTACATTCAAGGCTCCTTACATTTTTTGAGTTTCTTAAATTCTTAATAAAGCTGGAGAGGGACTTTTTACAGGGGCGTGTAGTGATGGGACGAGGGGTAATGGCTTCAAACTTTACCATGTCCCATGCTTTCCCCCCTCAACATCTCAGTTTTCTTTGCATATTTACATTCAAGGCTCCTTATATTTTTTGAGTTTCTTAAATTCTTAATAAAGCTGGAGAGGGACTTTTTACAGGGGTGTGTAGTGATGGGACAAGGGGTAATGGCTTCAAACTGAACGAGGGGAGATTGAGATCAGATCTGAGGAAGAACTTGTTTGGTGTGAGGGTGGTGAGAGCCTGGCCCAGGTTGGCCAGAGAAGCTGTGGCTGCCCCATCCCTGGAGGGGTTCAAGGGCAGGTTGGAGGGGGCTTGGAGCAACCTGGTGTGGTGGGAGGTGTCCCTGCCCAGGGCAGGTGGTGGGACTGGATGGGCTTTAAGGTCCCTTCCAACCCAAACCATTCTATGATTCTATGATTCTTTTCATCCTGGGCGTTGTCTAGTCAGTTCCAGCTTCTTGCTGTCCAGTCCCAGATTTACTTCACTTTCTAGCTGAAACTCAGAATCAGAGATCCATCATCACCCTTCATGATCTACCATTTGACTCAGCCCTTGATCCCTCTGTATTCTCACTCTGGGTTTCCATATTCCATATTTATATTTGTCAAAAATGAGGCAGTTTCTCTCTGCAGAACATCTCCATGGTGGAGATACTGCCTGTCTTCTACTCAACTGAACTTTGATCCATACATACTGTGATCACTGTAGGGGCCTTGTCTATTTGTTTCTAGAGGACACTGCAGCCTCTCACACCTCCTCTGACTGCAGAATGTCACTTTTCTTTGGTGCTTAGAAAAATCCTAAAAATATTTCTCAATGATTTGTGCAACAGCTTGTAGCAGTGAGCAGTATCATTTGTGATCTGTACTCACTTTTTGTCTGTGGTCTTACATGTAGTCCTTCCTAAAATAAGTCAAATCAAGACTTGGAAGCTCTCACAGAATCACAGAATGGTGGGGGGTGGAAGGGACCAACCTCCACCTTCAGAGAACATTTGGTCCAACCCCCAGCCAGAGCAGGGTCACCCAGAGGAGGCTGGACAGAAACCTGCACCCAGGCAGAATGTCTTCAGAGAGGGAGACTCCACACTCTCTTTGGGCAGCCTCTTCCAGGGCTCTGGCACCTTCCCAGGAAAGTTGTTTTTCCTCATGTTGAGGTGGAATTTCCTGTGTTCCAGCTTTTGCCTGTTGCCCCTTCTCCTGTCACCAGGCATCACTGAGAAGAGTCTGGCCCCATCCTCTTGACATCCACCCTTTAGATATGGCTCAGTGTTGATGAGATCCCCTCTCAGTCTTCTCTTCTCCAGGCTGAACAGCCCCAGGTCTCTCAGTCTTCCCTCAGCAGAGGTGCTTCAGTCCCCCATCATCTTCGTAGCCTCTGCTGGACTCTCTCCAGTTGCATTTAGTGTTGGCAAAGTGCAGTGCAGCTGTAGCCCATGGTGAAGACAGCCATGAGGTGCAGGATTACAGATGGAACGGTGGTTCCTACGTTGTTCCCTCAGACACGTTTGTACTCGATGCCTCCTGTGGCCCAAGGCACATGGAGAGAAAGGAGGTTGTCTCAGGAGAGGCATGTGATGGGTGCAACCATGGCTGCCCAGAGCTTCCTCTCGCAGTGGTGCCATCATGGGGGTAGCAGAGCACACCAGCATCAGGAATGCACGGGTTTAGCCTTGATAAATTTGGGGGAGTTCATGCGAGTCCTGAACTGAAATCCCATTCTGCAGGAAGCATCAGGCTCTCTCAGATGCTCGGATAGCCAAGAGTTTCTGGTCCAGGCCCTGCCTGGATGGATCCCGTAGAAGCACTGTCCTATTTTAATTCTCTTAACACATCTTGCTATTATTTGTGGCAGTTAAAAGGCAGAAAGATCATAGCCTGATTCTTGTAAACCTGATGGTATCTGCCAGTCTGGCAATTAAGGCATTTGTCTCTTCATCTGGAGTCATTTTCAGAGACTACAGAAACCCACTGGGTCCTTTTCACAGCTTCTTCTCTGGCTTCACACATCTTCACACACTGGCTTCAAAGTCCAGAGAGGGGTGGCAGAAGGTGTCAGGTGCGGGGGGACCACAGTGGCATTTCCAGCTAGAACTCCCTCGTATTCCTGAAATTATTTTCCGAGGAGTCGGCTTGGTTGTGTAATGCCTGCCTTCTTTTTCCTTGATGGTTATTACGATCTCTGTTCCGTGTTTATAATAACGTGTGTTTACTAATAGTGTGGTGGCACGCCGCTGCCAAGCTTCTTCTGCTAACAATAAAAAAAAAAAAGGGAAAATTGATATTTATGGAGACTTGGGGGCTGGCCGGGTTGTAGCTCTTGATTTTTATTGTAGCTGACTGCAAACTTCTCAGAGACGAGAATCTGTATCTCATTGTGGAGAGCTGGTTTCCATTTCAGTCTGGGTCCCATTATTAGGGTTTGGTTTACATTCTGGAAGGTTAGCCATGTGCGGATTCACACAAACAAATATGCAATTTATGTCTGTAGCTTTCACTTGTGGTATTTAAACCTCCACCTATTTGAAATGTCTCTGGAAGGGGATGAGAGGAACTACAATGTTCCTCTTTCCTAATGGGTGGGTATGTTGTATAGCAACAAGCAGTCTAATAAAAATAGAAGTTGAATTAATTTCCACACTCTGCTGAGCCCACCAGGGCAAGAGTGAGCCGTGGTAGAGAGGAGTATTGCAGAAGATGTGAATCACCACTGCTCACGCTGTCTATCTCTTGTGGCTGCATGGAGGACCCTGTCTCCAGGATTGTCATCAGCCCAGCACGCTCCCCCAGCACCAGCTACTGCTTGGAGATGCCTTCATGCCATCCAGTGAGGTTTTCAGGTTCAGGGTGTTTTGTGTTTGAAGAGTTTTTGCAGTGGTTCCCAGTTAATGGAAGAGAAAAGATTAATTCCCAGAAAAGCTCTTGGTCTCTGGGAGCAAACCAGCTCTGTTTAAGGAAAGGTTTCACTCTGGATCTACCTTGATAGAGATGAGATATTGGAATCCTAACCATGCGTGAGGGTATTGGGTGTTGGGATGGGGGCTTCTTTTAAAAAGTGTCTCTAAGCAGAGCTACGTGTCTGTGGACAATTGGCATCCTTTGGAGGAATGTATTATGCCAAGGAGGTGACTTGGCAGAGATGAAGCATTTCTAGGCAAGATGCCTGGAGAAGGGCAGTTGGCACCTCCTGCCTCTGAGCTTGGGCTTTGCTTGACACTGCAGACATGGACAAGGGAAGTCCTGCTAAAACCCAAGGCATCGTTTCTGCCTTTCCCTTCTATGAGTAGGGACCTCTTGTCCTCAGGAGACTCTCAAGTCTGTTCTTCAGGTTCTCCCCTGTGACTGCTCAATCAAAATACTCCTAGAAGAAATGGTGACTTAACCTTTTTATGGTGACTTGACCAACCAGAGTTGAGACAATGTCCGAGTAAAGGACATCTAGAAAAGTACCTTTTTCTCTGAAGGAAAAAGTAATTTCTTTAAACTTTGTGGTAATAGGGGGTTTGATTCTGCTCCCCTGAGTTTAGTGCTGGTACCAGCCCAGCATCATGGCCATTCACACTGGTTCTGTGAGGACAGATGCTTTCCCAGGTAAACTCTTCTACTTCGACATATATTGTCCCTTGTCAGACACAGGGTACATATGTACCTTCTCCTACCAATCAATCTGCATAATTCAAGTGATAGAAACCAATTCTTTTCATGCTAAAGGTTATGCCAATTACATATTATTAAATTATGAGGTTTTTATTCTGAGTCTCATCGTTGCAGGGAAAAGGAGAGTGGTATTTTAGAAGCGGTGGGTTGCCCTGCCATACAGCTGTGTTACTGTGTGTCTTACACACATGAAGGTTTTAATGAGCTTAGTGAATTTAAGCTGTCTCCTTGAGAGTGTAACTGTGCAACTCTGTAGTCTCTGGACAAAGTTCTGTTATGAGAAGATGTAAACACCATAGTTCTGATTTGTCCTTTTTCAGTCCTACATATTCTCTGTTACATGGGTGCAGAATATGCATCTCCCGATCATATCTCATGAAGATGAGAATCATATATATTATCATTTAGTGATTTTTTTTAGTTAGAGAAGAAAATAATGACTCAGGCCCAGAACAAATGAAACTTAATGGCTTAGGAAAGGCAGAAAAATGAGTGTCAGAATGAGTTTGGAGGTGGCAGTAGCCCTTAATTTTGAACATTCTCTGCGGTGAATTGTTCTTCCTGTGGTCATACTGAACCAAACAATGTTAGCTTTGGTTGTCATCTTCTCCTAACACTTCAGGGAGAGCCTTGCTTGAGAAGAATGGATGCTTTTGCAGCGTTAAATGCATGGCTGTTCATGGCCCTGAAATTTCTTTTACTTAGAATCATAGAATTGTCTAGGTTGGAAGGGACCTTTAAGATCATCTAGTCCAACCATCAACCTCACTTCTCACAGAAGAGCTTCATATTTGTATTGAATGCAGAAGGGGAGTGGATGCTGGTTTGGAAAAAAATTCAAACATTGCCATTAGCTGCTGGTAATTTATGACACCCGGACTGTGTTCTTACTGCAGAACCTCGTAAATAATACTTCATTTAAGATTTCCAAGGGTGGAGTGTGGAATTTAAGGACCAGACTAAGGGAAGCCTATTTGTATCATCACCATCTTTAATTCACTGCTCTTTGTAAACTAGTTGTAAGATTGTGGGTTCAGGAACAACTAATAAATGCAGCGTATTGAACTGGTACGTGTTTAAAAACCTAGATTTTTTTATCGCTTTAAGCTTCTCTCTAACACCTTGGGTTCATTTTTCAGTACTATAGGTAACACTTATGCATGAGGGATGTAAATTAAAGGCAAACAGGTTTCTGCTGGTAGAAAATAGTGTAGTGGAAGAGTGGTTTGCATTGGCTTTTGAAGAGTAAATGACACCAGCTTGGACTCCTGAGCTTTCCTAAAGCGGTGGGGTAGATCTTCAGCTGGAAGAGGGCAGGCAATTCAGGTGGAGTCAGGAGAGCCACGAGCACTTGCATGAGCTGAGGTTTTGTCTCAAGCTCATCTTCCATGTTCAATGTAAACCACAATGCATAATTGGAATAAATTAAATTGAATTTCCCCAAGTTGAGTCCGTTTTGCCTGCGACAGTAACTGCTGAGTGATAGAATCATAGAATTCTTATAGAAACATGGAATTGTCCAGGACGGAAGGGACCTCCAAAGGTCATCGAGTCCTGATCTCCCTGTCCTTTTCTCAACCCACGAGCCTTTCATTTTATTTTCTGTCCCATGACCAGCTGAGGAGGGGAGTGACAGAGGGGCTTTGGTGACCACCTACGCCAGGGTCAACCCGTCACAGGTACCTCCATGAACGAGATGTGGAAATTCTTAGGGAGTGGTTTTAGGGGACTGAGACCACGGGACAGCAGGGCTTTCATGAAAGTGCCACTCTCTTGTGGAGAGATGAGCAAGTGTTTAAGAGCATGTGATGCTGTGAGTCTGTTTGTCATGTGAGATTTGATCTGCTGAAGCTGGAAGGGAGGTACTAGAGGGAAACAATCCATTTTTCTAAACTTCTTGGAGGAAAAAACGGAGAGTTTCATGAGAACAAGAGGCAATGAGGTCCTGTGTTCCTGCTAAATAGTTCTGTTAAACCCAGACAAAACTGATGTGGGAGTAAAGAAAATGTGAGCAGGTTGATGGTTCAGTGATGGTTTTTATCAGAGTGAGGTTGATGGTTGGACTCGATGATCTTAAAGGTCCCTTCCAACCTAGACAGTCCTATGATTCTACAATTATTTTGTGTCTCTCTGGAATCACACCTACAGCACAGACTCGGGCACCTGGTCCTGCGTCCTATGATTCTGCGATTATTTTGTGTATCTCCAGAATCACACCTACAGCACAGACTCGGGCACCTGGTCCTGCTTCGTGTTTGTGTGTCTCGTGGTGAACTCTGTGTCGTTGCTGCGCGGCGGCTGCTCTCCAGCCAGTTGGAGCAGAAATGTCTCCAGTGTGTGTCTGTCTGAACGGTAGGTCACCTTGGGCTGTGAAAATGCCTGGAGAAGAGGAGGCTGAGGGGAGACCTTATTGCTCTCTCCAACTCCCTGAAAGGAGGGGG
Organism: Calidris pugnax; assembly: GCF_001431845.1. Lineage (NCBI taxonomy): Eukaryota > Metazoa > Chordata > Aves > Charadriiformes > Scolopacidae > Calidris > Calidris pugnax. The sequence continues at coordinate 369,456 of NW_015090893.1, forward strand.
TAGAGAGGTGGGGGTCGGTCTCTTCTCTCAAGTCACAGGTGACAGGACAAGAGGAAATGGCCTCGAGCTTCACCAGGGGAGGTTCAGGCTGGATATTAGGAAAAATTTTTTCACTGAAAGGGTTATCAGCCATTGGAATGGGCTGCCCAGGGAGGTGGTGGAGGCACCATCCCTGGAGGTGTTCAAAAGACGGGTTGATGTAGTGCTGGGAGGTATGGTTTAGTGATGATGCTCCTTGTTTGTTGTGTGGGTGTCTATTTTTGTCAGTTAGGTTGACGGTTGGACAAGATGATCTCTAAGGTCCCTTCCAACCTAGAAGATTCTGTGATTCTGTGAAAATAAAAGTGCAGGAGCACCACCTTTTAGCTTGACCCAGCCGTGGTTCCCAGCAGCTCGGGCTGGGATTGCATCTGGAAGGGAACCCACCATGAGGACGCAGCTGAACATCATCCAGTTGCCCAAGGTACCGAAGAGAAAACTCCAGCCAAGATACTCAGTAAAACTCTTTGGGTTTTGTCCAGTTGCCCAAGATACTCAGTAAAACTCTTTGGGTTTTGTTGTCGCAGGTGTTCTTCATTACCACAGCCCATCAGGTGCTGACGTTTTTTTCCCTCACCATCATCAGGAGCTTGCTCCATCATCTGGCTCCCCATACCAGACCAGGAACAACTGCTCAGGAGGAGAGGGTCACCTATAGAATCTATAGCAATGCTGATGGCCTCGTCTACGCACCCTGGTGCCCCAGGAGTTGGCTGATCAGATCCTTTTTTTAACCCACTGGGCTCTATTCTGCTAATGCCGTACAAGCACATGGTGAATAAAAATATGTTTTGTATATCTCATTGGGAAATACTTTTTTCCGAGAGGATAGCTGCTTGGGTTCATACTGTGTTTGAAATTTCACATAGGTTGGTTAGTTGTGATTAATGCAGGTGATGGGTCATCGCTCCCGGGCTGGTGAAAGCAGAGTTGTTATAACCAAGAGAACTGGAAGAAGCAGGCTGTCTTCCCCAGAGGGATCCAGGAAAATGAGGCTAATGACACGGAGCCTGTTGGCTGGAGCAAAGCTTCAAATAAATTCTTGGGTTTTTTTTGCTTTCGCACAATGTAATGAGGCGTAGGTACACGGCTCGTGTTGGGAGGGCTGTGGATAAACCCCTGTCTGGATGGTTTGTCTCTGTGTCAGAGGCTGGCAGGAGGCTTCCTGAAACCTGGTGCTGCTCCTCGCCTGGCATTTCTCATGGGAATATTAGCAGTGAATTTGAGTGAATAAGGAAGCAAACCCAATAGAAGCAGGAGAATAAATTTGTAAATCAGGGAAAAGGAAGGGGAAGGGGGAGTAACTAATATTTGCAGTTTCTCGCCGTGATTGTCAGATGTTGGTTTTGATGACATATGTGAAACGCGGTGACAACCTGCGTCTAAACACATCCAGATCCGTCGGAGAGACGTGGCTGAGTGCCCGGCACCGCTCGGCTGCAGAAACACCTCCCTGCACATCTGTCCCACAGCAGCCCTGGGCCAAGCTCTGCAGATGGGGGGGTGACTTCTCTTCCCCAGGATGGTTCTTCTGATAACCCACCTGCCTACATGGCGCTTGGGTGTGTGGCAGCGTGTCCGATTGATTCCTTGACTCCGAGCAAGCTGGCCTTTTTTAAGAGTGTCATCTATTCTCAGCAGGATTTTTTAAAATATCTTTTAAAGCTGTTACATGCATTTCGTTACTGGTTCTGCCTCCAGGAGGCTAACTGGAACCACTGGATAGAGCATCCCTGCAAAGGCTGAGGAGGGATCTGATCAACACCTCTAAATACTTCAAGGGTGGGTGTCAGGAGGATGGGGCCAGTCTTTTTTCAGTGGTGCCCAGTGACAGGACAAGAGGAAATGGGCACAAACTGGAACATAGGAAGTTCCATCTCAACATGAGGAGGAACTTCTTCACTGTGAGGGTGGCAGAGCCCTGGCAGAGGCTGCCCAGAGAGGTGGTGGAGTCTCCTTCTCTGGAGACATTCAAACCCCACCTGGACACGTTCCTGTGTAACCTGCTCTGGGTGGCCCTGCTTTGGCAGGGGATTGGACAAGATGATCTCCAGAGGTCCCTTCCAACCCCATATGATTCTGTGATTCTGTAGTTCCTGGAGGTTGATATTTTTCTACAGCGTAGTCTCGATGCTGTTCCACACAGAGTGGGTCCTAATGGATAGGATGAAGGTGTTCAACACCGTCTGTGCATTTCTGAAGGCAGGTCACAATGGCTATGCAGATCATGGTTCAGACAGTTACAAACCAGGGTCTCTTCTGCCACTGTTCCTCTTTATTACTCTCATCCTGAAAACCATAACTATCAGTATTTGTATTTATAGCAGAGCCTCCCGCCCAAATCAAAATGGGGATTCCCTTCTGCTGGACACTGTAAATGTTTGATACAGAGATCAGGGTGACTTGAGGGAAACTCGTATGTGTGTGTTGGACTCTTCTCCCAGGTCACAGGCAATAGGACAAGAGGACATGGCCTCAAGTTGTGCCATGGGAGGTTTAGGATGGATATTAGGAAGAATTTCTACACTGAAAGGGTTATCAAGCATTGGAAGAGGCTGCCCAGGGCAGTGGTGGAGTCACCATCCCTGGAGGTATTTAAAACTCAGGCAGACGTGGTGCTGAGGGACATGGTTTAGTGGTGGTTTTATCAGGTTGATGGTTGGACTTGAAGATCTGATGATCCCTTCCAACTTAGACCATTATATGATTGTATGGCCTCTCTGGTGGGCTGTGTTGTGTTGGGCCAGTGTTCCTACACCCACCACTGACCCTTCAGGAGGTTACAGGTGTAAAGAGTCGCGAAGTTACCCCCAAAACACATCAAAAGTTATGTAATTCTGCCCTGGATAAAGTAATTCTTGTTTATGGATTTCTTTCGAATTAAATTTTCCCTGCCATTTTCACAGCTAAATGTTACCGTGACAGGCACAAACATGGAAAAAGGTGGTATTCTCTTGTCTTGAAAAACTCTTGACTTGCGTGTTCATGGAAGAAAGTCGAGTCCACCTAGAAGCATGCTTGCTATTTGCCTACATCAAAGGTGTAAAGAGTCGCGAAGTTACCCCCAAAACACATCAAAAGTTATGTAATTCTGCCCTGGATAAAGTAATTCTTGTTTATGGATTTCTTTCGAATTAAATTTTCCCTGCCATTTTCACAGCTAAATGTTACCGTGACAGGCACAAACATGGAAAAAGGTGGTATTCTCTTGTCTTGAAAAACTCTTGACTTGCGTGTTCATGGAAGAAAGTCGAGTCCACCTAGAAGCATGCTTGCTATTTGCCTACATCAAAAATTTTCCTGGACAAGAGACAATCATCACTGCTTCTCAGAGAGCTTTGTTGAAAGAGGTGACATTCCTCTTGGCAGCGAAACGGAAAAAGGTTGTATTCTCTTGTCTTGAAAAACCCTTGACTTATGTGTTCATGGAACAAAGTGGAGTCAGAAGCATGCTTGCTATTTGCCTACATCAAAAATATTCCTGGCCAAGAGACAGTCATCACTGCTCCTCAGAGAGCTTTGTCGAAAGAGGTGACATTCCTCTTGGCAGCGAAAAGGAACTGGAAGGTTTCCTTGGGGTACTGCATCTTTTAGTCTGGGTGAGTGACTTCCTCTTCTACCTCGTAACTGGGTTGTAGGTGGTGTGTTTTCATCATGCTGTAGGTTTCATGAGTCAGGTATTTTTTGGTTTGGTTTTGGCACTTTGGAGAATCAGGGAGGAACTGGCAGTGCACAGATGAAGGAGATGGGAAACCATTTTGCCTTTCTCAGAGAATTGGCTGGGAACAGGTAATATACCTGGGGGCTGGAGTTGTAAATTGTTAGTACTTTCCTGGAAGTTCATGATATCTTGAAGCTATGGTAGATAAAGCCCAGCAGCACAAGTTGAAAGGATCAAGAAGAACTTGACTTAACAGGATCTACTATCACTTGTGGCCAAGAGGAAACCTCAGAGCTTTCAACAACTCTTTCTGTTTGGTATTTTCTGTTTTCTGTCTGTAGAGGAAGAGCCTTTAAAAGCAAGCTGAATCCTGTGGTAATTTAAGTGAGACCTACTCCATGCTCTGTGTTCTGTTACAGGAGCGTTACAACCCTTCCAAATGATCTACTGTTAAATACACAGGAAATTTAGAGCCTGTTGCTTTGTACCCACCCCTTATCTGTCTATGTAAATTGCTCGTACTTTCCTGGAAGTTCATGACATCTTGAAGCTATGGTAGATAAAGTCCAGCAGCACAAGTTGAAAGAATCAAGAAGAACTTGACTTAAAAGGATCTACTATCACTTGTGGCCAAGAGGAAACCTCAGAGCTTTCAACAACTCTTTCTGTTTGGTATTTTCTGTTTTCTGTCTGTAGAGGAAGAGCCTTTAAAAGCAAGCTGAATCCTGTGGTAATTTAAGTGAGACCTACTCCATGCTCTGTGTTCTGTTACAGGAGCGTTACAACCCTTCCAAATGATCTACTGTTAAATACACAGGAAATTTAGAGCCTGTTGCTTTGTACCCACCCCTTATCTGTCTTTAGTCATCCATGTCCACATCAGTGCCAAAAGGCAAATAGCATGAAAACAGAACTACACTTTTATTAATGCAAGTCCTCCCTGAAACTCATGGAAGGGACCCATTGATTTGTAGCAAATTTAAGAACCCAGGAGCATGAGAATCCCATTCTGGATCAATCCCAGAGTCTACCTAGTCCTCATCTGTAACAGAGAGGGAGTCTTTGATGGAGGAAGAAGTTTTGAAGCTTCATTTCTTTTCACAAATAGGACATTCAGCCAACCTTAAAAAATAAATCTCGGAAGATACTTCTAAACTATTGCCCGATGCTAAAGAAAGCAGAGCAGTGTTTTCCATCAATCTGCAAGATGTCTAATTGAATTCAATATCTACCTGTCCAAATTAACAGGCATAACACTTTCCAGTATTGGAGCCTCCAGAAAAGTTCATGCTCCACAACTACGGAGATCATATGATGGCTGGAAGGGAATTTTGACTTCTTTACTATTACTATTTTAGAAGCACCTGGAGAATAGATTTAATAAATGTGAAATGTCCCAAAACTTGCCTCTTCCCCCAGACAAAGGGAACTTGAATGCTCAAGTCTGAAGCCCTGCTATAATTTTACAAACTCTGCAATGAGGTGAAGTTACTGCTAACAGGAATATATCCTCTTCTGGACACACAGTCTCAGCAAGACAGTGATGGGCACATCATTTATTCAGAAGAGATTGTCTTCTGCTGCCAGTTTCTTATGCCTCAGGCATAAAAATATACTTTCCTCATTAGCACGGGGGGTGGATGATTGAGTTCACATGTGCTGGAAGACATGGGGGCACCAGATGATGAAAATCCAAGTAATTCATCAAGGGCTTCAGCTTGGGCAGTGAAGGAACCTGGATTACTGTGGTGCTTGCTACTTCTGCTTATGTTTCTCTGGAGTATGTGTTTAATAACTTCATGGGCTTACTCGAGGATCACATTCGTGGGACCAAGAACCAAACTACTTTCTAAGTCAACTTCCCTGGGCCTCCATCTCCTCCAAGTTATCTTTAAGTCATACAGCTTTGGGCATCCTAAAATAACATTAGACGTATCCAGAGAGCCTTTTGGCCCTTCAGGCCTCCTAGACATCTCGGTGAGGGACAGCAGAGGTTAGACTTTTTGGAGGGATGACTCATATGCTTGCCATGGGCAGGGAATCAACTATTCCGAGGACTAAGCTCCCCTGCAAGCTGGCCAAGAGAAAAAATTGGCTGTAACTATAAAGGTAGCTGGTAGCCTGCCCTTCACTTGGAGGTAAGAGGAGTTGGAGAGCTGCCACTGTGGGAGTGTGCTTCAAAAATAGGGGCAGAAGTGAGGAAAATGTTAAAATGGAGAGAAAATGCCAGTTAAAGAGCCTGTTATAAACACCTCTGAAGGCTCACCAACGTCAGGCTGGAGTGCTAATACTGAGCAGCAGATCCCATGGCTAACTAACAAAAGGAGGGGGGCTTGGCAGCTGCCTCTGGATAAGAGTTTATTAAGAAACATACTTTTAAACATTCAATTACATCATATTGTTTCCAAAACAGAGAAATTTATCTCTAGGTTTAACAAGCGATTGAATAACATCGAACGTATCTGCAGTTTCGCTTCGGAGGGAATTGGGAATTGCTTCATGGGTCTGATCTCAGGGTTTGCTTCTTTTCATGCAGCTTCCTGAGATGCTGTGAGCCTCCCGTCGCTGTGCAATTAGATCTGCTTCCTACAGAAAACTTTTAATTGGTAGATCTCACAGCATCGGCGTGTGGTCAGTGTCTTCTGCCGAGTTGTACAAGCGGAAGAGCCGAGGCACAGAGCAGGAGGATGGAAGGATGGGTGAAATGGTCTTGGGTACCAGCTCCTTAGAAAAGGTGGGGGGCAAAGCTTTGTCATTTCCATTTCTGAGGCTCTACCCCTCCTGCCAGTTTAACCTGGAGCACAGAGTCATAGAAGGTCAGTTGCTTTGGTCATTCACATTACCTACGTGTTGACTTTCCCTTAGTTTCCCGGTTCCCAGGTTTGGGGACAGACGGGTGACGTGCCATGGCTGGTACTGAGGGACAAGGCGCCATGGTTTAGACATGGCTATGGCCACTGGGACTGGGACTGGTTCATCAGGGGCCAGGGAAACTGGGATACAGAGAAGATCTTGCTCTGATCTTGCCAGCCCCAGACATGGATGAACTTGGCTCATTCCTTCAAACACTGCCTTTGGAAAAAGCACGTGGCCTCTCCTTTTGCATCATAAATACCATTTGGGGGGTTGTTTCCATCACGGTTGGCTTCTAGAACCAATTATCTTATAAATCGTTTTTTTAAAGGTCATCATAACTTTTCTGCCTTTTCTTTATCTACAGTTGTGTGTAAACCTGGGGTTTTTCTCAGCTTTTAGTCATTTTTGTAACTTTAACCTTCCACCTGCCTGCTTTACTTCAAGGCATGCTTCAGATGGCCCAGACATAATGACTTTAGCAGCATGTCCCTCCTGTAAGTAGCAGTTAGCAGCGGTAAGACACCCGGAGACCAGGTTTTAATCAGCCTTGACTGAAGACTAAAAATGATTCACTCCTGTCAGCGCTGGGCAACACAACAAACAGCTCTCCAGCAAATCACTTAAGCAGAAATATGTTGGCATGTTTCTATAGCAACTAAGGAAAAATATTTCACACAAAAGTCCATCTGCTGCAACATAGAGGGAGATCTGGCCAAGGATCCCGTTAGAAATTAATCTTAATTTGCAAATTTTATCTTTGCAAACCTCACGCAGCCGCTTGCACAAAAAGGCAGAACGTAAGCGAGAGGGAAGACAATTGATTTTTAGAGAGAGGCTGTCAATTAATCAACAAACAGGTCATTAATTTGGGAAGCGGTGATTGTCTGAGGATGAAAAATCACAGTGCGTTTGAGAGGGATTCGTCTTCATTGCTGTTTACCAATCAGGCTGCATCACACCATCTTGTACGCAGCCTATTTGGAAACACACTCTTATTTTTTCAAAGGAGGCTAGTAGCAAGCATCCAATATTTTTTTTATTTTTTTTTTTAAACCATTTTGGTTTGATTTACTTGTAAAGAGTTACTCAAATTTATTCAACCATATAAAATGCTTTGTAGAAGCCATCAAAGTGAGGAGAGGGAGGGGGGGAAAGCCAGTGCGATAGTTTGGACTGCGATGCATTTTATTTTATGTGATGTCAACACTTCAAAGCCGATTGGAGCCGCGCTCGGGAGATCTGAAACGTTTTACGGGGCGCTTGGTGTCTGCGCTACAAACCATCTCCAACTATAGATTCTCTTGCACATTGTTCACAGGCTGCTGCCAGCGTTTCTATTTCCTCACCAGCGGCTTTCTGCGTCCCCTTTGGCAGTTTAGCAGAGCCCCCGAAAATAACCTAAAAAAAGTAAAACCAGTAAAAACCAACTTTAAGAACTTTCTTCCAGCTAGGGAGCGCCTAGATCAGTGTCCTGGAAGGTGTTCCAAGTCTCCAGGGGCTTTGTCCAGGGGAAGGGAAGTCCAGCCTGAGTAGGCTTTGTCACCTGGAGCTTTTTATGAAGGTCTAGACCTTATACTTCAGGAAGAGGTGAGATTTTTGTGTCTCATGTGTGATGTGATGATATTTAAACACTTACTGATAGAGCTGGCAAGCGTTGTGATGGTAGAAACACAGTTTCCAGCACAGTAGCCACATCGCTCGCTCTGTATCACCATTTCTCCTGCCCAGGCGCATCCTTGAGGAGGAGGAACGACAGCCAGTTTCATTTTGGGTGAATAAATGCCCCATCTGAGTAGTGGCACGTTAAGTAAAGCAGTGAACGTGGGAATAGAGCTGCATTTGAAGAGGAGAGGGAACGTCAGAGAATGAAATGTGAGAATTGGAGAACTTTGGATGTCTTGGTAGGATTGCTTCTCCCCGTTCCATTTCTTCTACACCTTCACACCCCCTCTCCCTTCAGCTGTAACTATTCTGACTAAATGCCATCTCCTTCAGGGGGTAGCACTGGAGGGGGAAAAAAACTTCTCCAAGTAAGTTTAGAACACATTTTTATTTTAAGCAGCAAACAAGTACTTATTTCTGAACAAACAAACAAAAACAACAAAAAAAAACCCCAGCAAAAACCAACAGTTTTTGTTCCTTAACAGACAGAAAACAAGTTAAAAAAAAAACCAGCAAAAACCAACAAGAGTTTTTGTTCCTTAACAGACAGAAAACAAGTGTTGCATCTCATCCTCAATCTGTTTTGAGATACGTCACACTGAGCAGTTGGAAAACAACAAAAAACTTCCTTAGCAGCAAGAAATGTCCAACCCAAAACTGAAAAACAACTGAATTGCTAACATTTTTCATAATCTGTTAAACCAAGTTGTTTTCTCTGAGATTTTTTTGATGCATAATGGTTACTATTATGTATTGAGTTGTTGGAAAAGAAGAAAATTGGGCTTCTTTTTCCAAGACTATTGCACTGCTGGTGCAATCTTAGTTGCTATCTGCTCTTCTGTTCTCAGAAACTGGTAAAATTCTTGATCTCTACCCAATACATTGACTTTATCTGAAATTTTGACCAAAAACTGTTGGACCTGTTGAGTTTTAACATTGAAGATTTGCAAGTGCAGAGTAAGATGTGTGGAGTTGTCTGCTAAGCAGGTTTGCTTGCAAAAGTGCTGCAGTCTGCTCTACTGTGGGGCCATCAGAATAATCAGGGGTGAGTGGGTCAGGAAATTTGACTCGGTCCGTTTTGAGCTCTAGAAGAAGGAAAATGTCTTTCAAATGCAAAATGCAAACACATTGCAGCATTTGATATCACAGAATCACAGAATGCTATGGGGTTGGAAGGGACCTCTGGAGATCATCCAGTCCAACCCCCTGCCAGAGCAGGTCCACCCAGAGCAGGTTGCACAGGAACGTGTCCAGGAGGGGTTTGAATTTCTCCAGAGAAGGAGACTCCACCACCTCCCTGGGCAGCCTCTGCCACGGCTCTGCCACCCTCAAAGTGAAGAAGTTCCTCCTCATGTTGAGATGGAACTTCCTATGTTCAGGTTTGTGCCCATTTCCTCTTGTCCTGTCACTGGGCACCACTGAAAAAAGACTGGCCCCATCCTCCTGACACCCACCCTTGAAGTATTTAGAGGTGTTGATCAGATCCCCCCTCAGTCTTCTCTTCTTCAAACTAAAACGACTGTCCCTCCACTCTTTCTCGTAAGAGAGATGTTCTAGTCATCATCTCTGTAGCCTCTGCTGTCCCCTCTCCAGCAGTTCCCTGTCCTTCTGGAACTGGGGAGCCCAGAACTGGTCCCAGTGCTCCAGCTGGGGCCTTCCCAGGGCAGAGCAGAGGGGCAGGATGACCTCTCTCTACCTGCTGCTCACACTCTTCCTGATGCCCCCCAGGATGCCCTTGGCCTTCTTGGCCACAAGGGCCCATTGCTGGCTCATGGCCACCCTGTTGTCTCCACCAGGACTCCCAGGTCTTTCTCCTCAGAGCTGCTCTCCAGCAGGTCACCCCCAACCTGTCCTGGTGCAGGAGGTTATTCCTCCCCAGGTGCAGCACCCGACACTTGCCCTGGTTGAAGTTCCAGAGTTCCAGGCATTATTTTCAAGTCTTTGTACATTGGTCTGTGGACGACAAATGGAAGGAGTTGAATTTGATTTGATACTGTAATAGGTACCATGAAATTCAGGTGTATCCTTAGCAATGCCCAGCCTCATGCTGGAGTTGAAATCCCGTGAAGAACTTGGTGCATCCAGAGTAGCATTCCCAAGTGAAGAACCACTTTGCAGAAATAATACTGGGAAAGCAATGAAGGAACTGGTTTAGGTTTAAAATGATCTGCTGTCCCCCATAATTCAGTTTAAGCCTGAAAAATCTAAAGAGATGTTACAGTCAGGTTTGGAAGAGTTTATTAAATTCCAGTACAATGGTCTGATTCTAAGTACTTTCTATATCATAACGAATGGAAGGAGTCGAATTTGGTTTGACACTGTAATAGGTACCATGAAATTCAGCTGTATCCTTAGCAATGCCCAGCCTCATGCTGGAGTTGAAATCCCGTGAAGAACTTGGTGCATCCAGAGTAGCATTCCCAAGTGAAGAACCACTTTGCAGAAATAATATTGGGAAAGCAATGAAGGAACTGGTTTAGGTTTAAAATGATCTGCTGTCCCCCATAATTCAGTTTAAGCCTGAAAAATCTAAAGAGATGTTACAGTCAGGTTTGGAAGAGTTTATTAAATTCCAGTACAATGGTCTGATTCTAAGTACTTTCTATATCATTGATATAATCCTTGTTCTACATTATTATTAGTAGTAGTAGTATTCTCTTAGTTAAATATATTGGGTTTTATTTTTGCTGGACATGATAATCCCACTGTGAGTCCTAAATACAGCTTCCCCTTGGCTGAAAAATACTGAACCAGGGTTCCCAGGGTGAGCTCCTCTGTGGGTGTATTTTAGTGTCTCTCTGCTGGGACCAATCTGCTGTACTCTTAATGAAATGAGAAGGTGCAGCTGAATTGAAGTAGTACCGATGTACAGAACCTAATGATTTATTCCCATGCCTGTACTCGTTTGTGCTGTAGCAAGTCCATAAGGTATCAGCAATGATCACAGTTTTGCTGTGCAGTTATTTAGGATATAAATTCAGTCCTCTCTGAAGTCCATCCTGGGTCTTTCTTCACAGAATGCTATAAAGAGTCTCTCTCCAAATTATTGGTAGAATTGGTTAGAATTTGTGCTTTAATACTGGGGCTTACATTGGTGATGGAAATACTAAAACCGCTTTCTTCTGATTTCACATCCCGTGTGTTTTGTCAGAGCCCTCTGATTTGTTTAAAGTATCCTGTAGGTGGTTTTCATTGCCCTGTTCCTGTGGGTTGCAAGTGGGCTTGACCAAGCCATAGAGCATTCTGCCCAAGCTTTTGGTGGCATTTGATAAGGTATCATCATGTAGAGAAGCATTTGAGATTCCTTTTCATCATCTAGACACCAAGACTAGAGAACCCAGGAAGGGCTATTTCCCCCCCAGGAAACAGGAAGGTCCAGAAATCTCATGAATCTGACACTGGTGTGGTTTTAGCCTGATTTCTGGAGTCCAACCATCAGATAAGCTTCAGTCTTCTGCGGTTCACCCATCACTAGCTCAAGTACTCAGTGTGCAACATACTGTAGAGACATGTGTCGAGTTTTCCAGAGGTTTAAAGTTTAAGCCAGATTTTCTTCCAGCATAAAATAATATTACAAGACTGGTTTAGGTGAAGAGGACATTTTACAGCGGGATATTATGTGAGCTCAGTAAACTTTTAAAAACTCTTTTCTGAAAACCAGCAGTTTTAAAAAGAAAATAGGAGTCCTGGAGTAGAGGCACTATAATCTGACACGCTTTGTTGCAGCAGCTGCTTCCTTTCTTTGTAGCTGTATTTGACAATTTTTTTTTCTATTTTGCTTTGCCATTCTATTTTTCCCTCGTCATGACGTTGCAGCAGTTGGCTGGATCTGCCAACTAAAGCTCTGCAGATGGCCTGGCCACAGCCCAGGACCATCCGTAGGAGAAGTGGGCTCAGGTACCAGTTCTGTCTGGAGACCATGAACTGCTTTGCACCCAGGGGCTGGTGTAGCTCCATGCTATCCTGTGCTCTGTCTCCCAACAATTCCCCATTCTCTCCTCAGGGAAGCCTCTTGGTAGCATTTCTTGATGACTTGATGGCTCCTGTACCTCATCCATCAAGTAGGATGGCTGGCAGGTTAATGACTGCTGTCTCTGCATAGCCAAGCTCTCATAAGCACCGTAGGAAGAAGCCTACCTACATAAGAACATCTTCTTTCTGCCCATTCTGGCTCAGACCAAAGGTCCTTTCTCCAAAGCTGGCCATTAGGAAGGCCTGAAGAGGTCTGTGGAGGCAGGATGAGTGTACACATGGCTTCCTCCTGTGCTCTTCCAACCTCCAGCTGCTGTCTCTTCCTGGACTGCACATGGTTTCTGTGTGGGCACGACCCCTCCATGGGTTTCTCTTCCATATATACGTCCAGTATCTTCTTGAAATGTAAACTTTTAGCACCATTTTCTTCTGAAGGGTTCTCAGATAGAGGAGGGACACTCGACTACCCACAAATTCCTGTCATCTCACAGGAGACACGTTCAGATTCGGGAAAGCAAAGACACTGGTGGTGTAGGACATGCTATAGAGTCCTCAAGGTGATTGAATGAATAATGAGCATGAAGCAGTTGGCATGAAAAAAGGCTTAATAAATTTTTGTTGTGGGATCTGTCTAGGAAGTAGCTAAACTTTCAAAGAAAATAGAAAGTTGCCTAAAGAAAGTGAGGCTCGGTTAGTGTCAGCTCCAGGAACCAAGTTGTGAGAGGTTCAGTAACTCCTGCAAGGAGCCCGGTGCATTTAACCTACTAAGCAGGAGAGGAGGTAGCACTAATCCAGCAAATCCAGAGCTGGCATCACCAGCATGGCAAAAAATCTACGTTTTGATGCTTGCCTACCTCACAGATCTCATGAGAGATCTGCTCTAGTTTTGTGTTACTCTTGAAGACCAAGGTGTTGAGTTGATGGTTTCATGTTCAGGCTCAGAGCAAGTCAGTGACAGCAGGACAGAGTTCAGTGCTTCCGACTTCAGCTTTCTTGCCTGTCTTCTAAGGACATTTCCTTCATTCAGGTTTGGTGGCAACATTTCAAACACTGCTCTTTGATTACAGCTCTGATTCCTTTGCCTTGCTATTTTAAGTGCGGAGTCAGTGACAGCAGGACAGAGTTCAGTGTTTCCGACTTCAGCTTTTTTGCCTGTCTTCTAGAGGACATTTCCTTCATTCAGGTTTGGTGGCAACATTTCAAACACTGCTCTTTGATTACAGCTCTGATTCCTTTGCCTTGCTATTTTAAGTGCTGTGTCCAGTTTTGAGCCCCTCACTACAGGAGGGACATCGAGGGGCTGGAGCGTGTCCAGAGAAGGGCAATGGAGCTGGTGAGGGGTCTGGAGCACAAGTCTTGTGAGGAGCAGCTGAGGGAGCTGGGGTTGTTCAGTCTGGAGAAAAGGAGGCTGAGGGGAGACCTTCTGGCTCTCTCCAACTCCCTGAAAGGAGGGTGTAGCCAGGGGGGGGCAGTATCTTCTCCCAAGGAACAGGTGATGGGACAAGAGGAAATGGCCTCAAGTTGCACCAGGGGAGGTTTAGGATGGATATTGGGAAAATTTTCTTCACTGAAAGGGTTCTTAAGCCTTGGAAGAGGCTGCCCAGGGCATTGATGGAGTTACCATCCCTGGAGATACTTAAAGGCCGGGCAGACATGGTGCTGAGGGACATGGGTCAGTGGTGGGTTTGGCAATGTTGGGTTGGTGGTTGGACTTCATGATCTGAAAGGTCCCTTCCAACCAACATGATTCTGTGATTCTATTCTATGATTCTATTGGCTAAATGTATTATTGTTATTCATAACTCTCCTTCCCTTACAGAGATTTCTAAAATTGTGGGTTGCGATCGTTGTACCTCACACGTCCTATTATCACTTTCCATGGTCACAATGACGTTTTTGCAGTGGTCAAAGTGCTGGGTGGAAGCTTGAGTGGGCAACTGCTCAAAAGCCTCTCCTGCCCTGAGGGGCTTTGTCCAAGCACATCGTTGTTTGGAAGACAGATCATGCCGCGGGGTTAATAGTTGTATGTATGACATGTTTGTGAGTTCAGCCTCTTGTTAGTCATGATTTTGGCTTGGCTAATAGAATTTTTGTTGGGTGGGTACCAGCGCTGCTGTTGAAGGATCCTTCTGGTTCTTTGGCTTAACGTGGAGCAGCCATAGAATTTCTTCATTATAAATCTCAGGATTAACATTTTCCGTGGTCGGTCTATGATAAATTCAACACCAAAACAAACAAACAGAACCCAATCAATCTGGCTATGTCTGTCATTTTGGAGTTGGTTGGGGTAAATCTTCCTGTAGTAAAAAATTGGCGTTGTTCCTTTTAGGTGGAAAACTGGCCAGAACAGGGGTACCTAAGAAACTGAAAGCTCCAGGAGCCCGTTTGGTGGGTTCCCAGTGGAAGGGCAGCGTTTGCCTGGCTCAGGAGTTACACAGCCGACTTTGTTCAATCTTCTGGGTGTTGTACCTCTTGGTGGAAACTAGAAAACAGGGATGAAAAAAGAACTTTTTCACTAGATCCGAATATATGAGCCCTCAAAAATTTTTCTGGCGTGTTTATCAGTTTATTTCCTTTTAGTTTCTCTGCTTCATCAGCGTCTGAGAATGCTGGAGATGGAGAGACAGAGTGGATTTGGTAGTTGGTTTATCACGTCGTTGTAAATTGGCTTTGAGCGCTGTGAGGCACTTGCCTGTAATCCTCACACAGAGGATTGGACTGGAAAGACTGGAAAAATTTCCAAATATTTTTATACATCTAACACATCTTTGCCAATCTGTGTGCCCCGAGCGTGTCGTGACATCGAAGCGCTCCAGCTATTTCTGTCTGCCCTTAATATTTTGTGCTTCGTGAACCCTTATTAATTAGGATATTAATTTCCGTATGTAGTTTTGGAACGATGCCATGCTGTGAAGGAGCTCTTTCTCACGTGCTGTTATTCTGGTTTTGTGCACTTAAACCCACACTCCGACGCTGTTTATTACGGTGCATGTCAGGTAGGACTTGGGAAATTAATATTCTGGGGGAGAGAACGGGGGCTTTGGGAGGTTTTTCGTAGTGTCTGGTTATTTCTTAAAATTCTGTAGATGCAAATTTATCATTTCTGGTTTCTGTGTAGCAAATCATTTGTGAACAGATTTTCATTTGTGCTGCTGGAGTGACATTTATCAAGTGAGTCTATGCAAATGCACTTCATGTTAGCAGTTGTTCGTTAAGGGTGCACCCTGGCATTTGTCATTTGTTATTCCTTAAACAACACTGGATTTGTTTCTTCTACCTGACTAGAGAAATAAGCTCCTTCCACACTAGAATAACACAAGGGATTCAAAATATAACCACCTTGTTTATGCAGACAAAATAACCAAATTATTAAAGAAATGTCCCTAGATGGCCGCACTCACCGGTACCCACAACCTTTCCCCAAAAATGTCTTCATTTTTCTTCAGGACACAGATTATGGTGTGAAAATCACTGCTTTTGTCTGTCTGCATACTGCTGGCTGCTGATTCAAGGCGCCAATTAAAAGCAAAGCTCTGTTCTATATGTCAGCTTTACGTTCAGCAGTGAATTGCCATCCAAAGCCCAGGGATGCCGTAGGATTTTATACCCCATTTCGGGATATAAAGCTGTCCCGTAGCTGTTACCTTGACATAGAGACCACTTTGGGTAAATAAGGGTGTCATCATTTGCAGTCGGTGGGATCTCAGCCCACATACATCAAGGTGGAGCTTAGTCATTACTGAGCAGCTACAGCCAGTGCTTTTGGAGAATATAAAACTTGTTGGATTTTAGTCTCAGCTTGGCATGTTGGAAAGGGAATTAGGTGCCTCCTTGACTTTTAAATGGTCTGAAGAGGAATGTACTTGATACAGGTGGTAGGAATTATTCTTGGAGTCCTCAGATATTCCAGGCACACATCTATTTTCATTCCTCGTAAACGTATCCCTGGTGAGAGGGGTGGGGACATCAATTAAGGGGAAAGCCATTTTCCACAGTAGCTAGGGATCTGAAACGAGTGTTCTGCAGATTAAGCAGAACAATCTCCAGAGGTTTTGCCAAACAAATTTTTCAGATTTCTGCAGGGTTCTAGTCATGGCCTGTGATCTGAAACATTTGCCAGGAATTCAGCAGAAAGAGGAAAAACACCCCAACTCTGAAGTTTTGAAGAGGGAGGTGGTTTGTGGGTTTCATGGGATTGCATCAGAAGTCTGATCTTCCCGGCAAAAGATATTCTCTTTGCAAACAATGAATCCCCTAAAACCACAAGTGCCATGAAGTCAAGCAGCATGTGGTTTGGATGTGAGTAGGCCAATTTGTCAACTCGCTTTCATTCAAAGAGAAGGAAATAACGAGTGGAAAAACATTGAGATAAAAATAAAAAAACCCCACCTCGGGATACTTGCTACGGATGGATCCTCCCAAAGCAGAATATAACCTTGGTTTTACTTCATGGAACTCCCCTGTATTTGTGCTTAAAAGGCACTGCTAGGTGATCTGAATAATACATATTTATAATGTATGGTTATTTTTTGACTGGCACGGGGAGTGTTATTCTAGGTAATACAGTATTTTGTGGGAATTTCAATTGTGTTTTAGGATCCAGTCTAAATATTGTGATGAATTTCTAGCAGATAATCTCAACAGACAAAGACTGTCTACGTGGTGGAACTGCCGTCGTGCATCCGGGAGCGACTGCTCTCAGCCCATAGACAGGGCTGAGGAGTTCGAGATATTTGTCCCCATATTACCATATCATTCAAACTGGTCACAATATATAAGATTATTCTTTGAGACAAAGGTTTGTTTCATCTTTTACTGTTGCTAAACAAGCCCCAAAGCCTCCCTTTCTCAACAGCAGAATTTAAAGCATTTGAAAAAGCATTTAACAGTTTTACTGATTTCATTTTTAGCTTCTTTGTCCTTCAGGAGGTAAAAGATGGGAGTATTTAAATATTCCAATCTACGGAGAAGAGCATTGCCCCACCTAGATGGTACTGTCTACAGAACTACTGGGTGAAATATTGCCTTTGTGATTTTATGGAGATAACAAGAATATTTAGGTGTACCATAAGGATTTTGTGAAAGGTGCGCTCCACAGGAAAGGCAGAATTTCTCCGTGGCTTTATTAAGATGGAACAAGGAAAATAGGATTTTTAATTTACTTGTTATTCTAAAAATAAACTCTGCAATGCAAGTCACGTTATTCTGCATATGCAGCAGTGGTGATTTCAATCGGGAAGTTCATTTTGCTGTCTGAAACTGAAATCTTGAGAGTCCTTCTTGTTGAAAGTCAAACTTTACGTAACTAAGTAGAGCCCTTGTGAAGGTGAGCATCATGCTGCAATTTCTGCTTCCAGTTCCTTTAACTCAGGGAATTCCTCTTTCTTCTGTTTCAATCTTTGCTAGTGGTTGCCAGTTTGATTTCAAAATGGTTTAGTCTTGGTATAAGCAGCAGGCAATGTTCACCCACATCTTCATCATTATCTTCAAGAAATTCCACAAAACTTGTAGCAACATTTAGTCTTGGTATAAGCAGCAGGCAATCTTCACCCACATCTTCATCATTCAAGAAATTCCACAAAACTTGTAGCAACAGCTTTCAAAATCTGCAGAGACCTTAATTGGCACCAGAGGAGAAAACTGAAACAGATTTCAAGTTTTTTGTTAAGGGTTTGCTCACACTGAGTCTCTTTTTGGTGCACACTGGCTCCATTTTGACCAACAGTGCTTTGTGGTCCCAGGTGACAGCCCGAGAGCGTGGACTCTGGTCTAGCGCGTGTCCAGCACTGCCAGTTCACCAGTAGAGACATCTCCTTTGACAGACAGAGCTTTTGTTAAAGCCACTGGTTTCAGCTCCGGGTTTGTTAGAGACAAATCAAAATAGAAACTTCATCCCTAACATCGAAGACAACAGGGATATATTCCCTGGATTTAATTTTCCCTGGAAAGAACCGAACTAAGATGTCAGCTTATGAGCGAAGATAAATCTACAGACTGTTCTCCTGCACTATTTTGAAAAAGTGACAGCATGGAAAAAGGGATTGATGACAAGAGAATAGTGAGTATCACTGACTAACACAAAATTGCTCCCAAAATCTTTTTCCTCCTTAATAAAATAACTAAAGAAAACAAATACGTAACCATTAAGTATCAGGCTTGATGGTGACTTTCGTGCCAAGATTGGCTTGTTCCCACCGGGTTACTCCAAATGTCTGAGGCCCCCGTGTTTTGAATTCGGTGCAAACTCCCACACGGGTTGGCTTTTTGACTGACTTAGTGAAGAGCAGGTCTGGGAAGCCAGAGCTAAAATGTTCAATTCTCCAGTAATGGGCTGTGATAAAGCTTTGTGCTCTACATATCCAACGTGGAGAGAGGACATGTAACCACTGGTCCCTGGGTCTTGGAAACCCAGGAGAGAATTCATGCTGTCGATAAAAATTAACTGTTGAGCTCCTGTGAAACTCCAGTTAAGGAGCAGAAATGGATGTAGCCCAAATTCTCTATACGTAGTGTTTGTGTTATTTAGTTCCAACTTAAACAATATCCCACCCAGTTTCTGAGCAGCCCAGAGAACATGGTGATGACTCAGTGGAGGGTAACCAGAGGTCATCAGACATCAGTTCAGTAGCAGTGAGGAGATCGAGACAAGCAGAATGTGGAGAGTTCAGTGGTTTATACACCAAAGGTAGAGGAGAAAAGTGGCAGGTTGCATTGTCTTTGGGTTGCCCCACTAAATGTTGGCTTGAGGTCTAGTTACAGTCAGCAGAATGACAATGGAGAGCAGGAGTTTCCTCAACATGTGTTGTGTTTCTGTGTAGTGCTTTTCCTACCAGTGAGGCTGTTGGCAGAGGTAGGCATTTGCTGTTTTTCCTTTTATCCCTTCAGATGCAATAAAACTCCCAAATCAAAATGCCACTCTCATCTGTGCGGTACCAGAATCTCCAGCTGAGGGTATGGCCAAAGAGCCTAAACTCCACCAAGAGGAAAGGGGCAACCTTGGGTAGGGCTTACGTGGGAATAGGGGAGAATAACAAACAAACAAACAAGCAAACAGCCTGGCACTGAGATCCCAGGCTGTGCTGGGAACACAAGGAGTTAGAAAAACTGTATACATCATTATCAACCGGACAATTTGGTCTTCAGCAGCTGAGACAATAACAGATAGAAAAGCTTTGGAGCTGCTGGTCGGCTCTGAGAGGAGTTGCACAGCAGCCACCACCACCCATTTGGCTGGTGTTGAAAAGAGGCATGTGTTTTCCGAATGTGGAAAATTTGTTTGGGAAACACTAATCCCAATAAAACATCCAAATATGACTGTGTTAGTGAAATCTTAGGTTACCTACCACATCAGGTTCCTTTTAGGGAATGTGTGTGTCCTCCCTTTCTCCAGGCCATGATTCATGGAGGCTGAACTGCCTTGAATCCTCCTCTCTTACCATATTTCCAATCCCTTTTTTAACTCATACTCCTTCCTTCCCACACCTGTTTCCAGAAACAGGCTTTATCCCAGCAGAGCCAGAGGCATCCGGTTGACTAAAATTACGCTCATGAGCAAGCTCAAGTGGAACAGACAGGATCCGTCCTTTTTTCCACAGGGTGTAAGTCATGTCTAGTAGGGAATGAGACTCCCAGCTAGAGTTTGTTCAAAAGATAAAAGGGATGGGCCCAGCCCAGTTAAACTTGAGATGGCTCGAGAAGTGTCTGAGCCACATCCCTGTAATTGATGCGGTATGATAAGTCAGCACAGTGCTTAATATCCTTCACCCGGGCACCTGCAAATGCTTTGTTTTGAGTCCAGCAATCCCAAAGGCTGCTCTCAGATAGCTGGGTTTCATCCCTTTCCTTTTTCACAAAGAGAAATTTGGGTTGGCTCACTCTTTAATTTAAACCATTTGACCGTTAGCAGCTGCTTTTACAGGCAGAAATCTCTGGTTTCACAAGACTTCTTGAACCAGGGTTACCTGTTGGAAGTACGTGTGCAGGAGACACATGCTCCGTTGCTGCCCATCACACATCTGTGGGTCAACTGGTTGTCTCAGTTCTCCCAGCATCGGGTGTCTCATTCATACTCTTCTCACACGTACTGCTCTGACTTACTTTTTGCTCATAATTTCTTCTCAGAAACTGAGTAGAGAAGCCCAACATAACAAAAATCTTAACAAAAAACAAATTATTAGCTGCTATTATTCCTGTATCAGGAACAGTGTGGTGAGTAGGACCCGAGAGGTGATTGTCCCCCTGTACTGGGCACTGGTGAGGCCTCACCTCGAGTACTGTGTCCAGTTTTGGGCCCCTCACCACAAAAAAGACATTGAGGTGCTGGAGTGGGTCCAGAGAAGGGCAACAAAGCTGGGGAGGGGTCTGGAGAGTAAGTCTTACGAGGAGAGGCTGAGGGAGCTGGGGGTGTTCAGTCTGAAGAAGAGGAGGCTGAGGGGAGACCTTCTCTTGCTCCATAACTACTGAAGGGGGGATGCAGAGGGGCGGGGGTCAGACTTGTCTCCCAAGTCACAGGAGATAGGACAGGGGGAAATCGCCTCAACTTGTGCCAGGGGAGGTTTAGATTGGATATTTGGAAACATTTCTTCTGAGAAAGTGTTATCCCGCATTGGAATGGGCTGCCCAGGGAAGTGGTTGAGGCACCATCCCTGGAGGTGTTCAAAAGACCGGTTGACATGGTCCTCAGGAATATGGTTTAGTGGTATGTTTTTGTGGTTGTGTGGGGTTGGGTTTTGGGTTTGGTTTTGGTTTTTTTTGGGTCAGAGTTAGGTTGATGGTTGGACCAGATGATCTTTAAGGTCCCTTCCAACCTAAACGATTCTATGATTCTATGATTCTAAATGAGACTGTGGAGTTGAAAGGACTGTGTGAGTGTTACCGTGCAGCGAGCAAGTGGTGAGCTGTGTACAGAGGCTATGGGGGTGAACAGAGGAATAGTGACAGGCTTCATTTCTTTTCCTTTTACCAGTTGTTTGTGGACTGCTGACTTAGAATCATAGAATAGTTTGGTTTGGAAGGGACCTTTAAAAACCATCTAGTCCAACCCCCCAGCAATGAGCAGGGACGTCTTCAACTAGATCAGGTTGCTGAAGGCCCTGTCCAGCCTGACCTTGAATGTTTCCAGGGATGGGGGATCCACAGCTTCTCTAGGCAACCTGGGCCAGGGTCTCATCACACTCAGAGTGAAAAATTTCTTCCTAATATCTAGCCTAAATCAGTCCTCTTTCAGTTTAAAACCATTATCCCTTGTCCTGTCACAACAGCTTGTCCCCCAGCTTTCCTGTAGCCCTTGAGGGACTGGAAGGGGCTCTGAGGTCTCCCTAGAGCCTTCTCTTCTCCAAGCTGAACCCCCCCAACTCTCTCAGCCCCCCCCCCCTCACAGCAGAGGGGCTCCAGCCCTCCTAGCATCTCCGTGGCCTCCTCTAGCCCTGCTCCAGCAAGAACAAGACTTTGACTGTCATTTTTCATTAAGCACTTCTTTATCTGTTATATCTTTATGATTCCCACAGTCATGAAATCATTTTAAGTGTGTTTTTTTGGTCTTATAGTAAGGCTCAAGAGTTCTGTACATGGGAACCTACCCTTACAGTGAAGACCTTATAATCCAAATAGACAAGACAATTCTCTTTATTCCATTTACATAATGTTTAGGCACCATGAAAGTGCAGCTCGTTGAAAGAAAGTGGTGGCCAAGCCAGAAACAAATCCCAGGTGTTGTGCCTTCCAAGCCAGCTCTTCACTCGCACCCCTCCCTCCCACAGCAGGTTTTGTTTGTATCCCTTTCCAATTTTCAGTGCAGAACGATAAAAAAGGATGGGATTCACCTCGCCTCACTTTAGAAATCTGAAAGTTAAGAAACTAGTCTGAACTACTTCGTTGGTTTCCCTCCAGAGCTGGCACCTCCAGGAGATATGTGGCTTAAATCACCTTCTGCAGGGCACTCACTGATGTCTGTGGCTACCAACAGAACTGAAGGGACTAGCTGAAGTTACATGTCTGTCTCCTGGGTTGTGAGGCCAGGGATATGCCCCTCATGAACAAAAAAAGGTAAGTGGGAATTGTCTGTCCATGCCCCTAAGAGCTGCTGGACCGTGATGGTTTGGCAGATGCTACCCAGAGGGGTCCCTTTTTCCAGCTGAGCTGCTGAGCTCTCACCACCTCCCAGGGACCACCCCAGACTTTGCTCCCCTTGCCCTTTCATCAGGTACCTTGCCCTCACTGATTTACCAAGTGAAGGGAGTTTTAAATGCATGCTTTATCTGCATACCCAAAGCTCCTGGATTTATAGCCCAGCGCTTCTCATGATCTCATCATCTTCAGTGATCATTAGGGTCCCTTCCAACTCTAACCATTCTATGTACATTAAAATTTAGGTGGGCAGGTTTGTAGTGTATGAGAAGAGAGCACAAATAAACACAAAATCTCACCTACACCCATAGCTATTTTATAGTAAAGTGATGGTTGCCACTACGTTTGGTCGCATTTTTTTTGTTGTTGGGTTTTTGGTTTTTTTGAATTGTGGAACCAGGGTGAAGCAGGGATAGGGCAGGCATTTTTGAACACTTTCAGAATGCAGCCAGCGAGGCTCTTATACAAAACAGAAGAAGTAAAAACTTCCCCAAAATGGGTGCACTGTGCGATGGCTTCTGATTGCCTGGCTGGCACTTCAGCAGCGACTCATGTGATTTTCACTGACCTAGAACCAACGTGGAGCAATTTGTGCCAACGTCTAAGCGTTCTCAAATTATCAAATGTCTTGAGTATATTTTATTTCAGTAATAATACTGGTGTATTCAGGCATAATGTAGGGTTGTGCGTGAGGAAAAGCTTGTTCTACCTGAATCCCCTTTTTCAGACTTTCCTATCTGTACCTCTCTTTGCTGATTCTGAAATGAGCGTGGGCTGGGCTGACTTCCAGACTTAAACCAGGATGGCTCTTCTTATTTTCTATCTTTTTTTCTTCCAATCTCTTTAATTTTTTCATGACAGCTAATGATAGAAAAAAAGAAAAACGCACAACACTTCCTATTTCAGCCCTTGACAAGCATTCAAGGAGTCTCTTATTTTAAACTCTGAGTGTAATGTTTGTCATTCAGCTTCACCAGTCCGGTGTCACGGGTGGATGACACTATTTACAGTTTATTTCCTTTACTAGTGCTCCGGACCAGTTACTCAATGATCTACTTTGTAAGAGCAAGACTCCTTAGGATCATAACATCTGAGAGTTTGTAGGTGTCAGTAAGTGTGTCTCTGTTGGTTTAGCTTGGCTTTGGTGAAAACCTGACGTTTGAAATGTTGGGTGGCAACTGAGTCTGAGAAGACGGGGCAGTTGACACATTTATCTGCAGGGGAGATAGGAGGATGGGACATGTAAGATCCAAAATACGGGATTGTAATACCTCTGATGCAACTTCCAGTCTTTTTCCAAATAGGCACATGCTGGGTCTTGTGTTGATATAATTTATTTAGTTCTGAATTAATTTAGTGACCGATTGCAGCAATGAGATGTGGTCCTACCTCAAACCACCTCACGGTGGAGGTGCTCCTCACAGGAGCATTCACTTTAGCAGCTGAGTCATGACCTATGTCATAGACTCATAGAATTGTCCAGGTTGGAAGGGACCTCTAAGAGCATCGAGTCCAACCATCAACCCAACACTGACAAACCCACCACTAACCCATGTCCCTCAGCACCACATCTGCCCAGCTTTTAAATACCTCCAGGGATGGTGACTCCACCACTGCCCTGGGCAGCCTCTTCCAATGATTGATAACCCTTTTGGTGTAAAAAAATTTTCCTAATATCCAACCTGAACCTCCCCTGGCACAACTTGAGGTGGTTTCCTCTTGTCCTATGACCATTTGATGGAGTTATACCAGAGAAGAGAGAATGAACTTGCTCATAGAAATGTTGAAGGTGGGACTGGGTGACAGGGATGAGAAGGAAAGGTGATGAAGACAGCAGAGAAAGTAGCTTGTATTATGGGGAAAAGCAACGGTTTACAGCCATTGGATAAGTCACTGAGAGTGGAGTGATTGAAAAAATACAGCGAGCTTGGGGTGTTGGCAAATACCCATTAAAATACATGAGACAGAGAGATGTAGAAATACGAGGTTGGACAGACGATCCAAGACCACTGAAGAAGAGGTGGGAAATCAGACACCAAAGCGATAGCTGAATCCCCAAGATTTATGCATGGTAAGCACCTCATTTACAAGTTGCATCCATTTAGTTGCTTGTAAATTGTTAACTCCAGTTAAGCATAAGGTCGAGTAGCTCCCCTACAAATTGTTTACTGTTTTGTGGGAATCATATTTTTCTGCTATATTTCCCAGCTAGGTAGTATACATTTTACATCAGCCATATAATCCCAGTTATGAGGGCTCTGAAAGAACTGTTGACATCTGTGGAAATGGCAAGAAAGGGTTCAAGCATTTCAAATCCTGACTTTCATATGATTCACCTCTGACTTAAGTGCATGACGTTGCTTTCGTTTCTCGAGTTGGAACCCAGAAATACTCTCAAGCAAAAATCCCTCATGGAAATTATTTATATACATATACATACAGGAGACTTCTATCAAGCAGTGATGCATTCTCATGTGAAAAGCTTTGTTTTCTTGGGTCTTCATATCTTAGTTGGGAATAAAGTAACTGAGCGACAAAAATTGTTCAGCAGAACTTCCTAGCTAAGCAGTGCACATCTGAACAGTCAGATCTTCCCTCTTCCTCTGATTATACACCCTGGGAGGGGAGATTATAAAGGCTAAGGCAAAAAAAACAACTGATCTCACCGCAATCAAAGGCATAATTCCCCTGAAGCCAGGATTTTACCCTTTGTGTATTGACACTGGAAGATTATTTAATTGCTGTATTTAATGCTAAGAAGATTCCAATAAAAATGATCCAGCCCTTTTTTTTTTTCCTCTCTAAAAAATAAACTAGACAAAGAACAGAAAAGGAAGACATGTTCGGCATATTTTAAAGACTTCTGCTAGGCAGTTTTATGAAGGTTGGATTTAAGCATCAAAACATCAAAGTCCCGCTGTCAGAAGAACAGTAAAGACCGAGGATTTGAAAATTAATTCACTAGAAATTGTATTCGTTATCATCCATTGGATGGTGAAGTTTTTGTTGTGAGCACTTCTGAGCTCACTCTGGATGTAGATACATTTTTGGTCACAGGAGGAAAAAAATGTACACCAGCAAAAATGACTTAGCATGTTTTCATCTGAGAAAAAAGATATTCTACTGCTGGATAAACAGCCAAGAGCTTGTATATGATCTACAAAACTACGAAAATATTCTGGAGGTGCTTCTGTGACCTCCTAAAGAGATTCAGCTCATATTCAGCAATAGCATTTTTATTTCATAATGATATATCTGTATCTCCTCTCGGTTAACAGTTTCAGTGCATCAGTTAACAGTTGCAATAAGGCGATCACTTGACAATCGCTAAATATTTTCTGTCTTCTCTTCCCCCAGAACATCCTGCTTCACTTTCGTGTCCAAAGCTACTGAGGTGCTTTGCCAACTCTGAGCTCAGTAGTAAATTAAAAAAAAAAAAAAAAATATTTGATCCACTTGACATTCGCCAATAACTTGTTTTTTCCCTTTTGTTATTTTCCTGTTAGAATATGAAGAGATGATTGCTTTTAAATTTTAAATTTATATATTAGAGACCATGGCTGGTGGTGGTTTGTTGTGAATATTCCTGCTTGGAGCACAAAAGACAACAGTTGTATGGAGAGAGAGATACAAACAGAAAATGAAGGAAATTATTTAGTCCAAGTACCAACACCAGCTGATGTGGATAAAACCAAGACAGAGTCAAGGGTTCGCATTTACATTTACAGAGGCTGCACATTGCTCATATTGTTGCCTGAAGATGGGACACAGGAGATTTTTTTTTTGAGAGTGCCTAAAATTTTGGGTCTTAGGCTGATCTGATACCATTTGGCACTTGTGTAGTCTTCCCTGCTTACAATGGTATGGATCACTAATCAGAAGTTGAAATGTTTACTGCCAGATTTCAGCCCAGAAGGGATGTAAAAAAGGTTGAATTGCAGCAGTCCTTGGTAAAATGTTTGCCTGTCTTTGTGATTTTGTTTTATTGACATTTCTATGATTTTTGTCAGAAGGAAGGCATCGGGAATATACAGCTCCTGTCAGTGAGCATCCTTAAATACCTCTGAATAAATGCAGACAGATGCTTCAAGCCACAGATGCTGTTAGGCACCGGTAAGTATGGTTTTCTTTTCCTCTCAGTTGAAGCTCTGCTTATTTCCTTTCCCCAAGCAAAAGGTCAACGTAAAGTAGGCAGCCATTCATATTAATATATTAATACAATGATAGTATTTCATTGTTGCCATGGTTTTGTGTGTGTAAAAGATGATAAAGCAAGCACTTATGTAGAAAAAAAAAGCAGTTAATCACTAGACAGGAGGCAGGCACCACTAAAAAGTTTCCCTAGTGTAGGTAGTATTTCTTACTTAAAAGCAAGTTTTATTTGGCTTGCGTGTGTGCAGAGCTCCGTCTTTATAAACTTTTAATCTCAGAGCTGTCAAACCTCCCTTAACCTGGAGTTTTACAGTAAGTGGAGAGAAAAAAAAAAAAAAGGAGGAAGATGCTCCTTTGTAGAAAAGCAAGTGTTAAGAACGGAGTTCAAGGTGAAAATCTTGCAGCGATAGAAACTGATTAATGGGAAACTTTTCTGGAACGTTCCTGAATATCAACAGCCAAAGACTTGAGAAGATAATAAACTCCTGTAGATCCAGGATCTTCTAGGAAACTCCCAAGGTGGACTCTGCAGCACGGAGTGAGAGGACAAGGCAAAGTGGAGTTGTGCTGGGGACACGGCAGTGGAGGCTCGTCGTACAAGTAAGTCAGTTCATTGGGACATTCTTTTTCTTAAGCTCTTCTCATACTTTGCACATGATTGTGGTGTAAAAGGGTGGTGAATCAGATCTGGCTTGGTCTTCCAACCTTCTCCTGCGACCGTGTTCCCCGGCCTGTGCCTCTGTTTGCACAGACTCAGTGTGCTGCCCCCAGGCTCACTTCTGGATCTCAAGCATCTCCAGTTTCCCCCCACCACCTTAGCGTTCCTTCCAAACGGCCTGATTTTTCTAGCATTAACAGCAACTTTGCATGTGTTGGCCATGCACATGGCCACGTTAAGCCCTGCAGACCACTGACATCCCGGCTAAGAAGCAAGAGAAAGCTCACTGGTAATTTTGCTCCTGTCTGTGAAGGTCCTGGCCAGGTTTATTTTGAACGAGTGGGTGAGGGGAGAGTAATTGTCTGTGGATGTTAAGCAGCAATAGGCAGAAATAACCAAGGGTAGGATGTCAGGACTCCAGATGTGACCATTCTTCTAGTATTTTAGAGGTCCAGCTCTGAGGTTTATGGGATGGGAAATCTTTACCGTGACAATGCAAGGTGCTTGGGGCATTTCTTTTAATTCAAGAGGTTAATTTAGAAGTGTTAGCCATACTCCATTAATGATTAGTAGTGGCTGAAGCCTTAATCTTGGGAACTGTGTTACTATGTTCTTTCTAAATCTATTTATGTTTTTTGGCCTCTATACAGCTCTCTGGAAAGTGCACAGTTTAATTACATTTGCAGACAAACAAACAAATAGACCTTCCTTTTGTTTCTTTAAAACATGTCAGTTTATGCAGTCTTGCTTTACAGAGAAAATAATCTCACAGGGATCCTCACCTCACACAAGTAGCTAAAATCCCTGGAGACACCAGGAGCTGGTTGCTGGTGAGACCCATTAGCAGAAGCCAGTTAAAGAAAAAAGAAACAAAGCCTCATCTGCTTATTTTAATTTTGAAGACTCAGAGGTTAGATTCTTCCTCAGGAAAACATTCAGTGATGCTGCTCTTGCTGAGTCTTCCACTTTTGATGACTGCCACAGAGTAGATGGTAAAAAATGTTATCATAAATGTTCAGGAAAGTTCTTGAAAGAGGGACCTACCCTTGAACTTCTTTGAATGGTGATGGAGGAACTTCTGACACGTGTAACACGGGGAGAGGGCACCAAATCAGAGAAGAGAGTGGATAATGTGAGGCAGTGGTCTATTTAGAGAGTGTGGTCGTGTTTTTCTGTGCATGGTATGTTTGCAAATACCTTTTGATTTCCATGAACTATTTGGCAGGTACATTCTTGAATTAATCCAGGTGGATTATTCAGGAGTATCTTTGCTCTGTTGTTTTGTAGTGGTTGGCCAAGTTAGTCACGAGATGTCCTTTCTTTGGTGTGATTAGAGGAGTGAACTCCTACTTGTAAGATCAATCTGGTGTATGCAATTTAAAATGCTTTTTCTGTGAATACTCCTGTGTATGATTTTGCAATAAGCTTTTTATGTGCATTTTTGCCAGTAAAATTCACTGCTTGAATGTTGACAGAAAAAAAATGCAGAAAGGTTTCAACAGTTTCATTTGTCATGTAAAATCACTCTTTGTGGATATGTACTTTAGCATTATTAACCCAAACTTACTTCATCCTGAGCAATGAACCGTGTTCAGACACGTAGTTGTGATCAGGTTTTTCAGTATTTCTTTCTATTGTAGACAAAACATGGAAAATACCTTAAATTTTTTTTTTTGAGAGGCTCTGCTGTTGTCAGTAGCAGCACGGACGGACTGATGGACAGAGAGATGGACACTTGTCAGCAGATGCTTCAGGGAAGGTCAGGAAGGGAGGAAGGGTTTTAGGAGACTCCAGCATCACTTAGATGTTACTGAAGATCACTCTGCCACTTCTTACCTGGAGCATCACGTTTGTCAGCTGCAGTGTTTCCCAGGCTAAATCAGGTCATTGTAGATAAAAGATTCAGATGGGGAAAATATATCTGTGAAAAGAAGCAAATTAAGAAAGTGATAAAACTACAACTGTACTTTCTAGATAGGAACATACCCATCATCCCATGTTTTCATGTCACAGCTACAGGATCTTATGAGCCTTATTTGCTCCTGGATTTATATTTGATATCTGAGAGCCACAATATGTTTCATCTTTTGCTTTTGTGCGCCTGTGAAAAATATGTTCAGTCCATCCTTACCAGTTCTGTCTGGTCCCAAGACTGTAAAATATTCAGATTGGGGTATATTTGCTAATTTTATTTATATATACATATATATTTAATTTCAGCCTTGAATAGGTGGGTATATCTGGTAGACAGAGAAGAGGTGTGAAGGGTAGTAAGGGGAAGAGTAGCTGTGGCTCTGGGGAAGAGAGGGTCACCACCCCACATTTTTGGAGCAGGCAGGAACACAGATAACCAGCATTTGATCAGTTTTGGAAATCCGTCCCAGCTTATTTCAGGGCTAGGCAATGGGCAAAGATCAGAAAGGTGACAAAAGGTGGCAGGGAGGGACAAAGAGCAAGAGGATTTAGGGGAAGCACTCCTGAGTATCACATCTCTCCTCTAGATGAATAACACATTATGTGCGGTCTTGAGGTTGTGCTAAAGGCAAATTAGAGATTGTGGGTTAGATAAGATGTATACAGGGGGATTGTTTGTTAGGACACATGATATTTCAAGTCTTTAAAATGCTGCATTGAAAAAAATGGTTTAGGCTAGAAGGGTTGTGCTAAGAAGTAAAAACTCAAGACGACCCTCAGAGAAGACGAAGGAGAAAGGCATAACAGCCAAGTCATGGAGTCAAGTGAGTACGAAAAGAGGAAGGGAAATAGGAGCTGTGTTGAACAAAATATGCAAGAAGGAGCTCCAAAATGCTGCATATGGGGGTGAGGGTCAATGAGGAGAAAAGTCGGGCAGGGGAACACACCTGAAGATTAAGCCTTGAGGTTACACAACCTGAACGGCCACGTTCAGGACGTCAGGAGAGGGTGAATCTACCCTCAGCTCCTGTAACTAAATGATATCTGAAAGGGCTCAAGTGACACTGAGAAAAGAAGTTCAGTGCAGCCATCCAGGCAGTGTTATGTAGCTATTTTCTGCTTTTGTAGATGTATTTTCAAATTTTCAACCAAGAATGCAACCTTTGCTCTTGTGAGGATAAACTCTCCTTGTTTTTCACCCTAAGAAAATTTAGTATTTGAAATGATACTTGGTTGAAGCTACCTAAGTAATACTAAAATGGCTGTGTGACTCACATTTCCCCAAACACACAGGACAAGGAGAAGGTTGGACAACCCAGCCAGGAGCTGTGCTGGCTTTCCTGCAAAGCTGGAGCTGCTTGTTTGAGGGGTGATATCCTACGGGCTGGATCCTGTGGTCAGGGACCAAGTGTCAGAGAGGCCACATGTTCACATATCCCAAATTCTTTGAAGATAGAGCTTGAATTGCTGGCAGCTTTTGGAAATTTGGTTGCATGTGGCTTTTGGGGAAAGGGGTTGGTGGTATAGGAAACCATAGACACGTTTCAGTGGTGCCCAGGAATAGGACAAGAGGAAATGGGCACAAACTTGAATGTAAGAAGTTCCATCTCAACATGAGGAGGAACTTCTTTTCTGTGAGGGTGGCAGAGCCCTGGAAGAGGCTGCCCAGGGAGGTGGTGGAGTCTCCTTCTCTGGAGACATTCAAACCCCACCTGGACACGTTCCTGTGCAACCTGCTCTGGGTGGACCTGCTTTGGCAGGGGGTTGGACTGGAGGATCTCCAGAGGTCCCTTCCAACCCCATGTGATTCTGTGATTCTACTCTGTCCTGCTGAAACCTGTCTGGATAGCCAGGAACCACAAAACTGGGACCACAGTGGTCCTCGTTTACTGCTGGAAAAGTCCCTGTAGCATGGACAGTAAGGCCACAAATCCCTCGCTGTGATCTAGACGAAAATCATTTATCTCTTCCTGTTTCCTTGGTCTCTCTTTGTAACACTCTTCTTCTGCGAGAAGGAAATGGCTGCTGTGTGTTCATCCATTCCCCCGGCGGTGGCGTTAAGTATGCCATCCTTCTTCCAGTCTTGACGAAGCGGTACGAGGTGTCATCCTTCCCGGTTGCCTCCTCCACCAGCAGACCTGGGCAGCCACATGAAAGAGAGAGGAAAGGGGATGGTTCAGCTGGGAGACCTGCAGCTGGGAGACCTGCCCGTGGTGGCCGGCGCCGGAGCAGAAGAGGTTGGAGGTGTGAGAGGGGGCAAAGCCGACTTCCCAGGGGCACGCTGGCCGTGCCTAATGTAGGAATAATGAAATAGATGATTCCTGGGGAGATCAAACTCCCTTTGAATGCCTGAAAAGGACCCCACTATGCATTTTAACACGGGAGGGCTGGAACCTCAGCTATTTTCTCTCTTTTTTTTTTTTTTTGAAAAAGAAGGAAAAAAAAAAAAAGATTTTGACAAGCTGGTGGCAGATTTCAAGTTTCCTCCTCAGGAATAAATTGAGGCAACTGTTTCTTAGCATGCCATATTTCCAGTTATTAAAACGTGTGTGCGGTCCGTACCAGCCCCCAAGTTGCCTCCTCAGCCCCGTTTGAGGTCCCCGTGGCGGGTGGCTCCTCGGGGGCCGGGGGGAGCCTTTGATAGGGCCGGGTGGGATCATCCCCCCCCACCCCGGCTCCGTGGGCCCGGTCCCCCCGCTCGGTTCACAGGCGCGAGGGATGGGCCGGGTTTGACTTGGAAGTTCAAGCTCAATGAACTGAGACTGGGGAGAACAATTCCCCCGGCCGCCGCCGCCATCCTGGGAAGGCCTCTGAAGCTCTCCTTCCTAAGAAACCCCCCACCCTCTCGCCCTCCCTTAATACCGTTCACAAGTTTTCCTGACAAAAGAGCAATTACAACCTGAGGGAGACAACTCACAAAGAGAGCGGGGATGACCCCTAGGAAGGGTTTAGACGACTCAACACATGGCCAGTCACCGACAAAGCCAGCCCCGCTCAACATTTGATCACAGAAGAGCCTCCCAGACTGGCATGCTTGACCAAAAACTGGCCGGGTGACTCATTCGTCTGGCGGCTCTGTGATTCATGAGCCTCCAGGAGGAAGGGAGGAGGGAGGCGAACGCTTTTCAGAGCTGAAGTTTAATGCTTTGAGAGAAACACATTCCCCAAAAAAGCAGACAGGCTCCTCGACTGTGTCCAATTGGTGCGTGAATCCCCACACAAAGCCAGGGCAGGAGCCCCGGTGTGACGCACGGCGAGGCTCCCGAGGCGAGCACCTTTCCCAAGTCCGTGGTTTGGAAGGTCTCAAGTGTATAAACAGGAATAGTGCCTTACGTCTTATCCTTGTGTGCTCCCACTCTCCTGGCTCCAGGATTTCCCCAGGAACGTCCCACTCGGGTGTGCTTTGGAGCTGATATCGAGGGTTTGACCTAATAGTCAGGTTAAAAACCTCAGATGACTTTGACCAGCTGAAATTAAGCTTCTGATGTGCACTGATAATTTGGGCTCCCTCTTATCTGTGAAGCAAACGTGTCCATGGGCAAGTGGCCCATCCGGGCAGGGGTTCACAGTAGGTAGGATGAACCCTCCGCTGGAGGCACCTCTCTCTCCATGTCCGATGGAAGAGCCTCACCAGCTGGCTTGATGAACCCCCTCACCTTTGGGTGGGAAGGGTTGGGAGAGGGGAATCCAGCCTTGGGCATCCATGAGGACCTTCCCCTCGGTGTTGTTTCCACCCCAGAGAGCCGACTGCGGCGTCCTCCCCGTGCTTCCCACCGCCATGCCTCTCCACGGGATTGTGTTACTGCTTCAGGCATATGGGTCAAAACGCTAAATTATTTAGCAGCCGCTGCCAGATGGATTTTAAAACAATTAACAAGTGCTAAAAATAGGCAGTGTGCTCTCTCTCATGGATTTTGCCAAAAAAAAAAGTCTGTTTGCTGTTTGCTTGCCAGCAGTTTGTGCCTTCTGTGGCCGCCGGGGCCTTCGGTGGTGTCCAAGTCCCAGAGTGTGTTTCTCCTGGGGCTCAGGTCAGGATGTGGCTGTCCTGGGCAGGGGGTTGAAGCACCCTAGTGTTATTTTTTTGCATTCCTGGTGGTGTTATCACGATTCTGGGTGACAGGCATGCTCCATCACCCGCCTTGGGTGGCTGGGTTTCACTGTCCTACACTCACGCTGGGGTGTTGGTGGCAGGAGCCATTAGAGCCCTGGCAGCAAAGGAGCTTTGGGGCTTAACTCTCTGGGAGCACCAAAATAGCTTTGAAGGACCTGTGTATCGGGAAGGAGGAACGTGTCTGGAGGACATGGTCGCTCACACCCGCGTGATAGACTCTGAAACCAAAATCAGCTGTGAGCTTGGAGGCTGTGAATTAAGTTAATGAGCTGGGATGAAAATAAATCCAAGCCGCTGCGCAGTTTGTTGGTGAGGCCCTTCCCTCCCAGCCGGCACAGCAGACCATCTGTAGTGAGACATCTGGGGAGGTGTAGTCACCGCTCCACGTTGTCAAGGCAAGAGCATCCTCTGGCCACGTTTCAGGGCTCCACCTGGCTCACAGGTGAGATTTTGGCCACCAAACATTTGTTTATCTCCGTGGCACAGGATGTGCTTTGCCCAGAGTCAAAGGGAGCGTTTGTTTCTTTTTTTTTTTTTGGAGTTTGTGATCACCCATAAAAGCAGGTACTTTGCATTTAGCCGCAGGTTTACGAGCCTCCGCTGCCAGCCTGGCTCTCACGCTCCACTTGGTGGGACTTGCAGCCCTCAGCCAGCTCGGGGGAATAGTGCAGATGATGGAGCACATTTAACTGAGTTTCTCTTTCTAAAAAATGTTACACTAGGCAAAGGTTTTGGACCTGAATGAAAGTGGTGGATCTAATTTTAGACAGTACCTATGAATGAAACTTGAAACGAGCTGTTCAGGAAATACCTTCCTCTGCACCAGTGCCAGGGAGAGTATGTGATTTAATGCTAAATTAGCCAGTGCCTATGAACAGGTTACTGCGAGAATATTTTTTCCTACTTTCACCTAAATTATTTTTTACAAAAGTCTGAATTTCTACATATATGTCCATGTCTCTCCCCAAAAGCTGCTGATCTTTCACCTCCAGGGAGTTAGAACCTTCTCTGCCTCGGTGCCATATGGTACCTTTTGAGGCACGTTTGTCACCGTGGCCCCACGCTGCAGAGCTCTTTGCTTCGGTCTGGGGCTGGGGGTGGCCAAAAGTGGACAGCACATAGGAGAGGATTTTGAGCAAACTCCAAGCCTGTCCCAGGGCTCTTGCCCAGATGAGCAGCCACGTTGGCTTTCAGGAGGCCAGATCCCTTTCAGTTATGCTTTATTATATGTTGTCCAAACATTCCTTTTTTCATAACAAAGACAGAAGAGAATATTGCTCATCCAGATAACAAGCGGGCATCCTGTCCCTATGCCTCCCACCTTCTATCACACAGCTTGTCACGTCCATAATGTGAGATCCAGGACATCTAAGGGTTTAGCTGAGAAACAAATCAGCAAAATAGCTCTGTTCCTTCCTGCGCAGTCTTTGGAGACAAGCACCAAGTTACAGGTGCCTTTCTGAATCAATGGACCGTGCACAGCAATAGATGCGGTAAAAATAGGACAAAGGAATTGCTAACGATGGGGTATCAGGAGGCTACACCACACCACTTTATCAAAGAATAATTTGCAGGTGTTGTGAGCCAGCTGCTCCTGTCTAACCCTGAGCAAGATTCTCACCCAACACCAATGGAAGCTTTAGTTAGTGAAACAGAGAAATACTTTGTAATGCTTTTTTGGTTTTTATGTGAATAATCTGTGTCTTGCTATTCTGGTTCTGGGGCTGTTGATCTCTCTTGGTTCAGGGATGCTAACTTTGCTTGGCAGATGGTTCACACCAGATAAACTTTACTAACAGAAGTTAGGTTTGTACTTAAAGAAATCTCAGCTGAGACGTTCATAGCCTTTAATACATCAGAAAAAAAAAAGATACTTTTCTTTAATGAAAAGATAACAGGGTGCCTCTGAACTTCCTCATTACCCTCTGCTACCCCAGTAAAAAAACTCAGAAACTACCTGGGTAATCTATTTCAACTAATTCTGGTAGGATCTCTTGATTTCCAAGGGCTCCAGGGCAGGCAGCCCAGATTGGGGAGGGAAGAAAGTAGCATGGGGTGGGTAGCAATGTCAGCAATATCAGGCTGGCCTTCAAGAGGTATCTTCTGCCTCGTATTTCGTTGACAGCTTGAAAACCACAGGCAGGAAACATCAAAACTGTTGTTAATTGACTGTTATGCAATTGCAGGTCTCTCCCAGTGACCGGATACTTTGATTTAGGCTCTCTGTGTTCATGCTGTCTGGCTGAAGGGAGCAAGCAGCGCTGTGCAGGGAGCTCTGCAGAAGTTCTCGGTGATGCTCCAAGCCCATCACGCGCTGGATGCCCGCCCCAACCCATGAGACAGGTACTGACTGCCTTCACACCTCCCCTCCCTGCGGTGCTCTCTCCCAGGCTTTGCTGCCTGAAAGCATTCCTGCTAACCACAAGTAGCCTGGGGGTGTTTGGGGATATTTAAAAATCATTAATCTCTGCCTATTTCTGCTCTTACTGAGCCATAGCTGCGGTCACTTTGCAGGTCAGGAAGGGCTGGTTGTCACAGGTACCTGCTGGGGCCACTGGTGGGGCTGACATTGCAGCTGGGAGGGCTCTGGAGAGGAACCACAGCTGTCCTCTGCCGTGGTGGACACGGCCATGCCAGGGCTTTGGGCAGATGTTCAGCTGGAGGAATGTTTTCAGCTCTGGGGACAGTCTCGGATACTTCTGTCTCTGGAGGTAGGACAGAGCCAAAGAAGAGAAAAATGACATGGGTCAGGTCTCCGAGCTGAGTCAGTATGAATTCCATGAAGCCGTGTTGATTTATAACCTGAGAGGATCTAATGCACTGGGGGATCATCAGATGAAAAGCGCAGTATAAAAAATGTGTGTGGTGATGGTGATTGCATTTCCAAAGGGCTCTGCTTGTCTGCTTGGGCCCTTTTTGTTTGCCAGCATCCTTTTGGCTTTATGTCTCGTCCCTCAGTCATGATCTATTTTATATCTCAGTAAATCTTCGTAGCAAAGCTCTAATACACCTGATTATGATACAGATAGGAAAGAGAGAGAGATCAGATCCATTGCTTGTATTTATAGGTAGTAAATGCCTGCCTGTCCTCTATTTGTGCCTGATTTATTGCTCTGAGCCTTTTCTGAACATACATATGGAAAGCTGCATTGCCAGAACAATTCGGGCCCACTTAAAAAATCATGATGGGATTCTTAGAAGTATCCAGAAAGATTTTTCCCTCAGTTTGCAAGGAATATATGTTGACCCGAAGAACTGAGGGAGTGGGAAGGAGTGAACCTGCCCGGCTGAGTAAGGAAACTTCAACCTTGAATCTGTGTCAACTGCGTGAAAGGAAATACGTAGATATTTGCACAAAACCTTGGTCCTGATGAAGGCACAGGAGGTTATTGATTAATGTCAGTGGAGTGAGGGTTTCACTTGGGCTCTTTCCCTTTCTCCTCTCCAGGCCAGATGCATACTGCAAAAGCCTTTTCTTCTCTAAACACCTAATCCTGCGAGTGGTTAAAGCAGCTCTTGGGAAGAGCTGACCTTGCTTCACTCCCAAATGAAAAAAAAAGGCAGTTGAAAACGTTCAGACTGGACCCAGTTGCTTCACCGAAGGCATGTGAAATGGTGAGTTTTAAACTGGTGTTTTCTAATGACATCTGTAATGTCCAGACTCGGTGGGAATGAGAAGCATCCCTTGAGTTTCTTGGAGACCCTTATCTCTGCACTTTTCTGATGTTAACTAAAACCAAACTGTACATCTTGGGATTTACTGGCTACCTATAAAATCCACAACTGCCATCAGCCATTACTTCTCTGTCCCTTCCATAATAAAATTTCAGGAAGTAACACCTTTTAACAACAAGCAAACCTGCCTTACTAAGACAAAAGTCTTGTGCTAGAAGTCCAACTTTCCACTGGCAGCACTTATGGTTAATACTGGAAATTCTAAATATCTGATTAAACATTTCTGGAATTTCTGGGAATGCATCGAGATGCTGCATGGGCTAGTTCTTCATAAAGTTTTCAACAAAATAGCTTCTGTTGGAGCTTAAAGGAGCCCCTCCAAATAATCCATCTCTCTAATTTCTTAATGTGGTTCCTTACGTTTCCTAAGCTGGCTCCTTAAATGACTTATGTTCTCCTTTGCAAAATGCATAGACACAAATAAACCGCATATATGAGGAAGGAATGTTCCTCCGTCCCACAAAACAAATTAAATACATTGATCCAAAATCACCCCTGGGGTAACTCCTGTGAATTCAGACGAAACGCATGAATTGAGTTTATTAAAGCAGCATTTCTGATACGGGTTGGAAATAGCAGTCGAATGAGGTTTTGCAATAGTAAAATGATTGTTTATTAGTGATGAGTGAATCACAAAACGTCTGGCGTGTGTGTTGATCTTAGAAAAAAGGATTGAAAAAGTTTGAAACCCGATCGGGTCTCTCCGAATCCGTATGTCAGCAAAACTGCCTGGAAGTAAGTCTGAGTCAGGGTTCGCATTCAGACATACTTCTGAAACGTCCAGATTTATGAAGTTGGATATAGTCATATCGCAGCAAGTGCTAAGAAATTAGGGATGGTGAATTGAACTGGTAAATAAACAAGAACAAACTCGCTCCTAAATTTTATACGATTGTGATCTTTTGGAGATAGTCGCACAAATCCCTCAACCATGCCAAAGCTGCAGAAGGGAATACAAAAAGCAGGGGAAACAAAATTAGTTCCCAATTCAGACTTAATAAATAAACAGTGCAAGTCGTTTCCAAGCTTTTGTTTTGTTTTCTTCTCAAACACTGTCAAACCGCAAGTAGCTTTTCAAATGTCTCTGTACAGAAATCAGCTTTGGGGTTGGAGTAGCATGAATTTATTTAGATTTTTGTAGAAAACATTGGGGATAGATACTCTCTTCACATCGTGGGCCATGGTATTTCTCCTGCAGAGCAGGAAGCCAGAGACCCTCCTGATATAATCCTTGACCAGACAGTGCTCTTACAACTCTGACCTCTTACTTTCAGCTTCTCGGTTGATCTTAATATTGAAGGACTTGCAGATATGGCTCACAGAGGACATCTGCCACCCCTGCTTGGCCTGGGAGGTGCAGGCGGGGGTGGCCACTCAGGAGAAGACAGGGTTCTGCGTGGTTGGACCTGGACAAGGCTGCTCCATCCCCTCGGCAGGGAATTGAGGGAAGAGAGTCCCTTTCCCTAAAAGCGCCCAAGTGACCACTCTTTGCAGACACCGTTGAGTCTGTAGGATGCGTTGCTGGAAGAGCAAACAGCTCGTGGGTCCCCCCTGCCCACCTCCCACAGGGATAGGGGGTGGTTTGAGGCTCTGGCTTGCAGTGCTGTCCCCTCACCGTCCCCCTGATGGCAGCAGGTTTGCAGGGTGCCTTGCACATATGATCAAAACAAAAATAACTGCACGATCTGGCAAGTCCTCGGCTCCAGCAGCTGAGAGCCATGTCCAGTGTAGCTAAATCCTGTTACAAAAATAAATCTTTGGGATATCCCACAGTGACCTGCAGTAATAGTCCCGCCTCGGCTTAATTCCTGTAGGGATCAGTTTGGTAACAACGTAGAACAGACTACTTGATTTACAGAAGCTGCTTTTTATCTCTGTTGTCTGTGATGCTGTGGTTCGAGAGCAGCTGTGGCTCTGTGTCCCCGTGTACATCTTTGTCCTGCTTTCAGCAAGTTCCTGGAAGAACCTTTCTTTTAAATTTTTTAAGGCTATGAAATCTTGAAATGCTCACTGTCTTTCTTGAGTATTTTCTCCAGCAGACACCCATGTAGTCACTGTGGCACTTGCAGAAGCATTTTGTTGGGAAGAAGCTCATCCAACCTTGCAATGGGAGTGGGAGGGAGAGAGAAACCCTCAGTAGATGGTTGCTGGGTGTGCTGCAGGTGTTCAGGAGGGGTGGCTCGGTGATGAAGGCTTCAGGGTCACTGAAGCATCAGAGGACCTGCCGTGTGTCTTTTTGCTGCTGCAGGTACCCTGTGAAAACTGAATCAAATAGGTTTTTTTATATGTCTCCTGATTGTACCTCCCAAGGAACATGTAAGGGAAAATGAAAGAAAGGGGGTTGGAGTAGGCTTGGATTTTTGGTGATTCTGGCCCTTCCTTCTCAAGATAGCTGTGGAAGAAAGAAGCTGCAAGTCTGGTAGGTGTAACTGAAGACTAACACACTCCTCGAAGGGGAGAGTTTTCAGAGGACCCCCAGCTCTCAGAAGTGCTGCTTTCAACTTAAAACCAAATTTCTCTTAGATACATAAAAGAGGACTTTTCTAAACATTTCAGGTACTTAATTGGAGATCTGGAACCTGGGTCAGGGTCTCACCACCCTCACACCAAAGAACTTCTTCCTGAGATCTCATCGAAATCTCCCCTCTTTCAGTGTCAAACCCTTCCCCCTCCTCCTAGGGCTCCCCTCCCTGATCCAGAGTCCCTCCCCATCTCTCCTGGAGCCCCTTGAGGGACTGGAAGGGGCTCCAAGGTCTCCCTGGAGGCTTCTCTTCTCCAGGCTGAACCCCCCCAACTCTCTCAGCCCCCACTCCCAGCAGAGGGGCTCCAACCCTCTGATGTCCTATTCTGACAACCTGCCATTGGTGTCACAGAATACTGTGAGCTCAGAGCTGAAGCCTGAGGTCATCCACCCAGACACACTAGATCCTCTGAGATCAGGACTCACCACATCCTCCTGTAGTCTTGTCCAAGACTTGGCCTAATAAACTGCATGGATTATTACTATTTTCTTATGTTTAGGTAAAACAGAGCCCCACCCTTCCAGTCTGGAGCAACCTTCTCCTTGCTGGAAAGGTGTTAGAAGGTCCTGTTTGTGCTCTGGCCATGGGGGGAATCTTACCTGGCCTTACAGAGAGACCTCTGTTCCTTGAGCTAAACAAGGAGGGCTAGTAATCTTCTGGAATAAGTGTTAAACATATTACCTCAAGGAAATACCGATCTTTTGAATCAAGGCAGTGTTGAGCCTTGGGGACATTTTGAGCCCTGGGAAGAAGAATGCATATCTAAAGAAATGTGTCTCCTAGACCAGTGATTTCCATCAGTGGGAACAGAAGGGCAAAGTCTTGCACTGAATCCTCAGCCCAGAGAGCTGTACGAGAACCCTGGTGGGTTCGTCAGTGGATGAAATCGTGAGGGACATTCAAGCTTAACAAGGGGATGTGTAGCTAAGAACAGCTCTCTTTGTTCATCTGCATCTTTCTCCAGAACTGGGAATAATGTTTAATTGCTTGCATTGTAGGAAATAAACCCAATCTATACTTCTGTCTTCCTTTAACCTGCAAGGAAGTCAAGTTCAGAGTTACTCCACTGCTGCTCTGTGAAGCAGTGGTGGATCCTTCCTGGTGTGCCTTCACCAGAGTAAGAAGATTTAAGATACTTGGGAGGCAAAAAGGGGCTTCTCTAAGGAGCCGGGTGAGTCAGTTTGCAGGCTGGAGCCTTGGTCTTCCCGTGACGAGCATTAGTCAGAGTGTTCCTGGCATGTGGCAGGAGAGTGGGGAGAAGTGCCTGGACCTGGAGGGTCTCCTGCGAGTTCGAGGGCTCCCGCCATCCCTTCTGGAGGTGGCTGCGGTTCAGCGCAAACTGATCCCTCCGCAGAGGTCACCCAGCAGCTCTCCTTCCACCGGGCTGGGGGCTGCTGGGGCTGAAAAGCCCTCCCCAAACATCCCTTCTTATTCTCGATGAGGAGAAAAACTATATATAGATCCTTTGTAGGATGGAGAGAGTTTCGTTACCG
The DNA here is from genome assembly GCF_001431845.1 of Calidris pugnax. Classification (NCBI taxonomy): domain Eukaryota; kingdom Metazoa; phylum Chordata; class Aves; order Charadriiformes; family Scolopacidae; genus Calidris; species Calidris pugnax. The sequence continues at coordinate 410,356 of NW_015090893.1, forward strand.
GGCGGACAACAGAAAGCACAAATTTATCAAAATGAAATGGAAGTCAAGAGAACATACTGTCTAAGGCAACAAGGCGGTTCAGACAGCTCTGCAGCAGCCTAAACACATGACAGACTCAAGCAGCTCCCACCGCTGCCAACACAACTGCTCGCGGGGGCTGCCAAGAAGCCAGATGCTGCTGCTGGAAAAAATATCTTCCAGAGTTTGGCATCGGGATCCTGTGATTACCATCCAAATGGGAGGAGATGGAGTGGTAGAATGTGAGTTTAGTATTTAGCACCCCAGAACTGTGCAGCAGCCTTTGAAGGCAGAGGAAAAAAGTTCAAGCAAAATATTTTTGCTAAAAATATGTTCGGAGAAATGAACTTTTTTTTTTTTTTTTTTTAAATAGCAGAAAACCAAACTATTATTAAAACAACGCAAAATATTTGATGTCCGTATCAATTAAATGAGTAAAACCAAAGAGGATTGTGGACTCTTTACTTGAGTAAATTTTGTTAAGGAATAGTTTTATAAAGGTCAGAGCATGAGCTCTTTGTCTGTCGTGTTGTTGCTCATGGAAAGTTCCACTGCAGATAGCATCACAGCGACTCCCCTTCCCAAGACAAATAGAGATGGGTCGGAGCATTCCCGCGTAAGTTTGGGAAGGGTTGGATTTAGATCCAAGGTCTGCAGCTAGCCCTTCTCTCCTGGACAAACAAAGGACAAATCCCTGAATCCAAACTGACCCAGGGCTTGGGGGAAAGTTGAGCCCCAAACCAGCAGAGCCTGGGTCCAAACCTTGCGGCTTAGACCCATGGTTGAAGGTAAAGCAACAGAGAGTGGGACCTTTCTTAAAGAGGTTTTGAGGCTGCTCCTGAGCCTCCTCCTCCTTTCTAACAGCTGTGGCTGATACTTTCATAATCTATGTGATTATAAAAGGATTTGGAGTCCCTTGTGTCAGTTGAGGTCTCTCTGCCCACCTGGCCAAGGCTCCCCCGTGGACGCGGTGGTTACGAGTGCTCGGCAGGTTGAAGAAGGTAAGGTCTGCTCTTCTGGTCGGCCACGCTCACCTCTGGTCCCCAATCCTACACTGCTATACGTGTGCTGGTTCCAGTCCAGGACTGGGAATCCTGTTATTGCAGTAATAGTAGTAATAACCCAAGTGGGAACTCAGAAACTTACATCTGGAAAGTTAAGACGCGAAGACTGTTTTGTTTTACTTGCATTTTTTGGGTTGCTTATTTTTATGGCAGATCTGTGTTTCAACAAATGTTATCTCCTTGCCTGTTGTAACATATCGGAAAAGAGTAAACAAAGCCGTTAGTCATCATCTCCCATGCTCTGCTTTCTGGGCACGTCAGATCCTTCTGGAGGGGAGGTGGGCAGAGAAGGAGAGAGCACGTTCCCTCACTTGGGATCTGCCCCAGGGATGCTGCCCATTGGTGCCTTTTCCTTCGGGGAGGTTTGTAAAAGGGAGGAGGACCCTGTGGCAAACCCATGCATGTCCTGGAGGGCTAAGGCTGTGGCATCCCTGGCCAGTGCCATGCCTCTCCTGAGTCCAGCCTGGCTTGGCTGGTGATGCTTGTCTCCTTGAAGGCCACAAAGATCCCAGGTAACTCCTTAGCTGCTGCAGTTTTCCAGTAGCTTTTGATACAGCTGACCATGTGAGCTGATAAATTCACGTTAATTCTACAGCAACCAGATGAGATAATCCAAAAATGCCCCACTTGTCCTTTAAGGTGACTAATTACTCACCCACATGTGGCTGGTGTTTCAGTCCTCACCGGATTCTGTTTGGACATTGCTGTTTCATAAGGCTGTTTGACTTGGGAAGGGGGGAAGTGAGGGTGTTCCCAGGTGAAGTGACAGCAGGACACTGACACATCACTCTGGTGTCCCATAGTCCATCCTGGAGACCAGACCAGATCTGCTTCCCCAGCCGTCAGCCAGGTTGGGGACTCTGATGGGAATGAGCTCTGGGTTTGATCAGTGTAAGATGGTGGAGATCGTTGCTTTTAAAAAATAAACAGAGGATGTGGGTGGCATCTTATCTTGGGGACTCACCTCCATTTGCCTGTGCGTGCTGTTGACCCTGGCAGTGGTGACAGTCCCAGGTGGACGTGTATCTGGATGTTCTTTTTTACATCATAGAGGAAAGAAATTTTATCTGGTCCGGTTAATAGATAGGATTTTTTTTTCCCCCTGACACACAGTCTCTGCATTATCACTTTTCTCCATTTACCCTGTCATCTGACTGCGTGTGTTCAGAGGCACGTGTGCCCTCCCAAGCTCAGGCTCAGGTTTCCAGCTTTAACTCCTGCCTTCCGTAAATGTTATTGCAGTAGCATCAGCAGTAGCTGTTTCTGCTATTTCAGAGTCCGTCATGAATTAAAATAATTTGTTCTTCAGATCATCTTCAAGTCCTTGATGGTGATGTTATTCCATTGATCAGCTTAACAAAGACTCCTGGAGCTCCCAACATTATGAAGCCTCTCCTCAATCATTAATTTTGACCCGGGGTTCAAGTAATACTCCACATAATGCTGTTCTGGCATCCAATTTGTACACCAGCCACTGGAAATGTGATTTGGTTGTGTTTCACAAGGAAGGGCTTAAACTGCTAGGATACTTTAAAGTAACGGCCAGGTTTTCTGATACTTTGCATAGGTTTTGAGTTGAACTTTGGGAAAGAAAGGAGGAGGGGAATGAGCTTTTGCAGCGATTAACTGGCCACCTGCCTCTCTAAGGAGCACCCTCCATGGCCACTCCTGGAGGACGCGGCGCTCTCTATGCCTTTTCCAGCCGTGCAGGACATCTGGATACCGTATGTGAGACTCTCTCTTGGTGCCTGCAGGTGTTGAGGAATCTTAGCTGTGAATGTACTTGTCTGCAGTCGCTTGCATTAGGAGGCAAGATGTCTCCTGAAATAACTTCTGAAATGAAGATTGCTGTAAGATTTGGGTAGTTCAAGTGTTAGCGTATTCTGGGCACTTTGAAGAGGTGCCATAGCTGAACTCTTTCCTGCTGGGTGTTTTAAAACCAGTCCATAGATGCCAAGTGTCTTAGAGAGGTTTGGGGCTGTCTTTGCCCACTCACACCTTCGTGCGTTACCTTCTAGCAGGGACTGCAGTGAATCTGTGGATAAGGTTGAGTTACCGTGAGATTAACTTAGCTGTTAACCATCAACATCTCAGCTACTCCTCAGTCTTTGCCCATGCTTGCTTTTCCCCCGGAGGAAAAGTACATGAGCTTTTGTTCTTGGAGAAACAGACAGCTATAAGGTGCTGTAAATTGAATTTACACAATGGTGTAAATTGTATTTATCTCACTGTAACTTCTCTGTGTACCCACACCCCTTGCAAGATTTCATACCTGGATGGATCCACCAGACTATTCAGGGGACATGAAGGGAAAAGCTGTGTATGATTCATGATACAGGACTTTTATCCTCAGAATTGGCTGATTTAACTGACTCTTCCCATCAGTTTATTTGGAGCAACTAGCCCATTGCACAATAAGCCAAGCCAGCACTAGTTTCAAAACACGTGAGATCTAGGATACTTTGAACGGGGAACCACGGGTTTAAATTATGTAGCTCAACTTCAGACAACACGCAGCAAGTAAAAGTTTGTCCTTCTGAAAAGAAATGTAACAGAACACATCTGAAAAGCTGTGCAAAAAGACAAACCAGGCAACAGTTCTAGCTAAAGCCAGACACTCCCTTTGCCAGCTGAGAAAAATGCCTTTTCTGGGGAGCGCTGCTAAGATGTTGGATGGCTGCCTGTCTGCTCATCTGGGGGACGGAAGGGACCTCTGTTGAAGGGGTGGCCAGTCCCCTCAAGAGGGTAACTCCATACAGCTTTCTCTTTCTCCTGTAAGGATGGCTCAGGGATGATGCCCTCCCAAAGTCTGTGCTAGCCTATGCTAGTTATGTCGTCTAATTTCAAAATCTTGAGTTAAGTAATTTAATTCATACTAGAATAACCCATTGTCACTCATGGCTTATTATGTATTATGTTACAGACAAGAGCTGGTTTCAGGAACTGTTGGTTACCTCCTCATGTTAGTATGTTGGTGCTTGGTTGTCTAGAGAAATACCTGAAGTTCACCTTCCTGACATGGTCTGTTTCTCATTTTTCACTCTGCTCTGGTGAGACCCCACGTGGAGCCCTGTGTCCAGCTCTGGGGTCCTCAACACGGGAATGACGTGGACCTGTTGGAGTGGGGCCAGAGGAGGCCATGGAGATGCTGGGAGGGCTGGAGCCCCTCTGCTGGGAGTGGGGTCTGTGAGAGTTGGGGGGGTTCAGCCTGGAGAAGAGAAGCCTCCCGGGAGACCTTGGAGCCCCTTCCAGTCCCTCAAGGGGCTCCAGGAGAGATGGGGAGGGACTCTGGATCAGGGAGGGGAGTCCTTGGAGGAGGGGGAGAGGTTTGACCCTGAAAGAGGGGAGATGGAGCTGAGCTGTGGGGAAGAACTTGTTTGGTGTGAGGGTGGTGAGAGCCTGGCCCAGGTTGCCCAGAGAAGCTGTGGCTGCCCCATCCCTGGAGGGGTTCAAGGGCAGGTTGGAGGGGGCTTGGAGCAACCTGGTCTGGTGGGAGGTGTCCCTGCCCAGGACAGGGGCCTGGAACTGGATGGGCTTTTAGGTCCCTTCCGACCCAAACCATTCTTTGATTCATATTTCTGTCTGAGGAAAATACCTTTATTTTATCTGTATCTGGAACTGACTGAGTTTGGTCTCTGACTGTCATGCAGAGACATAATCTGCTTGGACTGCGAAACACAAGCCTTTAAAGTCCACATACCAGGCACTTAAGGCAGTTATAGTGTCCTCTTTTCCCGGGAAGCAGGACTCCACTCATTAGGTGCAAGTCACCTAGACTGAAAAGCCCTGGTCATTCCCTCAGGTCATCAGCTCCAATTACCTTAGCAGAATAGTATCACCCATAACAGCCTGAGCAAATCAGGAAGTCACCGAACAAGGGAAGTAATTACAGCTTCTTTCAGTACTGAAAAAGCAACCTGTTCTTTTACGACCCATCAAAACCATGTGTTTGCCTTTAGTGGTTAAAATAAAGGGTGTGCAATTTGGGAATAATCCAGCTATGAAGTTTCCTTAGTAATTGGCAAGTCCTGAAAGGTTTTCACTTCTGCAATTTAAAGGTGGTGAGCATGAGATTAATTTAATTTTCTTTTAGATTAGCCTTTAAGGGACACTACAAAACCAAAGAACGACATTTTCAAACGGTGAACCCACATTTCACCCGTTTGACATAAAAATCATTTTGTTAACTACCTTTAAATTTCATTTATGATGTGATTTAGTCGTGCTGTAAACCAGAACGTCAGTCACTGTAGCTGTATCAAACATTTCAGAATTCGAAAAATATTTACCACTTTCAGCAAAAGGTCTAGCGTGTTACTCAACCCGAAGAGTAGTACTATCAGTTTACGCAACTCGCTCTTGTTTTTCAGTCTTCATTTCAACACACCCATTCATTTGATTCAGATTCAACTGATTCCGGGCAAAAAAAAGTATTTGTTTGCAGGAAGTTTCCACGTGTTTTTATAAAGCACTTTTCAAAGGTGCAGGGGACAGGGCACACGTCCTTGGTCTAATGGCGGGAGCGAATCTGAGCATGAACATCTATTCTTTTTTTGATATAAAAAGCCAGATCGCACACGATACTTAGCTCTCTGCTTAGACTGAGCATATGACTAATCTGGCTGAAATCAGCGGGATGACTCAAAATGCTTAAAATTATGTGCATCCCTGCCCCAGGGCCAAGACACAGGACGTTCAATGCTGGGGGAGCGTTTTTCGCCTAAATTACAGATCATTCACTCGTCTCTCTGGAAGACGCGTTAAAAAGAAGAATAACAAATAGATTAGAATATTGCTCCTGACCTTTGGGAAGGGAGAGTGTCTGAAGATCACATCTCAATTTTAATTTAAAAATTCAGTCATTAGATCATCGTGTTACATTGTTCTGCATTTATTCAGTGGTTGTGTGTCAAATTTTCGTTGTCCTTTGTGTCATATAACTTACTCGACGAAGGCGGCCTGGTTTTTTTCTGTTAATGAACTATCTTCAAATCTCTGCCTGTTTCTTAGGAGTGTTTATTGCTGGTGAAGGAAAAAAAGGCCGTATCTCCAGTAGGCTGTGACCAAGAGCTGAACCATAGAGGTGATCTCAAGCAGTTGGTATTCCTGAGAATGAACTGAAACCCAAGTGCGTGCTCCATGCTTAGCCCTCCGTGAGGGCTAGATCTGCACCTTCCCAACTTCAATCTTCACTTCCCAGTACGCTGGAAAATTTTTACACTGTTGGAAAAATTGCAGTATGTTACATCTTTTTCAGTTGCCTCTAAAATGGTTTGAGTTTTGTCCTCTCAACTGGGCACAAAGGTCTTCCTGAACCAAGAGCAAGGGCAGCATCTGCTCCGAGCAGCAATACTGGCTGCTAATGAAAATTGGGAGAGAAAAGGTAAAATGGCAGCACCCTTCCTTACCGAGTTGTTTCCAAAGGCTCCTGCAAACCTCTCTCTGCCGGGGTTTTCCCAGACCCGCTGGACGTTCACTGATTCATCCTCTCCATTGCGGAGACACCTAAACGTTTCCAACGGAAGGCAAGAAACCAGGTCAGCAGAGTGGAAGTAACCAAGGAAAAAAAACACATATTCTTGTATTGGGAGAAAAGTCAGAAAAAAAAATAATAACGAATGCAGTAAAGTGGGGTTTTAAAAAAAAAGAAAGAAAACATCCACGGAGTGGATTTGCAAACCGACGTCTGACAGCTGTAGTGTATTCGGTGTCTAACAGCCCAGCGACTCAACAAGAAAAGCAAAGCTGATGGTACAGGCTCTGAAAATCCCACGCCCGAGCTATTTTGTGTTTACTCAACAGAGCTACTAAAATAGAGCTGTGTTTTAATTACGTTTGGCCCTTAAACCATCGCGGAGCAGGCTAACGAGACACGAGCTAAGGTGCCATCAAAAAGATGGCAAAAGATTCTCTGGTAGAAAGGAAGTGGGTGTCCTCCCTGTTGTGTGCTTGTCCCTCAACAGCCTGAAAGGAGGACCCCAGGCTGGTCTGCAGGACTTCCAAGGGAACATCTGCAGTTTTGTGGAGAGCAGCCTGCCCAGCTGAAACCCACTGAACTGATGATGAGGGAGAATTTCCTTTTTGTTGCTTCCCATTAGCTCATACCTTTGACCCTTTCCCTGTTCCTTTCCAGATTTTGTTCTTCAAAGCAGCTCCCTTCACAGCTGGTGGTGTGTGGCTCGCACGCTGATAGCAGTGGGTTCCTCATCTCAAAATGTGGATATTTCGGGCCAAAAATGTTTCCAACCTTACTCCACAAGCATTTATGGGCTCCTTGAGGACCGTGTCACAGCCCGCACTGAGTCCCCACGGGCACAGCTCACTGACCCTGCCACCAGCATCCCCTCTAACTGGGGCGATGGCAGCCACGGCCAACAAACGGCACGCGGATTGATTTCACTCTCATTTTTGCAGCTCAAGCCAACTGGGAATGTAAACCGCACTGACCAAGGAAAGTTGGGGAAATTGCCAGTGAATGCAGAAAAAAATAGAAAAGGAAGGAAGATGTGGAAAGCAGGAGGTAAGAAAATGAACACTATTTATTTAATACTCGGCACGTTGATTTGGGTCAGACCTCGCAAAGCGGTCAAATGTCTACGGCAGTGACCTTCCCTTTGGTAGAGAATAAGACCTCGGAGCAGTCCTCCAGTCTCTGGGTGGGGATTAGCTGGATTAATTGTTTGGCAGAGACACCAGGTGGGTACAAAAGTTAAATACTCACCTATCAATGCCATTCTGGGTGGTGGGTTCAACCTGCTGTAGGGTATGGTGCTGGTGAGGAAGTTGCAATTCGAGTCTAGATTCAGATGTGGAATGAAAATGCAAACATCCAAAACGCCTTTCGCCCAAATTTCAAGTGTTCAGACCCAAGGGCTAGCTTTGACTCTATGAAGGTAAACTTAGTCCTCTAGAGGGCATGGTTACACTGATTATATATTTAATAATTAACTAGTATTACCTTGGCAATCTGTTCACTGTTGCTGGTGTAAATCAGGAGTCAATGGACTGGCACAGGTAGAGTTTCATTGTCTTTAACCTTGTTGTAAGCTTTTCCATATAACGTCTCTTCTTGAGGAGGCTGATCCTGTACGGGCCAGAAGGTTTGGGTTTGATCACTGGGGAAGCTTTCCAAGAGGTAATTATCATAGAATCATAGAACGGTTTGGGTTGGAAGGGACTGTAAAGATCATCCAGTTCCAACCCCCCTGCCCTGGGCAGGGACACCTCCCACCACACCAGGTTGCTCCAAGCCCCTTCCAACCTTGAACCCCTCCAGGGATGGGGCAGCCACAGCTTCTCTGGGCAACCTGGGCCAGGCTCTCACCACCCTCACAGCAAAGAAGTTCTTCCTGAGGTCTAATTCTTTTCTTGCTACCAACATCCAATGCAAAAATCAGTGGATCTGTTTTTCACATGTGTCTGTGCTCCTTCTCTGGTTAATCCCAGCACCCCTTGGGATGCCTGGGCTGGGTCATCTGAATAGTAGCACAGTGTGGGGTTTGTGTCCATCCTTCTCGGAAAGCGTGGCAGCTCCAGACAGTAGATAGCAATTATTTGCATTTGGGCAATCTGGTGGTTGAACTCATCCAGCCAAATTTTCAAAGTTAACAAAATTGTGCAGATGTAAATGTGACCACCATCTGTCCCGCTGCATGTGTTTCCCTGGTGTGCAAACAGAGCAGAGGTTTGAGTCCAGGACCTCGTCAGGCAAAGGAAGATGCTGCAGGAGCCGATCCAAAAATCCACCTCCTCCACTGAGGCAGCACAAACTGGGCAAAGCCCTTTTAATCTGGGAGTCACGTCTTTATGGAGCTTGCACAAGGTTCACTTGTCTGTAACGCAAACACCTGCATTTTATTCAGTTTTACAATATTTAAATCCCCTTATAAAATAAACGGCTACTTGCTGGAACGTTACCCATGCTGTATGTCCAAGATCTGATGAATTTAAAAGCTATTTTCTAAGATGCATTGGAGAAAGAGAAGGACTGGAAGCAGCCATCAGCTAGTGTTACAAATAGAGAAGTATCAGTCTGTTTTTTGTGGCTTCCTTCAGCTTCTGAGCACATTCCACAGGCATAAGAAGTTAAGATTTCTTTCTTGGGTCATTCATAGTGCCAAACCAACACCTAGGAACTGAGAAGCATGTTAATCTGCACTAATTTGTTATCATCACTGAGCCGTGCCACATGGGATCCCTTTATTTCTCTTTTTTAGTAACACTTGGAAGTCGTCCTCAGCCATCGCATCCTCCTTGTCCTGACCTTTACCATGATAATTATGGTCTTACATTTTCTCAATTTGCTGGCAAAAAAAACCAACCCGTGTTGTCTTTTTTTTTTTTTCAGTTCTTTCTTATGGCTGAGGAAATGATATTCTTAAGTCATATAAAAGATATCTACTGGCCTGTGGATGAACCAGGAGGTGCCTTGGGTTGAATCTGTGCATCCCATTTCAACACGGAGTTTACAAGGGCTGGGCTGCCCTTCCCTTGGGCTGGTGCTGCTCACAAGCGTTGGCCAAAGCCAACATGGTTTGTTGCCTCACACAACTTTGTCATGAGTGGGTTTGCAGGAAGGATACAGTCCAGAGGAGAGTCTGGTCCCAGATATTCAGTGCTGACCTGATGATCTGACCTTCCTCTGAAAAAGGATTAAGGTGTTCTGAGCGATATGGTAGATCTCTCTTTTACTGCCAAAAAGTCATACACCCTAGGCCAGGTTTGTGTAATGGCTGAAATAGCAATTGCTCCTGAAAAATCCAGGCTGAGTTTTATGCACAAGAAAACACCTCTTCATAGCTTAGTTTCTCACAAAGACTTGAATTTACTGTATGCATCCAGTGAAACTTTTGTTCTCTGTTTTTAGGATGAGAGCCAGGCAAAACTCTCCTTCAAAATAGAAAACATGATGTAATTTTCTGTTCTCCCTTTTGTCTTTATTTTCAGCTAATACTTGGATTTAGCAGCCGCAAGGATTTCCTGCGAGAGCTAAGCTAGTGCAAATCTTCAGTTGATTTCTTTGTGCTCGGGCCGCTCGTCTCTCCGCGTCCACTTGCCGTGTCTGATCGGGAGTTTCGGGAGCGGGACGTGTCCTGGGTTTAAATCAGCAGGTCCTTGGCCATAGACACCTCAACTCTGGTACAATGCTGTTATCGGCAGCATTAAAAACAATACAAAAAAGATTTACGCCAAGCCAATCCTGAAGCTGCACTTCCATGGCCAGAGGTACTCCCATAGGCTCATCGACAGCGGATCCAGATACTTCGGCATCATGCCGTGGTCTGCGGCGTAGACATCCCTTGACACCGCTGTGGGCTGGACGCACTTGCATAATTTTTTGCAGGATGAAGGCCATTAAGAGAGGAAGGAGGGGGTTGGAACAGGGTTGTGTTGGCTTCGACGCTGGACGTGCCGTCTCAGATCATTGTTACTGCAACCCTTTCATTCTAATTCATCCATATCAACCGTTTTTAGGTCTTTTCAGCGTTTCGCTCTTCCCATCGTGCTGAAGAAGGCTTTGGCCATGCTTCATTTTGCTTGGCTGGTGTCAGCGAAGGAGTGAGTGACACTGTTATCCAAGTCTATCTCTCCACCACAACGCAGACAGCCAAGCGCTGTTGGCCCCGATGGATATTGCTCAGCAGATCTTTGTCAGGCTTGTTCAAACAAGATACGTTACCGCTGACCTACCAACTAAAAGTTCATGCCTCTGACTCCAGGATACTTCTTGTCTTGGTGTCGTTTGTTCACTGAAATAATTAGTTATCATAAGATTATCACATTAAGAGGGATTTTTTTTGTTTGTTTGTTTTAAGAAGAATGGCATTCTTCTTGCCATCAGATGCTGGGTGGGTAGTTTATTCTTTTACTTTCTGTTCCAGTGTGGGTTTGGGTTCATGAAAATGAGAGAATCTAAAGCTCAAACAGAGCCAACTGCTTTACAAACCTCCCCAAGCCTTTGCCAGTTTAATTCCTTGCTGGCTAACACAGCTCGAGCTTCTTTTAAATGAAAGGTGCCAATCATGCAGAATTATACGGTGGTTTTGAACAAAGCCAACTCACCTGTTTGCTGGAGACTTGAATCAGACCACCAAACACATTTTCACTTGCGCCTAGAAACGAGCCAAACCCACAGAGTCCAGATCCAAATCTGGTTTCAGGCTCTCATGCTCTGATTCTGGTGGACTCTATGGCTTCTTTCCTTAAAACGCCGTGAGGATATCAAAGGGCAACTTCAGGTTAGGCCTCTGAGGCGTGACAAAACATCCAGTCCTGGTTGAGAGCCACCACAGAGAGAGCCTAATGAACTTTTCACTCCCTGGACAAATGAATTTACAGATTTCGTTCTGCTCTACTTTTGATGATTTCTGGGCTTTCACTTTTCATTTCCTCAGTTCCCCAATCCATATAAGATCCTCAGTCAGTTCAGGCACCCCACATCAAAACTGATGGTGGTCCATCTTACTTTCACATTGCTTTCTTCACACGTAGAGCAGTGTGGGGTTTGGATCTGGCATCTGAAATAGCTCGTTTTCTTCATATTCCTTGCCTGAATTCAGGGGAGCTGGCTGTGCTGGGACCGCAAGGAGGAAGGTTAAATTTCATCAAGCCTTTTTTCAAAGAAAATTTAAGAGCTAGCATTTGCCATGGGGCCTGATGCACAGGCCTGTGCGTCTCGTTTGCACCCTCTGCATCTCAGGTTCAAATCTAACAGAATGAACAAAACTCTTCATCTTTCCAAGACAGGGGCACTACATCCTGTTCAGTCTACTGCATTGAATTGTTTCATGGGACATCTTGAGAGTCAAGGTCCTGTCATCTTTGTAGAAATACCATAAGAGAACATAGAACTTTTCACATGGGGGGTTATCTTTGAGCCTAGAGTCTAAATGTATCTGTGTTCCCTCAGAAAGTACTGGTGACAGACACCCAGAATAGCGTTGAGGGGCAGTAACCATCCTGTAAAACCTTAATTTCTGAAGTGGAGTGTGACTACATCAAGCCCATCAGCTCTGGGGAGGGCTTTGTGTGGAGGTTCCCTGGGAACGGAGGTCAGGCATGTGGCTGTAGGTCTGTGGAACTGTAGCATTTCCGAGTTGAAATTATTATTAATATGTTTTCAACTTTCCTTTCAAGTTCCTAATTACCAACAGCCGAATCAAAATAGCTTGAAGCTCTAAGTCTCTCTGTCCATCGACAGCCTAACGGCATTGCCAAACCATATTCTGTTACACTACTTAGGACAAACTATTTTCTGTCCCTTCAATGTATTTCTAGTTTTAAATAATACTTTTGATTCTGTTTTTGCTTCTCTCTCCTTCAGTGACTTTACCTCTGTGGAGTCCCTTGACATCACAGATCAAGGGCTAATTTTTTCAGGTCAGTTTGCGGGAATTTAGGTAAATAAGTGGGTATTCCCATAAATCATGTATTTTCAGAGGTCAGTGAAAGTGCATATATTTCCATTGCCTCTGGAGAGATTTTTAACCTTAGCTTCTTGATAAATCAATTAAATCCCCTTTCGCTGGCAAAAGGGAGAAGAGCCCTGTTTGCCAACTCATTGCGTGCACGTTTGGCGTGGGACTTTGAGAAGGTGGCTGCCTGGATTGCCTTCCCTGGAGAGTCCATCCTGGATGCCTTGATGTGCCCAAATTCCCCCCCGACTGCTGTGGCAGCTTGGGCTGGGGAAGGAGAGCACCAGCAAAGCCCGTGCAGGTGGGCACCACTCCCCCCCCAGCCTCTCCCCACGTAGAAACACAACCCCGCTCTCCTGAGAGGCAGGAGAAGCTATTTTTGCATGAGATGGAAAGGACCTGAGCGCAGGATGAGGACAGAGAGCATGAAGCAAGGCATGCCGACTCCAAAATGAGTTAAAAAAAATAATATACAGATGTAGAAACAGGTGTTCAGGATATGTCTTTCCCACCTTACATCCCTGTCCAAGCTAATCCGCATTTGAGGACGCAAAATAGGGCAAGCATTCCTCCTCCTCCCAATGCAACTGCATTCATTCTTCCGTCCCACAGCTTTCAGCACCCGGCGTGCTCCATCCACCCGGAGCATAGCTCGCATACCTCCCCCGCCACAAACACACATCCTACTCGTGGTCTTCCACGCTTGCAAGTGCAGAGCGAGTGGAGAATGTTATACTTCACTTAGGGGTTGGCTGTTGCCCCAAGGTATGTGTGTTAAGCAGGAGATCCTCTTCATCTCCGCGTGTTCTTCTCAGTCGCAGAAGGCCAGGCTGTACCAAATTGCTTCCTCCTCTTTAAAAATAATCTGTGAAATCAAGGGAGGAGCCGTGATTAGACACTTGTTTCGGTTACGTAGGAGTGAGTAGCACCTTCAGGTGGGAAAAAAACTGTCTGATCACACGTAGATCTTGCCCACAAGTGGCTCTACTCACCGAATTAAGAGCTCTTTTGAGACAAAAGGCAAGTTGTGGTGTTTGCTGTAGACCATCTGAGATGTTTGGGCTCCTAACGCTGATCAGAGCCTTTTGAATGAAAATGCTGAATAATTCAAACAAATAATAGTAAGGCGTGGCTATGATTAGGTTTTTTGCTGCTGGCAGACAGACACTCAGGTGTGTATTGCAGCGTAAAAATGTATGGTTAATAGTTTGTGGTCTCCAGATGCTGTGAAGTAGTTGTCAAAAGGACTTGCCAGGTAAGGAATTGTAGCTTTCGCAGTGTTGAGAGAGGTAGAAGGCTCACTAGAGGCCTTAGGACTATCCTTTTCTTATCACAGTATCATTAGCAGCTGTACTAAAGTCTGCAGGAAGAGACTTACGAGATGGTCAATGCCTCTTTGAACACTGCGCTGCAGGAAGAGACTTATGAGATGGTCAATGCCTCTTTGAACACTGCGTCTCTGCACTGCAGATTTTGTGGCATTTCTGGCTATAGAACATCCCAGAAAAGCCATCTGGGGGCCCAATCCCCTTGGGAATGCCGTGTGCCAGCTGTGCCAGGACTTTTTGCTTATTTACAGGATGCGGTATTTGCTCTCGGCCACCTTCAATCCCTGCCTAATCAAGGCAATGAGGAGGAAGGCCAACATTTTACCCGTTGCCTCAGGCCTTTTTACCTCTCTCTGCCCATGCAGGTCTCCTTTCCTTCGCTCACACCTGAGGATCTGCTTAGGTGTCAGGTTATTTCGAGTAACATCGCTGATGTAGCAATGAGATGAACCATAAATCCAGGAAATGTAGATTTAGAGGTTACAACCTGATGGAAAGTCAGGAAAATTGCACTGGTGGTACAAAGCCTTAAATGTCTGCAAATCTGGAACTACTCAAATTCAGCCTCGAGTTGCCTTATTCTGCACTGAGAGGTGAGATGTTTGCACCTTGCTGGATGGGATAGTGAAGAAAGTGATGTGTCTATTCTGAGTCATATTGCTGGAATTCTGGATGACATAACAGAAGCCCCTGGACACAGGGGTGGGACAGTTGGGCTGCAGTCCCACACCTCCATCGTGCTCTTTCCAAGAGTCTCACCTGCAGTTCTCACTTTGGTCTTCACCAGGGCTGAGGGGCTGCAAGGTGAAAAGGAGGAAAAAAGAATTAACTTGGTGTCTGTGGAAATCCTACTCTTGGGTTTGCCCCACGGCTGCCAGACGTGGAAGTGGCTGCAAGTTTTGGACTTGAGCAGATTTTTACTTCTCGTTGACTGATACTTTGTGGGAAGCTCTGAAGGGGTTGATGTGTCACCCAAACCTCCTCACCCATTCTCTTGGCGTCCGGCACGGCCGGCGAGGGGTCTAAAGCTGGGCTGGAAATCTGCAGCCAGCGAGTCTCACCATCAATTCTACCATGTGGCCCTGCAGATCTGACCTCTTTAAGAGTGATTTGATGTTTCTTTAAGCACCACCCCGTCTCTATGAAGAAATGCCAGCGGAGGAGAAGTTTCAAGCTTGCTATTTTTATTTAAGCTGTTGGAACAGTATGGACATAATGTAAGTAACTGGACCAGCCAAGAGGGTGTCTGTCAGTCAGTGACTCAGTCTTCAGATCAGACAGATGCAAGGCCATATAAACAGGTTCAGCCCAAAAGTCATGATAATAAATAATTTATTTTCGTACGTTTCCAAACACCAGATACAGTAAAGTGAGTATTTTCTTTGGACGCAGGCGTTGCTGGTCAGCTGTATTTGCTTCCCACACCAGCAATAACGTGTTCTGAATGAGGGGAGGGAGGCTCCGACCACCCTTCTGCCAGAGCCGGCTTGGTTCTTGGTTGAAGTCTTAGGAAATCACTCTGAAATAAATTCATGCAACATTCCGAGGTACGCGGCATCATCAGGTTTGCACTCCATCGCTTGGAGCGCTGCGGAGACCGAGTTGGCCAGGTGGGCATCTGGAGAAAGCTGACCTTTAAGGTGCTTTTTTCACAGAATCACGGAATTGGAAGAGTTGGAAGGGACCTCTGGAGATCATCTGGTCCAACTCCCCTGCTAAAGCAGGAACGCCTAGAGCACATCACTCAGGACAGCATTCAGGCGGGTCTTGAAGATCTCCAAAGAAGGGGACTCCACGACCTCCCTGGGCAGCCTGTTCCAGGGCTCTGCCACCTTCACCGTTAAGAAGTTTTTCTCATATTTGAATGGAACTTCCCATGTTCCAGCTTGAGCCCGTTGCCCCTTGTCCTATCGCTGGAAACCACTGAAAAGAGTCCAGCTCCAACATCCTTCAACCCACCCTTTAGATACTTATAAATAAGGTCTCCCCTCAGCCTTCGCTTGTCCAGGCTAAAGAGTCCCAGCTACTTGAACCTTTCCTCGTAATGGAGGTGCTCCAATCCCTTCATCATCTTAGTTGCCCTTCGCTGGACTCTCTCCAGTACTTCACTGTCCCTCTTGAACTGGGGGGCCCAAAACTGGATGCAGTATTCCAGTTGTGGCCTCACCAGTGTAGAGCAGAGGGGGAGAATGACCTCCCTCGACCTACTGGCCACACTCTTTCCTATGATCCTTTTATCATCATCATGGGATTGCTGAGTCACGCACAGCACATGTAAATCCTCCCAGGGCATCTAAAGATGACTTTAGGTCGTGTCAACTGATACCTAACACTGGGAAAGGAAATATGTGGCAAAACACTCAGAGGAGATGCAGAAACATGGAAGCTTGACAGGAAATACTCTTGTGGACACTGTCCTTCATCCATCTCTGCTGGACCCAGGTTCCACTCTTCTTGCAAAGGAGATGAGAGAGACTAACCAGGGGTCACCCTAAAATACTGTTGTCTGCAGTTTGGAAGCATGGTACTTTGAGATCTTTTCTGTGCTGTCAGAGGATACCTAGAGGTACCTAAATAGGTCACACGGTGATATCAAAGAAGACCTCTTGCCCAGGGCTGCTTTGGGCAGATCCATGGCGCGAGCCTTCTCTTTCCTGGGACCCTGCTCTCTAACCTGGCATGGAGTTCAGGGTTTGGGATTGTCTTGAGGAGTGTGTCAGAAGGAAAGTCCTTGAGCAAAGATGAGACTCTTGTCTCCAGTTGCCTCATAAAGCAGGGCTGTGTGGGATGGGGACACTGAAATACCCAAGGAGGACACCACCTTGGTCCAAGGAGCCTACAGGAGCTCCAAGAGCAGTCCGTGATGCTGCTGAGAAGAGCCTGACCAAATCTACAGCCGCATGAGTCTGATGTAGCAGATGGATGGAGCAGACTGATCTGTGATGGTTTAGGGTTCATATCAGGTGGTCATGGAGTATTTGAGATGCCCAGTGGTCTGACTCAAACTTTTTAATACCTTACCTGTTCATAGCCTTGCTGCCAGCACACTGGAGAAAATACAATATAGGAGCAAAAATATATGCACAGAAATGCAGATAAAGTTTCCAAATATTTCAAATGCTCTGTGCAAGTTGTATGTAGAACAGAATTCATCAGTACCTGGATATGATCTTGCCAGGAGAAAGGAGGAATAAAGCATGCAGTATCATAAGCAGCATATTCCAAGGTAAGTGGTCCCTCAGTCTAGTTACCCTAACTTTACCTAACTTTGAGGACAATGTGAACTGTCACGCAAATCTTTAGCCAAGATGTGGTCATCTAGGAAGACTTACAAATAGATATTTATTTTTAATATCCTCTAGCTGGGCATATATTGTATTTGCCTGATCAAGGAGAAAATACAAACTGCTTTTCTCACTCGGCTCCCAGGGTACCGTGGCAGATGCAAACCTGGGGTCACACACACCCCTATTTGCAGCAGCCTTGTTTGCATCTATAACTTTGCATCTGTAAATCGAGACCCGGGTCTGTCTCCCTTTACAGATCAAATGCAATGAGTTTACTGGTAAGAAGTGAAAAGCCTTTTGTAGCTGCTGACTCTGCAAACTTCGCGTGGGCTCTGCGAGTCAAAGCTGCTCATGCGTTTATTAGCAGTAGCAATAACGGTCCAGCGGGTTGATAAGCGTAGAGATGACTTGGCTTCCCTGTGTAGCCACAATTATTTGTGAAAATAACCTTATAGAGCCGATGGGTAAGAAGGAGAGCTTTTTAATAGTCATCGCTCCCTCGGGTACAGCTACACTTCCAACACCTGCAATGGCCAGTGAGCACCTCTGCCAACTAAAACACCTCTCTTCAGAAGAACAACTAATACTTTAGAATAACTATTAGAATAACTAATGCTTCTTTGAAAAGTGGAGGATTAGGTTCATATGTCCTAGAACAGAGCACCCAAAGCGGTTTTGTTTGAGGCTTTTGGAAGAGGTGGAGTAGATTGTTTTCATGTAAGGTTCTTCATCAATGGACACTTGCAGGTTGAGGCACTGAAAAATAAATAGCAAAGCAGGTACAATCACTGACAAATACTTTTCCAAGCCGGGCCCTCAGGCTGGAGGCTCCGAGCTATCAAATACTTTGTCAGTCTCAGCAAGCTGGTAAATAAAGAAAAGGTTCTTCCACATAAATCTTGGGAGCTGATGCTCACAAAGAGTGCTTTCAGCCCGAGCTCCTGCTTCAGTGCTCTACGGCTTAGGGGAGAGCACACAGTGAGTCTTATTTACGCATCCAGCAGCAGTTTATGACAGGCACCATCTCATCTCAAGGGTCTGACATATACATGCAGCGTTGTCCAGTTCGCAGATTCTTGCATCTAAAAGTTTAATAAGCTCTTCATCTGATTTCTTAATGTTTTTCACAGAAAGTGAACGTTTTTCCTGGCAGAGCGGGGACTGTGAGGTCTTTTATCTGCACCCCATAAAGGGCTGGGATGACTCTTTGAGCTCGGCCAATAGTTTGAAAGTAATCCAGATTTTGTTTTTGCTGCAGGTTTAAATGAGAAGTGAATGTTTTAAGTGGAGGAGTAAGAGGTACGTTGAACTTGGAAGCATGACCACAGCAGCAGCAGAGCTGTGGAAAAATTCGAGGAGTTGTTAAGATCCTTAAAACTCAATTGTTTAGAAATTAAGCACACGGCTTAAAAACGACATTTTGGCAAAGCTGGGTGAGTTACCCTTCCCATCATATATTACGTTAAACCTCTGCCATATGTCCAGTCTTTGCTGGACAGGAGTGTCCCCTGGTTGCCTCAAAACCCACAGAATGACCACAGCACAACATTTCCAGCTGTTGCTCATCAGCATGGGAAGAAGACTCACTGCTTGAGTCTAAATTACTGGAAGCAAAGGTGAACTCCTGCCATTTACATCGGTTGGGACTAGGTCTGAATCCTTGGACAGGGAGGCTGCTGAAGGAGACAGTCTTTCTCTCCCATGATGCTGCAAGTATCCTAAGTTGAGCAGCTTTGAGTTTCTGAAGGCTGAGCTGCTTCTCTCACGCTGGAGGAGCAGAAGAACATCTGGTCTTAGCTACTGTTTTTCAACTGGATCATCTTGTGCCTCACTAAAATGAATGAGAAACACATGCAAGCTATATTTTCAAAAAGTTGTATTTCATTGATGCAACTAAAGTAGTGATTTTCACATGCAATTAGATACACAGATGTAGACAAGCAACAATTTACACACACACTACATTTCCAACGAGGCCCTACGTACATTCCCATATGCTTTACACATGCGAAGGACGCACATGGCGAGGAGGCATGGGAAAGTATTTACATGTGCAATTGTATCTTCCCACAGCAATGCCTGGGAATTAGGAAGGACTAACTTAGACAATATTTTGGATGTAAAATCTGATGACACTTTCAATTCTGTTCTGCAGGCCCCACTATAAATAATGCTAATTATTAATTATGATCTGCCTACAACAGCACTTCGCCAGGCGCTTCGCAGATAGGCCAGAGGCTGGGAGCTCAAATCACCCTGGTGTTATTCTATTTTGGAGACGTGTTTTGGAATAGACATCACTGTCCAAAGCCCTTTAGAAACAGGCTGTACACAGACATCTCCGAGACACTGATGAAGAGTGAAAAACCAAACAACAATGTAGTGCAACCAAACCAAAACATTCAGGAGATGCAGGTCAAGATCATAAAAAAGTAAGATTATTTTATTTTTCTTTTTTAATTGTATCACATCTTGAGTCCTTGTGGAAAAACTATGGGAAGGCTTTCTTTACTAAAAAGGTAAAACCAACTGTTTTCCATAAAGCACTGCTTCCTAGGGAGCAGAGTGAGGCTTTGGGAGAAGGTGAGTGGCTGGGGACTTGGCTTGGCCCTTGGCAGTGCAGTCTCTCCTACAAGGTCCCTCATAGGCTACACGTGGGCTCCCTGAGTCTTAGGTCTCCAGGTGATAGGAAGAGGATATCATCCTTTTTTTCCTTCAGCATGTTGAAGACAAAGGCAGGATGTGGTGGGATGAAGGTTGTGCAGTGGTTGATAATGGGATAATAGGAGCCACTGATGGGAAAATGCACTGCTAAGAAAATGTATTTTGTCTTCGTAGTGTTCAATGCAAACAATTTGCTCTTTCAAAACCAAATTGGTCTGTGATCTGATGTAGGACAGATCTGTAAGAACCGCTGGAAAACCCCCAAACCCTAATAATACTATTTTTTTTTTTCCAAAGAGCACAGCAGATGCTGATAGTGGAACATCTTCCATGGAGCTATACAGTGAACTTGCTCGGTCTACCCTAAGTCTTCAGTATTGAGTGACATGGGTTGTGTCTCACTGTGATGATACAGTGCAGTATCTCCACCTGTGTAGAGATGTACAGCAGCTGCAGCCTTCCAGTGGCTGTTCAAATGTGCTGTTAGGATGCAGAAGCATGCACAGCATCAACCATGTGGGCAGAGAGCAGCGAGGACCTTGGAGGGTAAGACTGGGCAGCAATAAGAGCTAATGGTCATCTTTGATGGACGGGGCTTTGAGCAACCTGGTCTAGTGGGGGAGGTGTCCTTGCCCAGTGCAGGAGAGGTGGAACTGGATGATCTTCAAACCAGGTTGGGTTGGGTTGGGTCCCTTCCAACCCAAACCATTCTGTGATGATCTTCTCAAAGCTGGGAGAAGGAAGTGACATGGGATGGCCTGGAGAGGGCCCTTGGACAAGAGCCATCAAAAAAACATAGGAGAGGTCGGGGATGGGTGAGGGCAGGCTTCTTGGGGAGAGGGATGGGCAGGCAGGGGCTGGGGGATGGAGGATCAGGAGTCACAGCCATGTGAGTTTCCAACAGCTGTACGATTAGATGTGCAAGTCCTTACACCCGAAATTACCTGCTCAAACCCTGGCTGAGAGCTCGAACAGACTTCTGCTCATTTTTCAAAACAGATCATTTATGTGACCCCTTCGGTCCTTGTTTCCATTAACAGGCAAAACAAGTTCTAAGTGCCAACATACTGAAGAAGTGGAAAAGTTAGTTTATAGAAGGGGAAAAAAGGGGAAGGAAAAGAAAAACAAACCCCAAGTTATTCCCACAATGTTTGCATTCCCATGTCTTAACCACAGTATTCCCAGCACGCCCATTTTTATGGTGCATCTGAAAACCAACCACAATGCAAAAAGAAACTTCAAAGTTTTTAAGGAAAGCAAAGCTGAGAGGGAGACCCGGGGAGGGGGGAAGCAGGCGGCAAGGGGCAGAGGATGGGTCAGTGCTGGGCTTTGGTGGCCACCTCACACCCTCCTGCAGCCCCAGCCAGCACCAGGCTCTGCAGGTGACCCAGGAAGGCAGCACACCTCAAGTACTCAGTTATTTAAGGGGTTTTCATTCCCTTTTAGGAGGTTGAAATAGCAGGGCATGACCAAAATATGTGTTAAGTGCAGCTCCTTTGTCCCTCTAGTTAAGACAAAGGGTGCTGTGGATGTTACACAAGTGGGGAGGTGTGGAGGTTGGGGGCTGGAGGCTGTCCTGTGCTGTACCTGGTGGTGGCCCATAGCTGGAGAGAGCTCTACCTGCAGATTTACATAGGATGTGCAGGTGTGGAACATCAATCGTGCATTTTACTGGACTATGTATGTTTAAGGGGCTGAAGGGATGAGTGCATTTAGTTGCATTAAACCTGTATAGCTACAAACAGCAAAGGTTGCACCAGCACCTGCCTCCTCATCACCCCCACAAAATTCTTCGTTATTAGCAGCATATATCCATTGCACAGCCTCGTTTATCTGCAATAAATAAATTGTATTATGGCCTGGTCATAATCCCCTGCATACCCAGTGACTCCAGAGACCGGATTTCAGCATTACCTCAGCGGCTAGATTGCGATCTGACCCTATCATGCTGCAAGACCTGAAGTCACATTTCTGCTGGAGAGAAAATCACTGCTGTTCCTTGCTCGGTGAAGTGCCCTGGGGTTGCAGAGTGGAGCAGCACACGCCAGCATCATCCTTCCTTCCTTGAATAATACCCATCCTGGTTGTAAATACCCAATACCCCACGTTCAAAGAGTCTGGCGCCAAGAAAACGTGTTGGGATTAGGAAATATAATACTAATTAGCAGATACCTGCAGAAGACCTCTAGCCCGTGGGGCTCCTCACAGGCTGAACTCCTGGCTGAGGGTCCGTGGTGGCAGTGAACCAGGCTGCTCTGCCCGGGGATCTGCTCCTCTAACTTGGGGTTGTGCCCAGAGGTGGCCAAGCACAACAAAGGATTTTTCTAAGCAACTCTTATTCGCGTTCAGGAGTTGAGACTTTCTGGGAAATTTTCCCAAATTAAATGGAAAACTAATTCCTTTAAGCCACCTAAGCATGACTGACATGAGAAATGGTGAGGTGGCTACCGGGAGCCATTGCTGCCTGTCCTCCCAGCTCAGCAGCTCTTCGGTGTGAGATGACTGGGGTGATTGTGTGCCTCTGGAACCTCTGCCTGAGCCTCGGACTGGAGAGATGCTCTCAGCCGGCTGGAAACGGCGTCATTTTTATCAAAACCAGTCGGGAGGTAGCAGGGTGCATCGGCTGCGAGTCGGGGCCACAAGGATGATCAGGGGGATGGAGCACCTCTGCTACGAGGACAGGCTGAGGGAGCTGGGGTTGTTCAGCCTGGAGAAGAGGAGGCTCCGGGGAGACCTAATAGCAGCCTTCCAGTACCTGAAGGGAGCCTACAGGGAGGCTGGGGAGAGCCTGTTTAGAAAGGCCTGCAGTGACAGGACGAGGGGAAATGGCTTCAAGCTGGAGGGGAACAGATTTAGACTGGAGATTAGGA
>NW_015090893.1:448478-483562 GCF_001431845.1 Calidris pugnax
GGACACTTGCAGGTTGGGGCACTTAAACTAAATAGCAAAGCAGGTACAATCACTAAAAAATACTTTTCCAAGCCGGACTCTCAGGCTGGAGGCTCCGAGCTATCAAATACTTTGTCAGTCTCAGCAAGCTGGTAAATAAAGAAAAGGTTCTTCCACATAAATCTTGGGAGCTGATGCTCACAAAGAGTGCTTTCAGCCCGAGCTCCTGCTTCAGTGCTCTACGGCTTAGGGGAGAGCACACAGTGAGTCTTATTTACGCATCCAGCAGCAGTTTATGACAGGCACCATCTCATCTCAAGGGTCTGACATATACATGCAGCGTTGTCCAGTTCGCAGATTCTTGCATCTAAAAGTTTAATAAGCTCTTCATCTGATTTCTTAATGTTTTTCACAGAAAGTGAACGTTTTTCCTGGCAGAGCGGGGACTGTGAGGTCTTTTATCTGCACCCCATAAAGGGCTGGGATGACTCTTTGAGCTCGGCCAATAATTTGAAAGTAATCCAGATTTTGTTTTTGCTGCAGGTTTAAATGAGAAGTGAATGTTTTAAGTGGAGGAGTAAGAGGTACGTTGAACTTGGAAGCATGACCACAGCAGCAGCAGAGCTGTGGAAAAATTCGAGGAGTTGTTAAGATCCTTAAAACTCAATTGTTTAGAAATTAAGCACACGGCTTAAAAACGACATTTTGGCAAAGCTGGGTGAGTTACCCTTCCCATCATATATTACGTTAAACCTCTGCCATATGTCCAGTCTTTGCTGGACAGGAGTGTCCCCTGGTTGCCTCAAAACCCACAGAATGACCACAGCACAACATTTCCAGCTGTTGCTCATCAGCATGGGAAGAAGACTCACTGCTTGAGTCTAAATTACTGGAAGCAAAGGTGAACTCCTGCCATTTACATCGGTTGGGACTAGGTCTGAATCCTTGGACAGGGAGGCTGCTGAAGGAGACAGTCTTTCTCTCCCATGATGCTGCAAGTATCCTAAGTTGAGCAGCTTTGAGTTTCTGAAGGCTGAGCTGCTTCTCTCACGCTGGAGGAGCAGAAGAACATCTGGTCTTAGCTACTGTTTTTCAACTGGATCATCTTGTGCCTCACTAAAATGAATGAGAAACACATGCAAGCTATATTTTCAAAAAGTTGTATTTCATTGATGCAACTAAAGTAGTGATTTTCACATGCAATTAGATACACAGATGTAGACAAGCAACAATTTACACACACACTACATTTCCAACGAGGCCCTACGTACATTCCCATATGCTTTACACATGCGAAGGACGCACATGGCGAGGAGGCATGGGAAAGTATTTACATGTGCAATTGTATCTTCCCACAGCAATGCCTGGGAATTAGGAAGGACTAACTTAGACAATATTTTGGATGTAAAATCTGATGACACTTTCAATTCTGTTCTGCAGGCCCCACTATAAATAATGCTAATTATTAATTATGATCTGCCTACAACAGCACTTCGCCAGGCGCTTCGCAGATAGGCCAGAGGCTGGGAGCTCAAATCACCCTGGTGTTATTCTATTTTGGAGACGTGTTTTGGAATAGACATCACTGTCCGAAGCCCTTTAGAAACAGGCTGTACACAGACATCTCCGAGACACTGATGAAGAGTGAAAAACCAAACAACAATGTAGTGCAACCAAACCAAAACATTCAGGAGATGCAGGTCAAGATCATAAAAAAGTAAGATTATTTTATTTTTCTTTTTTAATTGTATCACATCTTGAGTCCTTGTGGAAAAACTATGGGAAGGCTTTCTTTACTAAAAAGGTAAAACCAACTGTTTTCCATAAAGCACTGCTTCCTAGGGAGCAGAGTGAGGCTTTGGGAGAAGGTGAGTGGCTGGGGACTTGGCTTGGCCCTTGGCAGTGCAGTCTCTCCTACAAGGTCCCTCATAGGCTACACGTGGGCTCCCTGAGTCTTAGGTCTCCAGGTGATAGGAAGAGGATATCATCCTTTTTTTCCTTCAGCATGTTGAAGACAAAGGCAGGATGTGGTGGGATGAAGGTTGTGCAGTGGTTGATAATGGGATAATAGGAGCCACTGATGGGAAAATGCACTGCTAAGAAAATGTATTTTGTCTTCGTAGTGTTCAATGCAAACAATTTGCTCTTTCAAAACCAAATTGGTCTGTGATCTGATGTAGGACAGATCTGTAAGAACCGCTGGAAAACCCCCAAACCCTAATAATACTATTTTTTTTTTTCCAAAGAGCACAGCAGATGCTGATAGTGGAACATCTTCCATGGAGCTATACAGTGAACTTGCTCGGTCTACCCTAAGTCTTCAGTATTGAGTGACATGGGTTGTGTCTCACTGTGATGATACAGTGCAGTATCTCCACCTGTGTAGAGATGTACAGCAGCTGCAGCCTTCCAGTGGCTGTTCAAATGTGCTGTTAGGATGCAGAAGCATGCACAGCATCAACCATGTGGGCAGAGAGCAGCGAGGACCTTGGAGGGTAAGACTGGGCAGCAATAAGAGCTAATGGTCATCTTTGATGGACGGGGCTTTGAGCAACCTGGTCTAGTGGGGGAGGTGTCCTTGCCCAGTGCAGGAGAGGTGGAACTGGATGATCTTCAAACCAGGTTGGGTTGGGTTGGGTCCCTTCCAACCCAAACCATTCTGTGATGATCTTCTCAAAGCTGGGAGAAGGAAGTGACATGGGATGGCCTGGAGAGGGCCCTTGGACAAGAGCCATCAAAAAAACATAGGAGAGGTCGGGGATGGGTGAGGGCAGGCTTCTTGGGGAGAGGGATGGGCAGGCAGGGGCTGGGGGATGGAGGATCAGGAGTCACAGCCATGTGAGTTTCCAACAGCTGTACGATTAGATGTGCAAGTCCTTACACCCGAAATTACCTGCTCAAACCCTGGCTGAGAGCTCGAACAGACTTCTGCTCATTTTTCAAAACAGATCATTTATGTGACCCCTTCGGTCCTTGTTTCCATTAACAGGCAAAACAAGTTCTAAGTGCCAACATACTGAAGAAGTGGAAAAGTTAGTTTATAGAAGGGGAAAAAAGGGGAAGGAAAAGAAAAACAAACCCCAAGTTATTCCCACAATGTTTGCATTCCCATGTCTTAACCACAGTATTCCCAGCACGCCCATTTTTATGGTGCATCTGAAAACCAACCACAATGCAAAAAGAAACTTCAAAGTTTTTAAGGAAAGCAAAGCTGAGAGGGAGACCCGGGGAGGGGGGGGTCAGGCGGTGAGGGGCAGAGGATGGGTCAGTGCTGGGCTTTGGTGGCCACCTCACACCCTCCTGCAGCCCCAGCCAGCACCAGGCTCTGCAGGTGACCCAGGAAGGCAGCACACCTCAAGTACTCAGTTATTTAAGGGGTTTTCATTCCCTTTTAGGAGGTTGAAATAGCAGGGCATGACCAAAATATGTGTTAAGTGCAGCTCCTTTGTCCCTCTAGTTAAGACAAAGGGTGCTGTGGATGTTACACAAGTGGGGAGGTGTGGAGGTTGGGGGCTGGAGGCTGTCCTGTGCTGTACCTGGTGGTGGCCCATAGCTGGAGAGAGCTCTACCTGCAGATTTACATAGGATGTGCAGGTGTGGAACATCAATCGTGCATTTTACTGGACTATGTATGTTTAAGGGGCTGAAGGGATGAGTGCATTTAGTTGCATTAAACCTGTATAGCTACAAACAGCAAAGGTTGCACCAGCACCTGCCTCCTCATCACCCCCACAAAATTCTTCGTTATTAGCAGCATATATCCATTGCACAGCCTCGTTTATCTGCAATAAATAAATTGTATTATGGCCTGGTCATAATCCCCTGCATACCCAGTGACTCCAGAGACCGGATTTCAGCATTACCTCAGCGGCTAGATTGCGATCTGACCCTATCATGCTGCAAGACCTGAAGTCACATTTCTGCTGGAGAGAAAATCACTGCTGTTCCTTGCTCGGTGAAGTGCCCTGGGGTTGCAGAGTGGAGCAGCACACGCCAGCATCATCCTTCCTTCCTTGAATAATACCCATCCTGGTTGTAAATACCCAATACCCCACGTTCAAAGAGTCTGGCGCCAAGAAAACGTGTTGGGATTAGGAAATATAATACTAATTAGCAGATACCTGCAGAAGACCTCTAGCCCGTGGGGCTCCTCACAGGCTGAACTCCTGGCTGAGGGTCCGTGGTGGCAGTGAACCAGGCTGCTCTGCCCGGGGATCTGCTCCTCTAACTTGGGGTTGTGCCCAGAGGTGGCCAAGCACGACAAAGGATTTTTCTAAGCAACTCTTATTCGCGTTCAGGAGTTGAGACTTTCTGGGAAATTTTCCCAAATTAAATGGAAAACTAATTCCTTTAAGCCACCTAAGCATGACTGACATGAGAAATGGTGAGGTGGCTACCGGGAGCCATTGCTGCCTGTCCTCCCAGCTCAGCAGCTCTTCAGTGTGAGATGACTGGGGTGATTGTGTGCCTCTGGAACCTCTGCCTGAGCCTCGGACTGGAGAGATGCTCTCAGCCGGCTGGAAACGGCGTCATTTTTATCAAAACCAGTCGGGAGGTAGCAGGGTGCATCGGCTGCGAGTCGGGGCCACAAGGATGATCAGGGGGATGGAGCACCTCTGCTACGAGGACAGGCTGAGGGAGCTGGGGTTGTTCAGCCTGGAGAAGAGGAGGCTCCGGGGAGACCTAATAGCAGCCTTCCAGTACCTGAAGGGAGCCTACAGGGAGGCTGGGGAGAGCCTGTTTAGAAAGGCCTGCAGTGACAGGACGAGGGGAAATGGCTTCAAGCTGGAGGGGAACAGATTTAGACTGGAGATGAGGAGAGGGTTCTTCACTGTGAGGGTGGGGGAGCACTGGAACAGGTTGCCCAGGGAGGTGGTTGAGGCCCCTTCCCTGGAGATATTCAAGGAGAGGCTCGACGAGGCCCTGGGCAACCTGGTCTAGTTGGGGGGGTCCCTGCTGACTGCGGGGGGGTCGGACTAGATGGCCTTTGGAGGTCCCTTCCGGCCTGGGCAATTCTATCATTCTATGATTCTATGATTTTTTTTTTACAGCATTACACAGGTTTTCACCTCGGGGACCCAGTGCCTCTCCCTCGTGGTTTTGGATCTCACGGCGTGGATGGCTGCAGCACACAGAGCATCCCTGTGAGCTCTGCCTCCTCCTCTGACACGGAATCCGTACCATTCCTGCTGCCTTACTGCCAGCCTGACTTCTGCAAGGACTGCACATCTGCTGGCTGAGATGTGGTGTGTCTCCGGTGGAGGAGACTCGTTGCCCAAAAGGCAGTCAAAGCTATTTGACAAGTCATGGCCTCAAGTTGCGCCAGGGGAGGTTTAGATTGGATATTAGGAAGAATTTCTTCACGGAAAGGGTTATCCAGCCTTGGAATGGGCTGTCCAGGGAAGTGGTTGAGGCCCCATCCCTGGAGGTGTTCAAAAGACGGGTGGACATGGTCCTCAGGAATATGGTTTAGTGGGTTTTTTAAATTGCTTATTTCCTATTTATTTTTTTGTTGTCAGAGTTAGGTTGGTGGTTGGACTAGATGATCTTTAAGGTCCCTTCCAACCTAGACAATTCTATGATTCTATTATCCCAATTTAAGGGAAGGGAACTGAGCCTTAGAAATAACTGAGATTTTCAAGAAAGCATGGCTCCTCCAATTGGGGCCAGCTCTGATGTTCTCTGGGCGTTGAATTAATGTAACCAGGTTTTCGGAAGAGCATCCTGAACCTCCCAGATTTGGGTTTTTCTGGTGTAATGAGGGGGAGTTTCACAGGTCCATCCTCTCCACCAGCATCGCTCTGTCCCCATTATCACTGCCACTGCATCGTGTCTGTAGGACATCTGGATGTCAGGTGGCCTGCTGAAAGCCAGAGGGGGGAACTTTGAGCCTATTTTGGGATACATAGTGTTACCGAGAACCCGGCTTACGCATCTCCAGGGTAAACAATCCCTGCATGCAGGCACTGAACCACAAGGCTAGTGCCTCTCGGCTATCACAGGCTCAAAGCCGACGTGCCAGACAGCAGATTTGCACTTTGCGCTCACGTTTCCATCCCAGGCACGTGTGGTGAACAGCACACATGCTTCGGGGGGGAGCGCGCATCCCTGTTCCCTCTGGGATTCCCCGTGAAGCAATAACAGCAGCCCCGGCCCCCCACCTCACATCTCGTGATGCTGTGAAGCACCAGGGCTCCACAGCTTCCCCTCTGGGCCAGGGCAGAGGTCCTGGTACCAGCCGGTACCAGCTTACATATCTTATTCCTATATACATATATATTCCTATATACATATCTACATATCATATTCCTGGGCTGTGTGGGGAAGAGTGTGGCCACCAGGTCAAGGGAAGTCATTCTCCCCCTCTGCTCTGCACTGGGGAGGCCACAACTGGAATCCTGCCTCCAGTTCTGGGCTCCCCAGTTCAAGAGGGACAGGGAACTGCTGGAGAGAGTCCAGTGTAGGGCAACAAAGATGATTCAAGGATTGGAGCATCTCCCTGATGAGGAAAGGCTGAGAGATCTGGGACTCTTTAGTCTGGAGAAGAGAAGGCTGAGGGGAGACCTTATCAATGTTTACAAGTATCTCAAGGGTGGGTTGAAGGAGGAGGGAACCAGACTCTTTTCAGTGGTTCCCAGTGAGAGGACGAGGGGCAACGGGCACAAGTTGGAACATGGGAAGTTCCACCCAAATCTGAGGAAGAACTTCTTTGGGGTGAGGGTGGCAGAGCCCTGGAAGAGGCTGCCCAGGGAGGGTGTGGAGTCCCCTTCCTTGGAGATTTTCAAGACCCGCCTGGATGCTCCTGAGTAACATGCTCTAACAAGCTCTAGGCAATCCTGCTTCAGCAGGGGAGTTGGACTAGATGATCTCTATGGTCCCTTCCAACTCTAAAAATTCAGTGAAATATCCCTGCGGGCTGTTTTCCACCGCAGCATCCTCTCCAGACGCGATGACGGCGGCAGTCACAGAGCTAACGAACCATCGGCCTCACCAACACCCCAGGCAGATGCCAGGAGCCACTTCCCAGGCGGCGAGTCCACCTCGTGTGATGGAGCTCCTTTGCTCTCTGAGGGTTTTGTCAACACCTCGGTATTATTAAAATGTTGTTTTTAAAGTCAATTTCCTTTTCTTTTCTTTGTAGTTTATAGAGTGTTGCTGAAGACCTTCTCCCAGGCGAAAATGAGGATCAGTTCCAGGTTTGCAGTCATATCAACAGTAGGTTCGTGATTTATTTCTGAGGTACCTGTGTAATTACCCGTACCCCACACACACCTCCCATTCACACTGCGTTTCCTTGTAGCTAATGAGCCTTCCCAGAGAGGAGAAGAAGGAGGAGGAGGAGAAGGAGGAGGAGGAGGAGGACTGGTTGGTTCCCTAAACCCCTGTGCAAATGAATGAGCTTCTAAAATGAATCCAGCCTGTATAAAGACAGTGTGTCCCAGAAGCTGTCAGGGCTTATTGTAAATGTAAATGGCTTGGTGTCTCTTCAACTGAACATTTCTGCCAAGTTTTGCCAACGGCATCGTGTTGATGTTCTTTTTTTCTGCTATTTTTGTTTCGGTCAAAATGCTGGTGGATTTGTTTTACCATTGTAGCTTCTGTCATCACATTGCCTACACCAGGCAGGGTTTGGCCAGTGGGGCAGAGCTTACAGCCTCAAAAGATACTCTAAAATATTTGGATATCTGAATCCAACTGATACTGGGAAATGTTTGGAGCAGTGGTTATGTTTTGAAAATATGAAATGCTGCCTTTGGTCCTAAGTTTAAGTATCTTTGCCGCGCAGTGATGGGATGAGCTTTGTCAACCTCCAACCAGTTTGGGATATCTTTGTGGGGTTCCACTTTTGCACCAGCTGCAGGAATCCGGGGCGTATCTGTAGGTTGCAGAGAGGTGATGCAAAGCAGAGCTTGTCAGGGTACCTGGAGGAGGTGCGAGGGACCATTTGGTAGCCCATTAGAGCAGCCAGCTGGTCGCCAGCCCCGTTTGTACAAGATGGCCCAAGCGTGGGGTTGGAAGCCCAATCTGGCAAGTGGAGGGTGCCAGCTGGTGACCTGGGTGCCGGCCGGTGGCCAGCTCGCCTGCAGAGCAGCCCGGGGCAGCCTTTGAACTCTGTCTGAAGCGAGCTGCGCGTTGGCCCCCGACGTAAATGAGAGCAGCCTGGAGACTGTTATAAATTACTGGGGCTGCTCCAGCCCCAGAGGCAGGCACACATCTGGCCAGGCTCCCACCGGGGGAGCGGTGCTGGAGGTATTGCCTTGGCTCTGTCTCACAGCCGGACTTCCCTTCACTGGGGTGATCTTCTCATGGCTGCTCAGACCAGGGTTGGGCTATCAAAGCCAGGAAGTCGTTTCCGTCTTTGCTTTTCTGGAAATATGAATCCTGGATGTAAAGCGGGGTCAGGCTCCACGCCTGCGATCAGCCCACCAGCCAACCTGCCCTAGGTAGGACCACCCTTCTCTCTCCATCACCAGAAGCTCTCCTTCTGGATTCCTTGACAAGGACCTGGCTCTTTTCCTGCCCGTTTTGTGGATCAAAACCAGCAAAACCACCTTCAGCTGAGCTCCAGCTGCAATCTGAGTTCAGGCACCCTCTGCTGATGTTGTCCAACCATTGTGCTGGATTTCTGGTCTGATCTCAGCGAAGATGCTCAAAGTGAGTGGAGGTCACCCAGGCTGACATCCCTTTGCAGCCTTGCGCCCTCCCTGCACCGCTGTGAGGAGGGGTCAGGGCCCTTTATTTTTAAACTGTCTAGACCCAAGATACTGTTCTACATCCGGTGCTGTCTTTTCAATTTGAAAGATTTTAAGCTTTCACGTTTTTCTATCATCACTTGAAAATGAGTTTTTGAAAAGGCAAGCAGGAAAACACCACCATACCAGTGCAAACTAGTCCCGAGCCCTGATAATGTCACTTTTTCCTGAAATGGGGCATAAACAAAGCAAATGGGCAGCTCTGGAATGTGGTGAATTCCCGTGTTGATACAAACTATGTAATTCACTTATCTGCAGGTAATTTAGCTGCTCCTGAGGATGAAAACCCTTTTAGGTGCACTTCCCCTCGCACAGTTTAGGTGGAGAAGGAGGAGTTTGATGGGCGAAGGGCAGTGCTTGGCAGCCTGGGTGCTCACCCTCACTCGCTGGGCATGGCTCCCTTTCCCCCTAGTAATTAAGCAGTAATCAGTCTTGATGTTGGCTTTCTGCTCAGAGAAGAAGTTTATCTTTCTGTTTCAGTGCCCCCGAGTATCCTGAAACTCTTCAGCTGGCAGAAAAATGACATGGAAGAAAATGAACAGAAGTGGGTTTGCTGTATGTTCAGGTAAATTAGTATGATTTCAGATATATAAGTTAATCTATTTCCATCTATAAGCATCATTCTTAACATCAGATACGAGGTTTGGAGAGTTAAATGTTTGGGATCTGGAAAAAATTGCCCCTAGTGATGGAGTCCTCTCAATCTGACAGCCAGGCTCACTTCCCACATCAGGTCCTCATCTCTGATGCTCTAGAGATGCTGCACTAAAAGCCTCCTTTGCTAAAAAAACAGGGCATTTCAAGAAAAAAGGAAAAGTGTTCAGTTTTTACCTTCTCAGCCTCATCAAGTGGGAAATACGATTGTTCACACAAAGGCTGAGCCACTGTCCTCTGGGGTCCGCTCTCTGCAGTGGATTTTGGAAGAGGGAAGATATTAATTATATCATTATATATTGTTATATATCATTATATATAACAAAACTTGTAGATATGCATAAGCATTTGTGAGATCACTTTAAAACGCTATAAATGGGAGGCGTTTTCAGGGACAGCACATCCTAAATGGACAATAATAATGATGAAGTAATAGCACTGACAGAAGATCCTGAAAAAATCAGAGTTTTGGGGAGAATTTCTGAAAAGTCAGGTTTTCCAGATGAAAGCTCACTTTTATTCTGCCACTTCACTGGGTGCCTGGTAGGAGTTGGAAGCTGGGAACTAGACGCTTCCATTCCTCTCCAAAACACAACGTTTTTTGGTAGCAAAACATCATCTCCCAGTTCTCCGCATCATCTCCCAATTCTCCTCACCATCTCCCAGTTTGTTTGGGTTTTTTCCTAGAATCAAGGCGATTGAAAAACGGATTATGAGATATATCCATAGCTTTTATTGCAGATGTGAGGTGAGTATCAGATGAGTGGCACGTGGCCCCGTGGGGTACCCTCAGTCGTGGGGGGTGTGAAGAGTTCCCTGGCCACGCACCCTTGGTCATTGGCAGCTTTTCTTCTACGATCTTAACCATCTCTTCGATTCATTTATTGTTTGATGGCGTATTTAGGGCTGAGTGTAGCTCCCAGGAAATCCTGTACAGTTCATCTGACCTCAGCAGACCTGCAAAATTGGGCTGTTTGTACCTGCTCTGCCATGTTCTGGAGTCCCCCGGATGAAAGGTGCTGCGGAGCTATGGAAAAATTCAATTTCTTTTTAAGTGCAGGGGGTGCACAGGAGGGGGAAGGAGGTCTGTGCATGGCTATGTCAGCCTGGGGAGTACAAAGTGGGTTCCCATATGGTCAGTTTTTAGGATTTCTCCTGTTTCAAATCTGCATAAATGGCCCACTCAAGGAGGCCCAACTATTAAAAACAGCTGACAGCGAAAAAGGGGGAGGTGAACGCCAAGCAAGCAGCAAGTAAACTATGTAACTGAGCTGACAGATGGCAAATTAATGTTGTCAAATAGAAAGAAGTACATAAAGCTAAGGAGCACTATGACCAGATTGCTTTCTTGCACATGAAGTCTTTAATCATATGGATATCCTTGCTATTTTTACTCTAATGAGATTGGGAAAGAAAAATAAGACTGAGGCATCAAATTAAAGATGAATTTGCTTTGAATCCACAAGAAATTGAAGCCCTTGCAGAAATGAAGAGAATTATTTGCCAGGCAAAATTAGTGTCACAGATGAACTTGTTTGTGCTTCTGAATTTTGACATGTTTATTTTATTGGTAATATTGCTGTAGCGAAAGAGCATAATAGCCAGGGTAGGTAAGCAGTCAAAGGAAGTCGAGTGAAAACTGATGTTCATGGAGCTTTTTGCCCTTAGGCAAAGGCAAAAAAAAACCCAACCCACCAAAACCCTTCCATCTACTCATTGGTAAAAGGAAACAAAAAAAAGAAAAAAACGTTTCTGTTGTAAGATACAAGTTGATGAAATGCCAATGGGCTGAGTACACCAACATAAAATAACTGTTTGCCCATCGTGAGTTTTATACTGAGAATATGTGTTTGCTTTGTTCCACGCATTTCTTTAATGGCAAGCGTGAGGATGGCTTTTAATCAAGAGGTTAATGTGGGCTCTGACAACTATTAAGGTATTCACACCTCTGATTAAAGGGAGAATCGGCCTGTATCTGAGCAAGGAGCTTGGTAAACAAATACATCAATCATGGGAAAATATCCCCCAGTATGTGTGTGGTCAGAGAAAGCCAGCCAAGGCAGTTAAAAGGAAGCAATTTTCCACAGTGCTTGGAGGTAGGTAATATAAAATAATCCATAATTAAGTTTAATCGTGGCTTATCAGACCTTTCTAGGACTGTGAGCATTGTGGTTAATGTTTAACATATTACGTTTGCTATCAGCTTTCTCTGATGCCATTTCATTGATACTACGAGCCCCTTTTATTTTGGAAGTGGCAGATGTGACAGCTCTGTCTGGAGGCCAGATTGGTTCCTGATACAGCTCAGGAGAGCTGCAGCGAGCTCCGGTGTTACGTGGACTGGATCCTCTGCTAATAAAAAATGGGTTTGCTCAGCGGGGCCAGTGGAGCAATCCAATTTACACGTAAGAGCCTGGCCCAGCTATTGGGCTGATGCTGTCTAATGGCCAGATCCAAGTCCCTAAGTCTTTCTAAGTCTTAAAGTCTTGGCTTGAGCCATAAACTGCTTCAAGCCCCTTGTAAGGACAATTGTTGTTTTAGTAGAAGGGGAAAGTAGTGCCTGCTACTTGTAAAGAAGCATGGACCCTTCTCTTCTTGCCTGTGTCAAGCAAGAAACAGCCTCTGAGGGGTCAGACCTGGATGAGAGATGGGAATACAGATGGTGAAATGTTGGTGCCCGAGGCTGTTTGCTATACCTGAGGAGGTCTGCTGTCCCCCAACCCGTGCAGCTTGTGAGTTCACAAAATGGAGTTATGTTGACAGAATGGAAAGACATCTCATTGCTGCAAATGGCCTTCACAGAATCACAGAATGACATGGGGTTGGAAGGGACCTCTGGAGATCATCCAGTCCAACCCCCTGCCAGAACAAGTCCACACAGAGCAGGTCCCACAGGAACGTGTCCAGGTGGGGTTTGAATGTCTCCAGAGAAGGAGATTCCACCACCTCTCTGGGCAGCCTCTTCCAGGGCTCTGCCAGCCTCACAGGAAAGAAGTTCCTCTACATGTTGAGGAGGAACTCTTCCCTATTGTCTTGTCACTGGGCGCCACTGGAAAAAGACTGGCCCCATCCTCCTGACACCCACCCTTTAAGTATTTAGAGGCGTTGATCAGATCCCCCCTCAGCCTTCTCTTCTCCAGACTCAAAAGACCCAAGTCCCTCAGCCTTTCCTCATCAGAGAGATGCTCCAGGTCCCTCATCATCTTTGTAGCCTCTGCTGCCCCCTCTCCAGCAGTTCCCTGTCCTTATTGTATTGTGTTTTTTCTAGGTCTTATGGGAAGTGGACAGTCTGTTATTTCAGGCTGTCCTGGAGTAGGCAAGTTGTCCTTTCCTCAAACCAATGCCAGGCAAATACAGAAGCACGAGAGGAATGTGGTGTTCAGCCTCCGTGGTTTCAAACTGACCCAACTGCAGGTGGTCACCAGCTTCAGCTCTAGGCAT
The DNA here is from genome assembly GCF_001431845.1 of Calidris pugnax. Classification (NCBI taxonomy): domain Eukaryota; kingdom Metazoa; phylum Chordata; class Aves; order Charadriiformes; family Scolopacidae; genus Calidris; species Calidris pugnax. Next base: position 461,306 of record NW_015090893.1, read on the forward strand.
GAGGTGCCATAAAGGAGATACCTGGTGAGAGGAGACAACAGTGATGGTGAGAAGCTCATCGCTGAGGACCAGCACCAGCCTTAGCACCTTTGCACCCTTCATTAAGTACAGTTTAAAGGTTGGGTTTTTTTCTAAAGGGAACAATTTACCAAACTTCCAAATGCTAACAGTTTTTTGCAGCATGTAGCCAGCAGCAGCAGCAAGTCACAAAGCAAACCAAGTCACAGATTCACCCTTTTGAATACTGTATTTTAGCAGAAACGTTAAAAAATTGGAGGCTGGTGTGGGAGGTTCTGGTAATCCCTCCTAACCTGGTCTCTACAATCGTTACTAATGCTGGGAGAAAGTTGGGGTACTTCACTTCTGTGCCAGTAACATTTAACATCTCAACCAGTAACACTGGGATCTCAAAGTCTTTTAGTAAATCAGTTTCTCCAAGAATGATATATTTAGATGACATCATTCAGGATTAACAGCTCTATGTACAGAAATCTATACAGTCCGGTAAACCACGCTAATGGCTAAATGCTAAAATCTCAATCTGACCCTAACGAGGGTCCTCTTAGTGGCCTGTGACCACTGGGACTTCTTAGGGATGTGGCTTCATTTTCCCCAACATGTCAAACTTCTTGGGTACTTCTTAAAGAGAGTATTTTAGTATGAGTAATCCCAGGTTTGGACTTACTTCTCAGAACTGCTGCTATATATTATAATTATGTAAGTTTACTTCAGTATAATGCTGCAAATCTTTTTCCTTAGTGCCTCAGCATTTAACTAAAGCTGAGCAAAGTTTTGCAGGCAGAGATTTTTGTTTCCCGTTTCAGAAAGAAATCCAGTTTGGAGCTAAGTGGGAACTTCATTAATCAAAACATGCCATTTTAATACTGTCAAAATAAATGCTCTTATGTACTGAGATGACATTTACATAATTTAATTTATAATCCTTAAAATCAAAAAACACCATCCCATTTAAAAAACAAAAGAGTAAAGTTCACTGCAATACAAAATATCTGATCTTAACCTTGAGAGAAAGTTGGAGAAAATGTTGTGGGGAGGGGATGTAGTTTGAAACATCGTTGTCTGCTTTGGCAGTTCTTTGGTGGACTGAAAAAGGAGTTATTTGCCGAGCTCCCCCTTTTTAACTAGCTGAGAGAATATCTGTTGACTGTTTTTCAAACCTTACCCTCACGGCTTTATGTTTAAATGCCGTTTCCCAGTTTTTCATCCAGGCCATCATATTTTCCAGGTCCCTTTGAATGCAGGCACATCTGGACCTCGGCAAGCCTCCTTCATTTATTTTCGCTGCGGACTCGCTGAGCCATGCCAGGGTTTCTCCGAGCGTGATTTCCAGGCTCCGCGGCTGCCAGTGCCAAGAGTCCTCAGCATCCCCCCAAGGCTTGTGACTCCCCACGGCACTTGGGGATCGACTCCTCATCCTCTATCACCGCTTTTCCATGAAAAATCCCACCCTCAGCCTGCCAGCAGAAGCAAACATGAGGAGAGAGGGGAGGACAGGACCACGAGCCAGCCCCAAGGTGAGGCGAGCTCTCTCCTTTGGTGTGGAGTTAATGCAAGCACTTCGTTTAGGCATGTCCTAGCACAGCTGTCTCATTTTAGGCATGTGCTTAACAGAATCACAGAATCATCTAGGTTGGAAGAGACCCTCGGGATCATCAAGTCCAACCATCTACCCTACTCCAAAGTTCTCCCCTACACCATATCCCCCAACACCACATCTAACTGGTTCTTAAACACATCCAGGGATGGTGACTCAACCCCCTCCCTGGGCAGCCTATTCCAATGCCCAACCACTCTCTCTGTGAAGAATTGTTTCCTAATGTCCAGTCTAAACCTCCCCTGGTGCAACTTGAACCCATTACCCCTTGTCCCATCGCCTGTTCCTTGGGAGAAGAGACCGACCCCCGCCTCTCTCCACCCTCCTTTCAGGGAGTTGGAGAGAGCGATAAGGTCTCCCCTCAGCCTCCTCTTCCCCAGACTGAACAACCTCAGCTCCCTCAGCCTCTCCTCATAAGACTTACTCTCCAGACCCCTCACAAGCTTCGTTCCCCTTCGTTGCTTAAATATTTTTGTGAATCAAGGCTTTCAGCTCCTCGGGATGGGACTGCTCTCCCTGCCATGTGGGGTCTGGCACAGTGGGAAATGGGGTTTTGTTCGGGCTTCAAAGGTTGATCGTGGTCCAGGCAACAATAAGCAATTTGCAAGCAGCAGGAGATGAGTGTAGCCCCTCAGCTGTCCCCAAGGTGCCTCGGTTTGTGAGGACCAAGGGCTGTAGGTAATAATCCTCTTTGTCCCAAATGAGGAGGTCCGAGGGAGGTGGCAGCCGTCCCCGCTACCCCCTTGTCTCTGTCATGGGATGGACGTGGTAGAGGGGCTGGCACCTCCCTGCTGGTCCATGGCTTTGGGCTCAGCTCTCCCAGAGCTGCACGTATAAAACCAGCAGATAATAAGGAGTGTTTGCTGTTTCTGTGGTGTCATGGTTTAACCCCACCCAGCACTAAGCACCACGCAGCCGCTGGCACGCTCCCCCCACGTCAGATGGGGGAGAGGCTTGGAAAAGTGAGAAAAGTCGTGGATTGAGATAAGGACAGTTTAACAGGTAAAGCAAAGGCCACACGTGCAAGCAAAGCAAAATGAGGAATTAATTCCCTGCTTCCCATCACAGGCAGGTGCTCAGCCATCCCCAGGAAAGCCGGGCTCCATCACCCGTAACGGTGACTTGGGAAGACAAATCGCCATCACCCTGAACTTCCCCCCCCCCTTCCTCTTTTTTCCCCATTTTTATATACTGAGCACGACACCACGTGGCACAGAATAGCCCTTTGGCCAGTTGGGATCAGCTGCCCAAGCTGTGTCCCCTCCCAGCTTCTTGGGTCCCTCCCCCCAGTATGAGGAGCTGAAAAGTCCATGGCTGCTTGGCAACAAGTGAAATATTCGTGTGTTATCAACATTATTCTCATCCTAAATCCACAACACAGCCCTGTACCAGCTGCTAGTGAGAAGGTTAACTCTACCCCAGCTGAAACCAGGATATTTGGCAAAAGGAAGAAAAGCTACAAAGAAAACACCTACAATAGAGTATTATTTTTTATCGTGGTTGGATGGGAGCTGAAGGTCTATCACAGAGACGCTTCTTTGGCTTTGATTTGACACTAGATTTCAGTCGGTCCAATGGAATTTTAATGCTAAGGCCAAATATAACATCAAATAATGAAAAACTTCAATGGTAAACATTAACACAAACAGGCATCGAGTATATTAAACATCTTTCAGAATGCAACAGGCCAAATCTGCAAATTGGGAACAGGTCCCTGAGCTGGCACACTATAAAAGCAGGCTTCAGTTTGCCATCTCCGGGACCTGTCGATGGAATACAGTGTATATCTGAGTTCGACTCCATTACGTGTTTAGATTAAACTCTGTGTAGCATTGATTCAGCTATTTATTTTGGCTACGAGGAGCCGGTGTTCAAACACGGGTGCCTAAATGGGATGTCCATAGCCCAAATCTGCACTAAGGGGACTAAGTGCTTTATTTTGTACGTCTGGCTACCGAGCCCAGCAGCTGAGCCCAAGCCTTGCGAAGCCAACGTTGAAAACGGGGCCAAATTTTTCAAAATTCAGGGCCTGGGGTGTGGGCTTGGGGTTTTTCCAAACTGGAAAATCCCCTGCAGCGAGTCCCCCCTGGGCCACACCAAAATAAACTCCAAAACTACCGCATCCCACGTTCTGTCCAGCTGAAATGGATTAATGTGGTTCTCTTTGACTGCCTAGGGTTTAAGTGATTGCTACCGTGCATCAAGGGTGTAGTGATTAATGGCTAAAAAGCATCAGATGGGGCTTCGGCTGTCCTGTTTTGGGGGACACTGCGTGGGTTTTGGTGACTGGGAGTCAGATGTTGGAGAAATATGCTGGATTGAGGAGTTTCTGCTTTTCCCAGTAAGTAAATAATAAATAATAGACTAAATATGCACCGTGAATAAGTCTCCACCATTAAAATAATTAATTTCCTAGCTCTAGGAGCAATGCATGCGTGAACCCCCCCCCGTAGCACGCAAAGGCACATGCGTTCGCCTGAGCATTGTATCCTTCTGTAGGCAACTGGGCTATATCCCAAATGCCAGCTTCCAGCGGGGTTGTTTTCCCCACTTTGATTTATAATTACTGATCACATGGGAGGAGGATGGAGAGGAAAGGCCTGAGTTATTTTTTTTGGTTTTTTTTGTTCCTCGTTTAATAATTTAATTTGTATTCTGATCTTCAAATCCCAATAGCATCATGTGAAGTAGAGAAACTCGGCAGGGGAGGGGGGAGGAGGGATAGAGAAGGGAGCCAGGGCTTTCTATTTCCATATGGTGAGCCTCTCCTCCTCGCGATCACAGCTTGTCATCTGTCTTCTTTTAAACTTCAGATCCCCTGTAAAAATCTTCCCAGCAAAGAATGGGCCATAAATGTGACACAAAGACAGTCCAAGTGAAGAGATTACCGTGGGGTAATCGTGGAGCATGATTTCGTTAAGAGGGGTTTCTTCACATGGGGGCACGGACGCAAGAACAACCCACGCCACAGGGGCCGTGTATTTCTGAAGCCAGGCACGGTGGCAGGAGCTTTATTAATATTCTGGGGAGATAAACCTGAATATTGTCCTTTCGTTGGCTTGGCAGGCAAAATGATACGCGCCTTTCTCGCAGTCTAAATTGTGGCTGGATGAAATTAACACCTTGATTTACCTGGTTTTTAAAATGAATAATCGTCGTGGCACAGCGGAGCTACCAGCCCCACTGCCTCACCCTGCCAGGGACCCCTCCGTGTTGATATCCCACCAGGGGAAGGAAGGAAATTATTCTAGTTTAGAGACTTTTCAGTACCAGTGCTGTCATCCCCTGCTGCCCAGCCACGGGAGAACAGAATCACACCTTCCACCTGGTTTTTCTGGGACCTGAATGCTGCTCACACAGAACGCTTCAGAGCATCTTTCTTTATCACAGAATCACAGAATCACAGAATCTTAGTGGTTGGAAGGGACCTCCAAGATCATCGAGTCCAACCACAAAAAAAAAAAAAAAGAAAAAAAACACACAAAAAATCAAACAAAAAAACCACCACAAGAATAACAAACCCAAAACCACCACCCACCAACTAAACCCCACACCCACAACCCCACACACTACACCCCACCACAAACCAATAATCTTGGTCACTAGAGCATGCCCTGAAGAGCCACGTCTACACGTTTCTTAAATACCTCCAGGGATGGTGACTCCACTTCGTGTAAACTGTACTTAAAAAAATACAGTGAATAGTTTATAATCAAATCTGGTGTAATGCAGGCACCTCTGCAGTTGGTTTTCACGCGTGCCCCACGCCGTGGGTCATTTACGTGAAGGGAACTGGGGGGACAACGTTCCCTACAGCTTGTTTGTGATGAAAACTCTGGATGTCATGTAAACAGAATGATTTCTGCAGAAAGACATCGGAACTGTACTTCAAAAAATACAGTGAATAGTTTATAATCAAATCTGGTGTAACGCAGGCACCTCTGCAGTTGATTTTCACGCGTGCCCCACGCCGTGGGTCATTTACGTGAAGGGAACTGGGGGGACAACGTCCCCTACAGCTTGTTTGTAGTGAAAACTCTGGACATCATATAAACAGAATGATTTCTGCAGAAAGACATCGTTTTCTTCCCATGGCTGAGAAGGGGCTGCTCTTCAGCACTGGGTTGCATTGATGGTGGGGCAGCAGTGCTGGGGGGCAGGAGGGGAGTTGGGGAGCAGTGATGGGGGGTGCATGGCTAGAGGGGCTCCTGGGGGCGAGCAAGGCTACCAGAGACCTGAGCAGCTGTGCCACAAACCATCCCTGGGCATCCCGTGCCTGGGGATGGTCTGTAAGGAGGTGAATAGGTTTGTTGACACACACATGGGACCTGCTGGCCTGGGTCAAGGCATATTTCTGATTTTAGCTCTGTGACCCACTGCTGGAGGTCCCAGCATACCCAAACATGACTCTGTGCCCCTGAGAAGACTCCAGACCAGAGCTGTCACCTCTTTCTCTCCTTGTCCCATAGATGTACCTGAAGGGAGCCTACAGGAAGGCTGGGGAGAACCTGTTACGAAAGGCCTGCAGTGACAGGACGAGGGGAAACGGCTTCAAGCTGGAGGGGAACAGATTTAGATTGGAGATGAGGAGAGGGTTCTTCACTGTGAGGGTGTTGGAGCACTGGAGCAGGTTGCCCAGGGAGGTGGTTGAGGCCCCTTCCCTGGAGATATTCAAGGAGAGGCTTGACGAGGCCCTGGGCAACCTGGTCTAGTTGGGGGTGTCCCTGCTGACTGCAGGGGGGTTGGACTAGATGGCCTTTGGAGGTCCCTTCTGGCCTGGGCAATTCTATGATTCTATGTGTTGCAGAGAAGACCCAGAAGACAGAAGCAAAAGGCGCAGCAGATCGCAGCTCAGAGAGGACTCGGCCGGAGGTGGCTCCATCCACCCAGGTGAGGTGGTGTGGATACAGAAGCTCCTGTTGGGAGCTTCAGCCACGGGGCCTTGCACCTTCCACTGCTTCTGACCTCCCCGGGACCGCACAGCCCCTTTAGCAGGTGCCTCTTCTTCCTCCCCTTCCCATCTGCGCAGGCTCAGATGAGGACATCGGGTCACCCGCAGGCAAACCCAGGGCTTCTCCTTCTTAGGAACCACCCTGGACCTGCAGAAACTACTGCGGGCAACCAAGTGACCAGCTGGACCAGCCCCGGGGCTCGGTCCGTGCCAGCGTTTCCCGATGTTACCGCTCTGTTCCGATGAAACATTATACAGAAAGATACAGGCAAAGCATTATGCTCACAGCCTTTGCCAACAAGTTATGTTTTAATGTAATTTAACTGTAATCTCAGAGTGTTTTTGTTAGCTATAATTAGTAAAATATGTCTGTTTTCTGTGTTCCTTGAAGACGTCTGAACTCCTGCCAGTTCCCTATAGTTTTCCTGACATGCAGTGTAACAAGCAGACCACCAAAATGTATTTACCAATAACTGTTTATTTACATTCCATGAAATCTAATAACATTTGCTGCCTTCATTCGGGATAAATGCTGGCCAAAGTGTAAAGCATAAAAAAATAAACACTGCCTTAATTTCTAACCCAGTCCACAGAATATTTTATTTTTGCTCAATTTGCCCTGCCTGTTAGCATTTTGGCGTTCTGCTGCTTGGAAGTTGAAAAAAAAAAAAAAGAAAAAAAAGTTGAAAAAGTTCTGTAATGTATCTTCCTGTTCAGTCCAAAACCTTGCAGGGGTTTCCTGGACATTTTATTTTTCATTTCTGAAGTCTGCACGAGGCTGGTATTTCGTTTCTTTGTTTTCAGCTCTCACAAGCCTTTGAAACCGTATTGCAGAGAAAATGTCCAGGGCGCTGAACGGCAACGGTGGTTGGTGTTGCACCAGTGCCAGTGTAAAGCACTTCTCGTTCTCCCAGAGCCATTGGCTTTGCTGGTGTAAAAATAATCAGAATTAGGTCTGTATCTTGTTACTAACCAAATCTGCTCTCGTTCAAGAAAGTGTAACTGAGGGCAGAATTGTCATCTCAAATCTTAAACAGGTTCCTCTCCTCCTGTGTCTGGTTTTGTTTATATGAGTACATGCTTTTCTCAAAGCCCAGAAAATTCAGATGGTGGAGGGAGGAGAGGTCAGATACAACAGCTGTGGGCGGTATCCACAGCTGGCAAAACCTGATGCAACCCCGCTAATGTCAGCGGTGCAGGATCCCAGCCCAGCTGAGGAGCGGTCTCTGCCCAGTTCCGTGATGCCCATGGTCTCACCCAGGAGTGTGCCAGCAAGAACTCGTCTCCAAGAGCACTGCAGGAGCCTGAGGCACGTGGAGTCACTGGATGGACTGTGAGGGGCTGTGTATGGACAGCAGGTGCCAGACCTTCACGGTGTCACCGGTGTGTTGTGCTGAAATCCAGGTGGAGAGTGGTGCCCTTGCTGAACTGGGCAGGGAGACGGGTTTCAGAGGGAACCAGAGCTCACCAGTCACCTGTGCTGATCTGAGTGACGTGGAGCAATGGAGAAGCCAAATGCCATCACGTCCCCTCCTAGGGCAAGGGAAGCCAGCAGAGCCCAGGCAGCTGCAGGGTGCCTGAAGACCTCATACGTTTGGCAGCCGTTGCTGCTCCTCAGCAGCTCTGCCAGGCCCCAGCGTCTGCCGTTGCCGAGCTTTGAGCTGTGCCTGGTGTGAGGAATTGGCACCGCTCTGCAGCCAGCACTGGGCTTTGCTCCTGCCCAAAGGACCCTGCTCTGCAAATTCACCCAGCAGGAGACCTGGGGGGCCCATCACACCATCTAGAGAAGGTGCGTTCACAAGGACTGAGGTCTGAGAAATCTCAGTCGTGATTTGGAGAGGCCTTAGGTCTTGATGGGGGCCATCATCCCTTTTTCTGGGGTACAGGGTCACTGGTGTGTCTTTGGAGGAACCAACTCCCAGAGGAGCCCCAAACCACAAGTTAGACCATAGTCCCGCTGCAGTTTTGGAGAACTCATCTTTAAAGCTGTCCCCTGGTTAGCAATCTCCACCTTTCCTTTGGTATCTCGTTAAGGCAGGGTCCATTAGCACTTTTCTAGATGCTTGCAGCTAAGGAGCTCCACACACTGAACGTTAATGAATTAAACCTCAAATTAACAGAGTTATCTGGGAAATGCCAAGCAGCCCCGTTCTGTGATGGAGATCATAGGAGACCTTCTTGGCTATATGTTTCCAAACTGCCTTGGGCTCTCTTGTCTCTGTACTCACTTAAGTTGAGGGTAAAGCTTTCCCTGCCTTCAAATGAGAGCAAGAGTTCAAAGATTTTTGGAGGGCTTCCTTGTAAAAATTCAGGCTCAAAGGTAATAAAAGTGAAATTCAAAATGCAGTCCAAGCAAAACCAGACGCTGGTGCGGGATGAGGAGCCTGCCCTGTTAGAGTCTCCCTCTGAACACGGCCGTGGTGGCACGCTGCTTTTTTTCCCGACAAGTTGCCCACCTACGCAGGCTCCTGGCAGAGCTTGAGTGTAGATCCTTTGGGATAATTAAGAAAAAGAAAAAATAAAACCTGAAAATTATAGGTTAGCTATCTTTGGCTTTTCTTTGGTTGCGTTTCTGGGTTCCTGTCATTTTCTACATTGAATTTTGCTGTGGGCAAGGCTTGTGTTGTAGCTGGTTAGATGGGTTGTGGAGTGGAGGAAGGCAAGGGGTTCAAAAAGCACTAAAATACTCAAGAGAAGACTCTTCTCCTGCTGACCGTGCTCGACAGACAACCCACGCCGCAGCATTCCTTCATCGTTCCGGTAGGGTGCTCGGTAAATTGAGCTGTAAATAGCTCCATAAACTGTTTACTGCCAAAATGATGTTTCCGAATGCGGAGAGCTTTCAAAAGCAAGGTTTGAAGATGCAGCCCATCGTGGTGGGGATGGAGGACGTGGGGCTGGTCCTGCCCTCCCAGCACCTTGCCGTTCAGCCCAGCCCTACATCAGCAACTGCTTTCTGGTAAGATTTAATGGGTGGTTTCATGTCCCAACATATTGGGCTCAGCCAATCAGAGAGCTGCCATGTGACCCACCCACCGGCCAATCGGCAGGGCTGGTTTTGAATGTTAAATGCTACTGTAAACCAGACTGGGCAAGTTCGAGGCCAAGAATGTTTTCCCGGAGATAATTATAAAAATGAAATACTGGAAGCGAGGGGAAAAAAAAAGCAAAAGAGAAAATTGGGATGTGCTGACAGAAAGAGAAGGCAGAGCAAAGTGCTTTCACGCCGTGTTCACAAACAAGCGGTCCCACAGTGGCTGCTGGGCTTCACAAAGACCTGGCTTTGGAGAGGGAGAGGAAATCACTTTAGGACTTTTGGACCACCGGAAAATTTTTCTGAGACAAAGGCTGAAAATGACAAAACCAGCAGTGACAAAATCCCTCAGTCAGAAGGGATATTTCCTTCATCGTAGGTGATGGATTCACATGGATGAGGCTGAACACAATCCCCAAGCCGCCAGTCATCAGCTGCTTTATGGCAAGTTGTGCTTCTTCCTCATTCAGGCTGCGAATTTCTCAATTTGCTCTTGATAAAAGCAACAACAGGAACCCGTCCTGACAATCTGGGCCTATCGACACGGGTGGGAGATTCGCCATAAATTCCAGCAGAGCCAAGCTTGAGCCCATGGTTTCAGCAGCACCTTGGGACCATCAAACACAGCAGGAGGCCAGCTCCAGTGGGGGGATTTTATTCTTTAATATGGTTTTTTTTTTTGCTGAAGAAGCATCACACTCTTCTCATGATGTACCTGCTAGCATGGGACATTGCTGCTAAGCTTTCTACAAGGCATTTTTACGTAAATACTATCTACATTCCTCTAGGACAAGAGGAAATGGGCACAAACTTGAATATAAGAAGTTCCACCTAAACCTGAGGAGGAACTTCTTTACTTTGAGGGTGGCAGAGCCCTGGAAGAGGCTGCCCAGAGAGGTGGTGGAGTCTGCTCTGGAGACATTCAAACCCCACCTGGACACGTTCCTGTGCAACCTGCTCTGGGTGGACCTGCTTTGGCAGGGGGTTGGACTGGATGATCTCCAGAACTCCCTTCAAACCCCAAGTGATTCTGTGATTTTAAGGTATTTACAGAGTACAGAAATATCTCAGTGCATAGAAATGATTTAAGAACAGCTTTTACACTGTTTTAGCTGAAACCACAACGTGGCAAAAATTCTAAATAACGTCGCCCAAGAACATTTGAGTTGTTTTAATTTATTGAGACTCGTTAAAGTAGACTGGTCTCCTTTTTTTCACTTGATACTGGGATTCTCCGTGGAGGTGTAGAGAGAGCGTGGAACTGGACAGGCTTGAAAGGTCGCCCGGCTGGAGCGTCCCCGCTGCCCCCAGCTGAGCGTCGGCTGAATCCCTGCGGCAGAGGAGGTGGAAAAAAGTAGGTCAGGCTCCGCTCACAAATACACCTCTTACATGTCGCCAATTCTAATGAAATTAGGGAATGAATCAGTATTAAAACCTGGGCAGAGGAGATCAAAACTTGGTCGAACTCTCACAGGGAGAGAGTGAGTCCAGCTGTAACTGCTGACTAGCCCGCGTCTAAAAAAGCCGTAGAAATAAAATAAAATAGACCTGTGTGTGCTTAGAGGGGAGAAAAAACAGCAAAAGCAAAAGGGGGGAAAAAACAACCACCTTCATCCAGCATTTGGTGCAAACACGGCCCGGGAGCCTCTCCTCGTCTCTGCCCCCACCCCCTGCTCCTTGCTCCCTCTTCCCAACACTCCAGCTATTTTTTGGTGATTTATTTCACAATCAAAAGCCACTCAGCGAGAAGAAAATAAAACAGCAACCCAAAAAGCTGTCTGACTCATCCGAGCAGGACCTGGTCTAGTTTGGATGCAAACAGCGTGGGGATCGGGGAGCAGCTGCTGGAGGAGCGTTTCTGGGATGTCGTTTCAGCCCTGACCAAAGTAACTTCTTTATTTTTTTAAGTACCCCGACAATTAGTGGTAAAAAGGTCACTAGTAAAAACGAGTTTTGTGGTTTTGCAACTTTGCATTAAAAAAAAAAAACCACCATGCTTCTGGCACCGCGTCCCCCCGGTTGGCAGCCTTTCCCCGGAGTGAATTGAATAAGCATGCGGGCTGAAAAGCCCGTTCACGTCGGTCCCTCTAGGTCAGGCTCTCCTCGGGTGTTTGGGAGTTTGCGTTGCACCTGCCCGTGGTACATCTGGCTGAAGAATCGCAAAAAAAAAAGAAGAAAAAGGGGTTTAATGTTCCCTTAGTCCCAGCTTCTCGCCCTCCCCGAGCCCTGGAATATATCATTTACAATTAAAATATAATGAAATCAAATTGTGAGATCATTTCAAAGTTAGTGACCCTGGTGTTTAACAGGTTGTGAATGTTTTCACAAAGGCTGAGGTGGTAGAAATATTTTATCCCGTATTCTTTATCCTTCAGAGACCTCAGAGTAATAAACAATTAAGTTGAATTCAAACTAACTGTGGATAGCACAAATTCTCTTTTATTAGGTGTCCAATACATCGCTTTTTAGTTTGTGCTCTTAAAGAACTGGGTCCCAGGCTGGAGGTGTTATCAGAGACAATGAAAGCAACTGAAAATTAGAGTTCCCCTTAAGGTTTTGCAATGAGAAATGATACCAAATACAACCTGGAAAGGATCTGTTGCTGTGTAATGATCCAATATCTCAAGGACTTCCAAACTGGCATTATTTCAGGCAAGTACGTCAGGATCTAGGACCTCTCTCGAGCTTCAATGAGCTTCATGGAAGAACCAACAAGTTGCTGCATGAGGCATTGAACTTACAAACCTGGTTTCTCCTGGATTTTGTCTTCCTTTCAGTCTCAGCACACTTTCCTTTCGCCTCCATGCCATGACACTGCTGCCTCCCTCTGTAGGAGAGCCTCAAGGGGAGTTGCATCAGTGAAGTTTCTCAGTAGGATATTTTTACCAAAAACTGACCAGTGCCAATGACCAACCCAATCCATCTTTGGACTTGCTGTGGTCTAGAAGTGAAATCATGTTTTCTAAAAAGTTGTTGAAGGGATGTAATCCATTTTCTTCCTAATGGGCAGGATGACTTGGGCAACATTTTGGTGGAACTCGGACACTTTCAAAGAAGGTCATGATGGGATCCATAGCGAAACATTTAAGTAATATAGGCAAAATCCTGCTGCATCTGGATTTCCCCAGATAAAAATTACAGAATCATAGAATGGTTTGGATTGGAAGGGGCCTTAAAGACCATTCAGTGCCACCCCCTGCCCTGGGCAGGGACACCTCCCACCAGACCAGGTTGCTCCAAGCCCCCTCCAGCCTGGCCTTGAACCCCTCCAGGGATGGGGCAGCCACAACTTCTCTGAGCAACCTGGGCCTCACCACCCTCACGCTTCAGGAGGCTCTTCAGCATCACGGGCTGATGCTGAAATCCCAATTTAAGGTTGAGTGAAGCTTATCAAAGGACGCAGCTGGTGGGACTGTACCTGGCACTGAAGAGACACGGCTTGGCCATTTCACCTGTCACCTCAGGGGAGATGCTCATGGTGTAGAGTTCAGGGATCAGCACATGAAAAAGGGGAAGAATAACCTGTTTTCTCTCACGTTGCTGCTCCCCGAGGATGAGCAGGTCCCCTGTGGCAGCCTCCCGCTTGTACCATCAACCAGCAACTGCACCAGCAACTTGGGAAAACGGGGACTTCATTCAAACATTGACGCTTGCCCTCACTACCACCACTGTGGCAGGATTTACGTTGGTGTTTTGGGGGGGATTTGGGGTGCTGTGGTCCATCCGTATGGAAACGCGTCGGGGCAGGCAGGGGCTGGTGCCGGGGAGGGAGGGGAGCTCAGGTCGAGCCATCTCCTCCCGCTCCCAGCCCTGGCCGCTTTCGAGATGCACGCTGCTCTTCTTTCATCTCTTGGATCCAAATCCACCATAATAAATAAAATTCTTCCTGTCTGAAAGATACATTAATTTTGGTGGTCTCAAAAGTAATGAAAATAAATACTTGACTTGGCATGCGGAGCCCCGACTGGAGCGAGGAGCAGAATGTGTGTACTTGGAGCTGTTTTTACAAGAACATAAGCTGTGGAAAAAGCTTGGCTTTTAGCTCACGGGCTCTGTACGTCTGAAGAGAAACGGAGAGATTTGAGAAGTTCAATCAAACATACAGAAACATTGTCAAATACGAGTGTTCTATCTGGGCTTAAATGCTTTGAAAACCGCACATCAAAGCTTTGCTGGGAGGGGTGGGGGACACACTGTCTGAATTGAGGGGGGGACACTCGGCCCGGCCCTGGCACGGCCCTGGCTCTGCCCGTGGAGAGGAGGCAGGGCCAGCCTCTATTGCTTCAGGCCTTTTTATAAAGCATAGGGGGAAATTGCAACAAAAACAAGATTAACTCAATAAAAGAGAACCTCAAACCACCATTCATTGTGGCTGCGGCTGGAGGAGCCCGGTCCTGCGGCGCTGGGGCCTGTGGCCAGTGTGGGTGGGAGCCGGGAAGCCACTGTGCTGGGCCCAGCCCGGCACGGCACTATGGCTCGGAGCTGGGCTGCCTCTCTGCGCTCGTTATTTCAATTAATTTCTTATTTTTATAAAGGTAATTTGTATTTACTACCTAACAGCTGTGTGCTAACCAGCGCTGCCCCCAGCATGGTGTCATAGAAGGTCGGAAGAGAGCTGTAAGATCATCAAGTCCACCATGAACCCAACGCTGCCAAACCCACCATTGACCCATGGCCCTCAGCACCACGTCTGCCCGGCTTTTAAATACCTCCAGGGATGGTGACTCCACCACTGCCCTGGGCAGCCTCTTCTAATGTTTGACAACCCTTCTGGTGAAGAAATTTCTCTTAATACCCATCCTAAACCTCCCCTGGCACAACTTGAGGTGGTTTCCTCTTCTCCTATTGCCTGTTCCTTGGGAGAAGAGCCCGAACCCCCCTGGCTACCCCGCCCTTTCAGGGAGAGGGAGAAAGCTAGAAGGTCTCTCCTCAGCCTCCTTTTCTCCAGGCTGAACACCCCCAGCTCCCTCAGCCTCTCCTCACAAGATTTGTGCTCCAGACCCCTCACCAGCTCTATTATCCTGCTTAGCAAATTTTTTCATGTGGCAGCAGTGGGACGGGCTGGGAAAATGGAGATGGCACCCTAATAAAATGAAACATGCCCCTGGCTGGCCCGTACTTGGGTTCATCCTTCTCTTATCTAGCATGTCGTGGTGTCCCTTGCCCACCAACAGCACAGGGCAAGTCCTGGGGCCTTGGGGCTTCTCCAGGCACAGCTCAGAGGGAGAATGTTTGAGTCTTGTGCCCCAGATGCATGGTGTACAGTGGTGTTTGCTGGCACAGAACGGGTTACTAGAACCCCTGGGCATGGTGTGGGCACACACACACGTACACGTACACACCTGTGTCCATCTTCACCCTGCTATGGTGCCACACTGAGCCCATCTGGCAGGGCAGGAAGTTGCTAAAGCCACCGGTGCAGCCATTAACATGTCTGGCCCCATTGAGTGGGAGCGTTTGCACAGAGGATGCCCCGACAGTTCTTCCGAAGACGGTGGGTCCAACAGACCCCATCACTGAAGAGCTGAGCCCATCCCACAAACAGGCTTCACTGCTGTTTTAGCTTGAAAGTGTTTTTTGCCATCATGTTTCTAGAATGATGCTTATTATTTGAGACTAGATTATTTGTTTGACATTATCTGTGCATAAATGCTATTGCAAATTGTATTTATATTATTCAGAATACAGAGAGAAGCTGCTGTTAATTTTGGAGCACTTCTGACCTGCTAGCCATTATATTTTCCTTTGTCTAAAACAAGATGTGTGCCTCAGGGTGTGCTTTTCTAACGCTGCAAGCTGAATAAGACCTTCTCCCGTGGAATATACAAGCAACAGGAATGCATTGATGTGACTGTTCAGTAGGACAGTCAATGATGAAGTACAAAAAGGCGTTTTAATAAGCTTTGTAGAAAATATCTGGCATCTAAGTGTCGTAGAAGGAGAAAGACATTTCAATCTTGAATTAATGAGCAGCATCACAAAACCAGCTCTGAGGCAGGCGCAGATATGAATATAAAACAGCATGTGTGTCTTACAAAGAACCCAATATCCTATAAAATGCTACAGCATAAAGAAGTTAATAAAAAGCACAGCTTATTTCAGATTAAATTAATAGTGAGTCCTAGGAATACATCCAGAATTTCTTCTCTATGTTGATAACCAGAATCATTAAATGGCATATTCTGGGCGGGAGCCTTGACCAGTGGCACCTACTGTTAAAAATAAAGTCCAGACTCACTGTCAAGGTAAATGACGGAGAAAGTCCTGCTCTTGCAGTAGCTGCAGGCATCCAAGCTCTGCTCAAGCTCTGCCAATGGTGGGGCAGGACTCGCTGCAGGTTGACGAGAGTCGCAGCTACAATTGGGCAAGATCCATATACAGGGTTTGTTCTTTGAGCCCACTGGTTTCCCTTCTCTGGAAAAGCCAGTAGAGACCATGGTAGACTGGAAACAACAGTGGTTCATTCAACGTTTCTGGCAATACTTTCCGCTGCATTTCAATGACTTGTTATTTTGATAAACAGCATAGATGCCAAGACCTTTCGAGGTGAAGAAGCGCACGCTCAGCATTTCCCAGAAGCTGCAGCATCACATTTGGATGCCGAGTTCGTGTGATTTCATCTTTCAGAAGCTGCTTAATTTCACTAGAATGTTGCTTTGTGCTGGTGGTGTTTCGAAAAGTTGGCTACTGTGGTGGACCCAACCCATGACAGGGTTGAGAAAGGGTCAGTTTAGATACAAAACATCCAGAAAAACCAGCTGCGGGGCTCGGAGCTCACTGCATCAGCTCTTTTTAGCGCAGCGGTGATGACACAGCACCCTCAGCAGAGGGAAATGGTACTTTCACCAGCAGCATAGGGTAAGGCTGTGATGTTACTTGGGTAACCATGACCAACCAACCTGACCAAAGGAAGTCATCGGTGCAGACCATCCCCAAATCAGGGGCACGCACACCTCCATCGAGCAGCGCCAAGTGGTGTCCAGGCAGGATGGCCAAGGACATTGAGGGGCGACATCGCTTACTGGCAGATGATTTGGTTTGGTTGTGGTGGGTTGTGTCTCCTCTCCACCATCTTCTGTTTTCCAAAGATTGCTGCCAAATAGTCAAAAATTGCTAACTGATGTAACAAAACCCAGGCAAAACCAGGAAACCCAGTAAATAAAAAAATAGATGCAGGGTACTATGAGGTGTCTAGTTGTTGAACATGCCAAAAAGGGAATTAATGTAAATGTTGGGAGGCACACAAGTTACCTAAAGCCATTGCTTCTCACTGCTGAGATGGGACCTGCTGTGACCTCAGCCAGCAGAGCACTGAAATGTGCACTTATCTTTGAGGACATAAGTTTTGTATCTACTTAGGTGGAGGCTACTAATTCAGACGCAGAAAACCACCAAGTTGTCTGGTCTGGAGCTGATATAAATGGGCACACAACAGCTGGGCAAACTGTTACCTGCCCTTCTCCCATGGAGCCAGGGTGATGCTCTCCTCCCTGTTTCCCCTCTTCTCACGCTGCCTCGCAGTCTTCATGGGACTGAACGGGAGAGGAGCTTTGGAAGTATAATTTCAAGCAGGTTAATTCGGGATTTCAACAAGGAATTTAGCCCCAATGTTCCGGGTCAGATGATCCCCATTTTTTTTGTGTTTAGCTTTGGGAAGCAGAAGAATTAATCAAGCTGGAAGTACACCGATGCAAAAAAAAAAAAAAAGCTGGAAAAAAATTTAATAAAAGCTACAGTGTTAACAAATACTGAACTAATGACCTTTGATATATGAAGCAAATGCTTCATCCACTGGCCTACACAACGTTTCATTACCAGCCATGGGAATTTACAGGTGTTAAATTAGCTGCAAGATAGCTCCCATATTGTTGCCTGACTGTAATAGAACATATTGAAAAAGTTAATAAGGAATTGAGCATGGGGGCTGCAGAGTTCAAACAAAACCTACTCGCCAGTTCAGTCTGAGGTCTTAATCAAGCTAGATGCCACTACAAACTGTGATTTTGTGTGTAATTCTGTTTGTTCCCTTTCCTAAGCCCGAAGGACAGCATCCACCAGAGGAATACCTGCTTCCAGAGAAATGAAGCCACAAGAGGTGACACATAAGGATCTTGCACTGCTGTACGGAGACATCTTCTCTGATTTTTTTTTAACCTTTTTACTACAATCAATAGTTACAAAAATAATTTAAAATGGGAAACCTGGAGTTTCTTTTCCAAAACTGTTGCCATTAAACCATTGGGCAACTGTAGAGATTGAAAGTTCACCCAGGATCCTGGTTAGAGCGCTGTAATCAAAGCATAGCTAATTGTCTACATCCATTTTTTTTCTCTTGAAAACACACACAAAATATATTCTCTGTTATTCACAAACCCTAATAGAGGCAGCACAATCACATTGTTGCTTCAAGTCTCTCAGCACAGTTGGTGCCTTCCATAGATGTTCTTGTGGCTTCCATCGACTCCACCAGTAAATGCAGGTGTGCAGAATTTCTTTGCCTCATGTCCTACACACCATGCAGGCTTTTCTGGTGGGAACAGGCTCTGGCCCACTGCTAAGAGTAATTATTGCTTCCTCTCTTGAAGATAAAATTATGTTTAAAAAGTACAATGTATTACAACGAGGGGCAGGAAGGAGAGGTGAAGGGGCGGGTGTTTACATAAATAGAACTCTGAAATTTCTATATTTTTTTTCTTAAAACAAGATTTTGTGTGTTCAGAAATCCCTTGGGATCACCAACCCCCTAGATTAAACACACAATTTCTTTTAATAATATGAATAATTTAACAGGATGAAATCTTTAATATACATTTCATACACATTGAAAAACATGAACTGCTGGTGCCATCAGTGGCAGTACAAATCACAATAAAAAGGTTGGGGAAAAAAGCAAACATCTAGAGGAGTTGAAGGCCCAGTGTGTGCTCAGAGCATCCCTGGGCCTTTCTGATACCCAGACCGTGGTGTCACAGCCCAGTTTTCGTGGTGGGAGCAGGAGATCAGGAGGTGGCTCATACTTCTAGATAGACAGTTGATATGAGAAAGAGTAGTCAAACCAAGAGTGACTGAATTGAACAGAAGAAGCAAAGAAAACAGAAGAAAAGCAAGGTAGGGAGAGCACGGACACCTCCCACTAGAAGACCAGGTTACTCCAAGCCCCGTCCAACCTGGCCTTGAACCCCTCCAGGGATGGGGCAGCAGCTTAGCTCACACACAAAACTTGAATGTATTCACCACCAGCAGCACCATGCACCTCTCCAGTGGAGGCAGAGATCCTTCAACTGGGCAGAGTAGATGACTAAATTAAAGAGCAATTATAGCTCTAATGTAGGTAAAGGAGAACACAAGTCAAAGCAAAGGAGCTGGGGTAAGAGGGAAGGGGGCAGCCGTGTCCATCTGCCGACATTTTGTTTGCTGACTTCATACGTTCTCCTTGGTGCTACAGAGAAGCCACATGTTGTTCCGCAAATACAGGGTTCATTTTCCATAAACAACAGTCATACAATAATTTTAAAGCTAAATTAGCCTATGTGTATCATGCAATGTCCCCCCCTGTAAAGAGGCAAAAATGTAGCAGATGGGAAAAATATAATAAAGTAATTTTATGACAGTTGTAACGAGCCAAGAAACTATAAAATGGCAGAAGATAGAAAATGAAATTATGAAATGTATGCATTGTTAGCTCTTTTCACTGGCATAGAGCTGGTCGGTGAAATCAGAAGACAATAACCACCCAAAGTCCCCAAAGAAGTGGGCTTGGAAACCCCTGTCACCCTGCTGCACCCCAGGAGGGACAACGGGGTGCCCGGCTGCGCGAGGGGTGCGCGAAGGTAGATAATAACGAGCATCCGAGCGCCGTCTGCCCTCGGAGGGCTTCCAAGCATGGAGGAACTGTTCTGCATTTGCTATTTCCTGCTGCTCGGGGTTGCCTCGCTGACCCCTCTCCTGGTAAATGAAACACCTCTGGCAGCGCAGTGAGTTTGATTAAAAACCAGGAAATATAGGAGGTAAGACGTTTTCAATAATGCCTTCGAAACTGCATCCGATGGCCCGTAACTCACCAACGTCAAAGAATCAGTCGCGTAAGTAGGAGGATGGTTTCATCCTTGGTTTGCAATGAAATCAGCTTTGGAATGAATCTGAATTGTTTTTCTTAATCTTTTCCTCTTTTTTTAATTATTTTTTTTTTTTTTTGGTTTTAAACAAAAGCTCTATATGATTTTTCTCTTACAGCGTCTCCTGGGGTTTTGCATTTTCTCTGCTCTTTAGCACTGAATCACAGTATCTTACATTTATATGGTACCCAGAGGATCCCGAAGCATGCAGAAATTATAAGCCAAATTTTGCTCTTGGAAGCATGAGCTCAGCTCATACCAAAGTTAATGGGAGGTGAGCGCAAACATCTAAAGGGAAGAATTTGCCCTTTCAGACAAAGAGGAATCGTTTCACCCACCGCTGAAGCGCAGCTGCCTGTGAGGCAAAACATGGCAAATGGTTAAAGGTTCAGACCTCGGAGGTGCTGATCTCTATCAGCTCTTGAAGACAAGGAGACCTAAGGGTAGTCAACACCAGCAGCGGGGTGCTGAGCTGGGTTTCATTTGTCTTGAGGCACTGTCCCATCAATACGCAACTGTCTTGGCTTTTACGGTCTAAAAATTAAAGGGCTCTTAAAATTAACTTTCTTTGTTTCTATTTTGAATCGACTTGGACTTTTCAACTTGAAACATCTCATTTAGGGGCTTTTTAAGGCCAACATTTGCAGACTGGGAAGAGTGAATAAAGCCCTTTGGCGCTTGTGCAGAAAGCATCATGTCAGCAAGCTGGGCTCGTTCCTCTTGTACATTCAATAGGAGATTTATTTCCACATTTAGAAATTATATATAAAAACTTTTGGGGCTTTTGTTTTGTTTTTTTTTTCTCTAAAGACCTTCAGGTGGCACCAGCAGGTGATTAGAGAGGGAGCTCAAGTTTCCTTCAAGCAGGGTATCAGATGAGATGATGGTGGCTCATGGCACATCGAGCCCTCCCAAGCCTCTCCTCCGCTACCTGATGGCTCAAACAAGGACAGAGACAGACCGTGGGTCTCAGCCCAGAGTCCAGAACATGAAGGACCAAAGTCAAAACTCCCTTTCCCTTCCCGTGCTCTTGTTTTCCCTCAGTTTTGCTAGCAATGGCTGAATTTCCAACTGTTCCCTCAGAGTTTGTTTCTGGATAACCCACCCCCAAGATGCAATCCAGATGTGTAGCCAAGTGCCTTAAACCTCTGAACTGACTAAACCAAATTATATAAAATCTTCTGAGTTTGCAAAATTGAGTTGGGATTCTCAAGAAAACAGGCGTGCTTAGGGGATTTCCAGCATTTCCTCCTCCTCCTCCTCCTTCTCCTCAGGTTGGCAGTATCACAGAGCAGCCTCTTCCCCTGGTGTTCTGGCACTCCTGAGCTCCATCCCAGCCAGCAGAGTCATTTGCAAAGGTGCCCAAAGTTAAAAAATTACGGGGGGGGTGTGGGATGTTATTTGGCCTCTGCAGAGCACAGAAAGCTTCTTTTAAGCATAGGACCAAATGATGGCTTATTATCCAGACAGGTCCTGCTTTCCCCGACTCTTTCAGTGATGGTTCAATAAGGAGACTAGTGCTGGAAAGCCAAGGGCTGCAGGGACCTGAAAGCAAGACCAGGAGACTTTTTTTCCTTCCCTTTTCACTAGTGGATGGGCTTTAACCAAAAGCTCAGAGCCGTATCGAAGGAAAATTGGAATAAGGAGCCAGGACCAATTCTCACAGAAGACTTCTCACTCTTCATCAGGGTAATTAAAACCCTGAGGGCACACATAAGCATGGGGAGCACCCAAAGGCAGCCCCAAGGTGTGGGTTCACAGGTTTGGCTGCCCAGGGCAGTTTGGCACTTTGCTAAGTGCAGATGTAGCCCCTCTCACATTTCCACAGGAGCTCTAACTCTCACCAAGCTCATTGCTTTCTTCAAAAACTCAGAATAAACCCGGGCCAGATCACTTAATACACAGACCAGCTGCACCCACTCCACATCCCCGCACCCAATTTGACTCTTCGGCCCCCCAAAATACCCGCCCTGTGCTTTGAGAAGGGATGTTCAAACCCAAGTGCTCTCAGCCCCACTCACTGGGTAAGGCTTATCAGCAGCGCCTGGTAACTGGCCTCAGGATTGCTGCCAAACCAGCCCAAAATCCACAGGAACTGTTTGAGTTTAACTCCGTGGGCTGGGATGAATAGGGGCGTGCGTGCACGCACACACACACACGGGGTTGCTGCGGCTTGGCAGATGAGCAGCAACTCATTAAGTTGCAATAACTCAATCACCCACTATCATCCCCATCTCCAGTCTCCAGCGCGGTGGTTTGATTAGTCTTTTTTTTTTATTCTTTTTTTTTTTTTTTTTCAAAGGCTGGGGAGTGCTCACAGGTCCCACTGGCAGTGATGGGGCTTGCAGGTGCTCCAGCCTTCTGAAGATCAAGGGGGCTTTGTACAGATGGCAAAATAAAACCCCGTGCCTGGTTTGGGGTACCCAGCTTTCAAAGCCCTGGCACTCACCTCCTGCAGCAGGAGATGCCACGGTGGGATGGAAGAGCTGGCGGGATGAGCGCCGGTAAAACACAAAAAAACAGGCTTGGTTTGGAATTAGGA
>NW_015090893.1:483572-519205 GCF_001431845.1 Calidris pugnax
GTCTATTTATCGTTGTCATCCTGAGCTCGCTCTTCAGGCTTACAAATGCAATGAACCAGTTTCTCTGAGATCATGTTTTAAATATACCGCCCTGGGGCTACTCTTTAAAATTCAAAACATTGGAGGACACACAGAGAGGGCGTTTGGAATCATTTTTTGACAAGCAGAAATTCTCCTTGACAACCTGAAAGGTGAGCGCCGGGAAGCCCTGAGCCCCACACGCGGCGCGGCGCAGCAGCGGAACAAGACCACAAAAATGTGCTTTTCTCGTAAGACACCGACTTCTCGTCTGCGCAATTTGCCCACAAATCTGAACCACGTTGCCGAAGGTTCAGACGCCGGATAACCCGTACGAAGGAGCGGAGGTGGCAGGGGAGCCTCTGGTTTTTTTTTTGCACAGCCTGCTTCGAGCTAGCTGAAGAAGGGGTGGTGCTGAGGTCCAGAAAGACCCAAATTGGGCTGGGGAAGGGCTCAGATGATGGACACCCTCCCTTCCCATCTTATGCATGGGCCATTAGGTCTACTGGGATTCAAAGGCAAGGAAAATCGGGGCAGGTAGTGGTCTGTGCCTTCCCATCAGAGCCCTGTGCCTCCATCCCTCCCCGCACAGGGCTCAGGCAAACTGGCACAGTGAAAGCCACGATTTCAGAGTTCAATCAAAGCTCTGCCTTTCTGCCAGCAGCCATCCCAGCGGACGGACCCTATACCTTTAAGTGCTGCTCACTTTGCCCTCTAAAAGGGAGAAAATAACTTTTTTTTTTTAAAAAAAAAAAAAAAAAAAGCTGTTAGGAGTTATATTACCTGCAACAGCTGAATTTAATTAGTACCGCAATCACAACAAATATTTAAAAGGTCTAAAAAGCCGTGAAGGGAAATTTGCTTTCCTCAGAGAGAGAGAGAGCCCCGTGCCTCATGCGCTCCGTGCCACCAATGACTCACGCTGGAGACACTTCACACACCGGTGGGGTTTTGTAACCGTGGCCTGAGCTGGGGGTATGGAGATGGAGATTTTTGGTACAAGTCAGGATCTCCTCGTCCTGGATGACCTCCTCGTCCAGACCACTACCTGCCCTTTCCAGCCCCCAGCCCATTTCTAGACAGGCGGTCTGTTGGTGTGCTCCAGTCATTGCAAGCCCTCCCTTAGCTCTGCCTCCAGATAGGAGGAAAGTTTTTTCTCCAATAAGATAAAACCTAAAAAAAACCCCCAGCAACAACAAGCAGAAGGTGGAAGTTTTCCTGCTCAAGACACAAGAGCACCACAGCAGCCCTGAGGGAGACACCAGCGAATCCCAGGAGAGTTGAGCCATTTCTATTCCAGCACTGACCTTTGGATGAAGTGGGATGGAGAGAACCTGCAGCCCTCTCCCCAGCACCCTCATCCATCCAGGTAGAAACCGAAGATGTTTGGCCAATTGGGTAACACCAACACCTTAATTCTTAGCAGATTTCCATTGTGTGTGTGTCTATGTGTATTTACTAGAGCCTAAAAGAGTAAGGAAAATGGGTTTGTCTTAGGGATGGGCGCATCAGACATCTCTGAAAAACCCTCAGCATCCCTGAAAAACCTCATAGTAGGAAAGTGTCCCTGGTGAGGAAAGGGTCCTCACAGCTTTGGAGACCTTAGGTTGTGGCATTGTTCCAGAATGTGAACTTGGAGCATCCAACGAGCTACATTAGTGGTGTAGCCCTGACTCCGAACAGCCCAAACCCTTCTTTGTCACCAGTTCCACTGATCTTTACCTCCTCATGCCATTTCCTGGGCCACAAAGATGATCAGAGGGATGGAGCACCTCTCCTATGAGGACAGGCTGAGAGAGCTCCTGGGAGACCTTGGGTTGTGACGTTGTTCCAGAATGTGAACTTGGGGCATCCAACAGCCTACATTAGTGATGTAGCCCTGACTCCAAACCCTTCTTTGTCACTGGTCCCACTGATCTTTACCTCCTCATGCCATCTCCTGGGCCACGAAGATGATCAGAGGGATGGTTTGGAGACCTTAGGTTGTGGCATTGTTCCAGAATGTGAACTTGGAGCATCCAACGAGCTACATTAGTGGTGTAGCCCTGACTCCGAACAGCCCAAACCCTTCTTTGTCACCAGTTCCACTGATCTTTACCTCCTCATGCCATTTCCTGGGCCACAAAGATGATCAGAGGGATGGAGCACCTCTCCTATGAAGACAAGCTGAGAGAGCTGGGGTTGTTCAGCCTGGAGAAGAGAAAGCTCCAGGGAGACCTCATTGCAGCCTTCCAATGTCTGAAGGGACTACAGGAGAGCTGGGGAGGGACTTTTTGTCAGGAAGCGCAGTGACAGGACAAGGGGTAATGGTTTTAAATTGGAAGAGGGGAGATTTAGATTAGATACCAGGAAGAAATTATTTGCTGTGAGGGTGGTGAGACACTGGCCCAGGTTGCCCAGAGAAGCTGTGGCTGCCCCATCCCTGGAGGGCTTCAAGGCCAGGCTGGATGGGGCTTGGAGCAACGTGGTCTGGTGGGAGGTGTCCCTGCCCAGGGCAGGGGGGTTGGAACTCAATGATCTTTAAGGTCCCTTCCAACCCAAACCATTCTATGATTCTATGATCTCACTCTCCGATAGTCATGGCCATTGTGAAGGGACAGCAACCACCACTCTCCGATAGGCATGGCCATTGTGAAGGGACAGCAACCACCATCATTCCTGTGCTGGGTGACAAACCCAGTCCTGGTGTGGTTACTGCATCCAGGGGTACTTTCTCCTTTCCTGAAGAGCCACGGGGCACCTCCTGCTAAATCATACCCAGGATCACCAATTGCAGGGGACTGGGGAAAGGTGTCCCTGTGTGAGGAGCATCAGACAAAGAGCCTGATTCATCATTCTCCCCCTGCATCCTCCCACCTGTCCCACCTCCATGGAATCCCTTCTAGGAGCACCCATCGTAGCAGAGGGGCTACAATGGGATGAGATGCTGGTGCAGGCAGCAGAGTAGATGTGGAAATACACAGCAAACGAGCAAAAGGCCAAGCAGCAAGTCCATCTGCCTTGGCAAGGCGCGGGGATGTTTACTGGCCTGGGATGATAAAAATGAAAGCAGCTCGACCTCTGAGCAAACAGGAGAAATAAATAGAGTGAGTGATGAAGGCAGCACAGGCAGCCTGGGAGTATCTGGTGTTGCTTCCAGCCACCACCATGGCTGTGGAAAGTGTCTCCATCACAGCAGAGAGCTCTGCTGGGTCCCTGTGTGGGACCCAGGGAAACCCAGGTCTCGGGGAGGGAAGGAGGGAGTGGGCTCCCACGTCGTGTATCGTGCTGGGGCGAGTTCCCCCCTGCGGCTGCCCTCCCACGGGCTGGGCAGGCCAGGAGGGGAGGTGGGTTTCATGCCTGCGCAAGCCCACCCCTTGCCACACACAGGCTGCCCGGACCTTGGGTCTAGACAAGAAGCAACGGCATGTTACGTCCTGATTTGCTTCTAAAGTCAGATGGGTGAGTGGGAGTGGGGAATTTGGGGAGGTTTTGGGTTATCTCCTGCTCCCATTTCCTGCTGCATCTAAGCAGGTCGCGCTTTGCTGTTGATCTAACCCAGCTTCTCCCGCCTCGGGGCAAGGAGGAGGAAGGAGGACTCCAGGCTTGTGCTGGAGCAGCACCTCTAGGAGGTCTCCTGAGGTTCTGCATTGCAGTCCTCCTTCCTCGTGGTGCTGTGCCACAACCTGCCCAGGCAGCTTGATTGGTCCTGAGCCTGGCCAGGGAAAAATGGAAATCCGTTCTCTGCTCAACCAGAGAGTCCCTGCTTGTCGCCTAGCTCAGCAGAAGAAGTTTATCTCCTTGGGATGGGATGAGGCTTCCAGCGACTGGGATCCCCAGAAGAAAGGAGTGACTGCAGTTTAGTAAGCTCCATGCCTACCTCCCCTTCCAGTGAGCATCTGGGAAGCCACCCAATTCTGCCATGGCTTAACTCTATTTCTCTGCTTAACACCAGTTTCTTGATGCCTCTTGTGGAACATCTCCACACCAGGGAAGGATACAACAGTCCCAAGCTTGGCCACATCTGTACAAACCTCCCCTGTTTGGAGCTGGGATGTGGAGCAGCAGAGCCAAACCCAGCCCCAGGTTCTTCAGCAGCGACCCTTTGATCACGTCTGTCAGTCCCATCACCCAGCAGCCCATCCATGTTCATTGCCTGCCTTCTGCCAACGCGTTCCTGAGGTGGAGGGGGGAAAAAAAGCCTAAAGCCAAATACAGTGTCTGGAGCACTTTGCTCTCCTGTGGGATTAGGAGCAGGCCCTCTGCCAGGCAGGGCTGGCCAGAGCCATAGGCTTCTTCAGAAGGTCTTGGAGAGGCAGACAGTCCCCTAAAGCTCCCTCCAACCCCAGGCAGGGCTGCATCCACCACCTGCTGGTATGTTGACAAGCCCAAAATTTGCCATTTGCACATCCCTGGGGCCTTTCCCTTCATGAATTAGAGGGGTTTGGGTGCAGAAAACTGACAACATGGACTTTGAGTTCATCCTGCTACACTCAATTACTTAAGAGCAAAAGCAAATGCACTTTGAACTCCAAGACCCCAAAGTGTCACTGCCCGGTGAGGGTGTCCATGGGCCACAGGGCACATGCAGGGTTCTGGCTGGTGCCACGTCACATTATGGCCCAGAAAAAGGGGTATTTCTCTGCCATGTGGTTGATGAGATGCTGGGAACTGCCTGATGGACAACTGCATCAAGGATCTGGGTGGTCCAAATCCTTCCCAAGATGAGAGTCAGGGGGTCACTCACAGAAATGGAAAAGGTTTTTGTTTTTTTCCTGCCCTCTTGTTCTATTTTAAGGAAAATTTATGACACAGTATGTGATTTAACATGCTTTACATACCAAAAATGAAGTGAGTATAAAAGAATCATCTGTTTGGGGAGGGAGTCTGCTAAAAAGGGAACCAGCGTGGGGCAAAAGAACCGCAGAAACGGTTAACTTAAACAAGACACAGTTTGGTGCAGCTTGGCTCTGTTCATAACCAACACATGGGAACTCTGGGCAAAACCATATTGCACTAGTTATAGGCTCATCTCGTAGACTTAGAGATGGAAAAGACTTATTAGGTCATTGAGTCCATCCCACCTGCCAGTGAAGGATTGTTCCCTGCAGAATTTTCTCTATTGCTTTGTACAGTCCAATTTTAAATGATCCAAGTGATGTGGTCCCAGCCACTTCCTCGGGGAGACTCTTGCACAGATATATTTTGTTTAACTCAGTCCTTTAAATGGTTAACCCTTTTCTACCCCGGTTCGACTCGTGTTTTCGTTTTACGTTTCAACTCTCTGAAACATGAAAAGTTTCATTTTGTGTTTCTCATGTGCTGCACTTACACGGTTATGGCCATACCACTGTCACTGCTGCCTGCTCTGAAACACAGCATCATATCCCATGGCTAAAAACATGACAACAATGTATTGTAGAAAAGAAAACAAATTTGCTTTAACCATGTATGCAAATGAGTTCCTCAAAAGCCCAGAACATTCAGGACATTGCAGAACGACACAGCTACCAGCGTGGCGTGGATGCTCAGCTGCCTTCCTGCTTGGTGGACAGTTTTCTTGCTCAATATATCTCACCTTCACAGGTAGGACATAAAGGCAGTATAGTTCAGAGCCTGAAAAGGTTTTGAACACTGGCGATTTCATCTGAGGTTATTCTGGTTACTTAAATTCTTGTATTTTCTTTAAGTGATTCTTTAAGAAAAATGGAATTCTAGCTAGCCATAGGCTTGTGCCAGGTATCAGGAAGAAAAACTCCTGAGCTGGCTCCTCAGAGTTCCTCCATCTTTCTCTAATTCCTTTCTTTTGGCATTCCACTGTGAAGTGCACCATAAATACTCATCATTATCTACCAGCACATAGAGCAGCTCCAGCTGCTGACGCAATCCAGCTCCCATGGTAGCGTGTGAAAATGGACCTTTGACGTGAAGGCGAAGGAAGGGACTGACGCAGGGTGCTTGAATGGAGGCTTGGGGTTTTTTTTCTTACACTGCAAAATGCAAATAAATCCGAACCACGCAGCTCTGTGACTTCAGGAGTTGAGAAGGAGGAGTACACGCCAGGAGGATGATGTGTAGGTTATACAGGAGCATCCATCCCTGGAACTCCAAGAACGTGACAAAGGATGGTGCAATACCTTGCTGTTTTCCCACACATCAAAGGTCAGGGATTGCTCCATTAATCTCATAATCTGTAGGAATTACAGAAATCATGCCGTGTACCTTTCTGGAAAGGAAGTTTTTCAGAGATAAAGGTAGTATATTTTATCAGGCAAACTGATGTGGATGAAAACAACCTACCAAGCCCTTAGGCCTACAGGAGAGGTATGTAGGATGTTACTTCTGTCTCAAACATTTGGGATTTTATTCCCCCAGCCCATGGCGGTGGGAACACAACTGCCAATGCTTTGGGACAGGGTTTTTTTTCCTTACCCTCTCCCCTCACACACAAAGCAAACAGGTCCTGCCAGTTCAAAAGCTTTTTCCTGTAAGTGAGCATCACCAGGAGGAGCAGAGGATAACCTGCGAGGGAGGCAGCATGTGTTCTCTCTAAGGATCTGCAGTCTGGTTTGTGTTTGAAATCTTTGTAATCCATGGGGAAAATTCGCACCATGAACAATTCTGGGCTGGTATTTGGGTTTATTGATACAAAGAGTCAGGCAGGTTGGGCCAGGGATCAAACAGCTTTGGAAAAAGACGCAGGAGCATCAGCCTGACTGTGCAAGCACTGAGCGTTGCACCAGGATAATTGAGTCTGTACACAAACACACAGTGAGCACAACCCAATCGAATTTTCTGGCACACTCTGGGCTGCAGGTTCATAGAGGAACATCTGAAGGGAGCACTGAGCACGTCCCTGTAGGGGGATGACCCGACCAAGGGAGCACCAGCACAGCCATTGCGTAGCTGACTCCATCCCTGCCAGACACTGACCTACAGCAAAAGGCTAAAGCAAGGAGGAAATGAAAGTGCTGCAGAACTTGTAATGAAAAGCTTGAGCAGGTCCCTATAGGGGGATGCTGTAGGGTTTTGATGACCCGACCAAGGGAGCACCAGCACAGCCATTGCGTAGCTGACTCCATCCCTGCCAGACACTGACCTACAGCAAAAGGCTAAAGCAAGGAGGAAATGAAAGTGCTGCAGAACTTGTAATGAAAAGCAAGAGGTGGCAGAAGCAACCTAATAACTGGGGCAGCCAGACAGTGAATCATGATCAGACAGTAACTTCAAAGCCATATATTCAGCCAATTTTTCCTTCACTCAGGGCTAGTGTGAATAAGGTGAGCAGCAGTTGGTCAGTTCAGTGAGGGCACCACTGCTTGCTTCTTGCACGAAAGCCTCCAGACACCCAGCGTAGTCATGGTGGCACCTTGTCATGCCAGTAGAGTCCTTGAGACTCCCACGTTTGCCCACCTCTGGAAGCAGAGAGACGGGCTGCCAGGAGAAATCCTGGCAAGATCCAGAATGTGGGACTTTAATACCAGACAAGTTATTTTCCTGAGATATAATATATATGTGCATGCTCTTGCATGAAAGCCTCCGGACACCCAGCGTAGTCACGGTGGCATCTTGTCATGCCAGTAGAGTTCTTGAGACTCCCATGTTTGCCCACCTCTGGAAGCAGAGAGATGGGCTGCCAGGAGAGACCCTGGCAAGATCTAGAATGTGGGATTTTAATATCAGACATGTTATTTTCCTGAGATATAATATTTATGTGCATGCTAATGTGTTCAGATTTTGTTGTTGTTCTTGCTTCTGAGACCTTTTCCCCAGCTACCCAGTGGTTGGTCAAAGACTGGAAGTGTCACACCTAAAGACAATTCTAGTTCATGGGTGTTTCGATGAACATTTTATCTGCTTCCCAGCAGCAAATGCCACCTGGAGTGCTCAATTCATGCCATGTTGCTTAAGCCTGTGGAGAACAATGTTCCTTACATCTGCTGAGGTTCTGCAAGCTGGTCTAATGACCACGTCTGA
Source organism: Calidris pugnax (assembly GCF_001431845.1). Taxonomy (NCBI): domain Eukaryota; kingdom Metazoa; phylum Chordata; class Aves; order Charadriiformes; family Scolopacidae; genus Calidris; species Calidris pugnax. Next base: position 491,547 of record NW_015090893.1, read on the forward strand.
GTTTTGGTGTCTTTACCAGTAATGGAGAGCTCATGTATTGCCATAGCTTGGAAGAGTGGGGGTGGGAGAGGCATTATGAGGACTGTGCTCCTTCTTCTGCTAGGACCATCTCCAATGACACACACCCATGGCCATGGTGAAGTACTGTGCCTTCTGTGTTCTTCACCGGCTCGGTTTTGCACGATGTGGGCCATGTCTTTGTGTGAAAGGTGGTTTCTCACCCTTAGGTAAGAGACAAAACAGCAGCGGAAACCACAACCTTCTGCTGGTTTTCGCTTGTTTGTTTGTTTGTTTGGAAACTCCCAAACCACAGAGCCTATTTTTAGAGGAAGGATCAGGAAGCGGAGGAGAGGGAAAGCTGGAAGATAGGAGTAAGGTGAGAGCTGGGTAGGGGAGGGGACTCCCGGGTGAAGATGTACAACCCCACAAGAGCCAAAGTTTGCAAGAGGGAGCTCGGCCACCAGCAAGGACCCGTCCCTGGCTGCGAGGAGCTGCTGGTGGGGGACGGGGCCAGGAGGCCAGTGCTGCAGGAGTGAGCGCCGGGTGGAGAAGGGAGAGGGGAGATGAGGTCAGGGAGGTACTGGTGGGTGGAGTGGGTCCCGGGAGGGAGGTCACATCCAAGAGTGCAATTTTATACCAGCCAGAGAGAGCGATGAATTATCCTGTTTAGTACAACACAGATAACAGTGGAGGAGGCTGAGGCTGCCTCTGACTCAGGTTTCCTTATTTTGAGCATTCTAAAAGATCACCTTTTATTGCCTTGTTCTACAGCCAAACAAATAGATAAATAGCTTTCTTATCATAAGGGTATGAGTAAGCCGTGGTGCCTGCATCCAAATTCACACTCCCAGCCTCCCGGGATGTCCATCACGCTATCCCATTCACATCTACATCCATCCTCAGGACTTGAACGTACCCCCACCATGGGCTGTTCCATAAACCCCATGCCACTTTCCATGGGAGACCTTCTAGGTGTACCTCAGTGAGTCCTCCTACAGTCAGCGGTAACCTGGTGGGCTCCCATAAGCTACGTAGTCAGAGAAGCCATCTATTAGAGGGAAGGATGTTCTTAAGTTTAACAGGATCCTTCCAAACTTCAGATCCAGTTCATGATCAGTTATTAATTCTGTCCCCAAGGGGTGAAGACGGCTCAGCCATTGACCAGTTTGTTGGGCATTGAGCAGAACAAACCTGCTGCAGAGAATCAAACACTGTAGTGTGAACTTCTCACCATTTCATCTGTGAAGACAACAGCTCTCCCCATCTACTTCCTTGGTTTTACTTAAAAGCAGAGCGTATATTAGAGCAGTCTCTGTTTCAGTATGTAAGTGGAGATGCATAACTGTTGGTAGCAAGACCCCAATCTCAATGGGCTAGATAAAGCACTTTGAAGCTTGTGGAAGAGTTGATGTAAATGAATGATAACAGTCAAGATTAGACAACCACAACTGAGTAAACACGCTGCTGCTGCTACCTCTCAGCTCTGTGTAGGTGACCCACCAGGCCAACAGGTCTCACTACCTCCAGGATGTGTGTCACCATCCAGTGCTAAGTCAGTGAATCTAACCCACAGGGCTCCATTACCACACTCCAAAGCCAACATGTCTCCTTCGACTGCAATGATGTTTCAAGCCTTTGAAGGTATTTAGTGCAATCAATGGGAATCAGGCAGCTAGCTGTCCTAGAGGATCCTGGCCTAGGGCACAGCATTCAGAGAAACACCTAAACAAACCTGTGCTTCACTGTCAGTATGTTGGCAAGTGTTCTCCTGCATGGAGGCACTCACCCAGGCAGTTAAGTGCTTTTCTGCACAACTTCTGGCGGTGCTGTTGGATGAAGACCTTGAGGACTCAGATGTGGTCCCGTTACCACAGCCAACAGGTTCACTGAGCACCTCTGTGTGCTCTCAAGGGCAAACCCAAACTCATCCTCTCTAATCACCTTCTCCGAAGACTGAGCTGGCTTGTCATAACCTGTTGAACCACAGTAACTCCATCCATCTCTGCCCCGAGGGGTGCTCGTGTTCTCACTACCTGGATGCACACTCCTGGCCATGGCAAGGCCAACCAGTAGCTTCCAGTGGGGCAGCCATAGGGCAGCATGACTCGTCTGGGGAACGTGTAGATGGCTGAGCAATCACAGGGTTGCAACCACGCTTACCCTGCTCAGCTGGCTGAAGGAAGGCACTGCAAAAAGATGTTGCTGCCTGACAATTTCTGCTTGGAAAAAATAAATCTGCTAGTCCCTTCCCTGCACTGAGTGCTGCCCACAGGGGGGTCTTGGCCACCCGAGCAGCCTCCAAGCTGAGCCTGCTCCTCCAGACACGGCATGAAATCCCTCTCACAGAATCAGAGAATGATGCGGGGTTGGAAGGGACCTCTGGAGATCATCCAGTCCAACCTCCTGCCAAAGCAGGTCCACCCAGAGCAGGTTGCACAGGAACGTGTCCAGGTGGGGTTTGAATGTCTCCAGAGAAAGAGACTCCACCACCTCTCTGGGCAGCCTCTTCCAGGGCTCTGCCACCCTCACAAGAAAGAAGTTCCTCCTCATGTTTAGGTGGAACCTCAACTCTCCTCTTGTGAAAGCCACAGGGCTGCCCATGGGACACGTCTGGGCATTACAACTAGTATTTGAGAGGCAGTAAGGGCCGAGTGTGCTTCCTTCCTCCACCAAACTCCAGCAATTTTAACACAACTCAGATTTTAAGTATTTGGAAGCCAACCCCTTCATTTGTATGCCACAAATGGTGAGAAGAAACTAATGGATGAAAAGCACGTTGCTCCTGGATTGCAAGTGATGTAGTTAGGAAAACCTATATAAAATTCACCACCCTTCTGCTAGAAGGTACCAACCTCGGAAGCCAACCCCTTCATTTGTATGTACAACACTGTGCCACAAATAGTGAGAACAAACCAATGGATGAAAAGCACTTTGCTCCTGGATTACAAGTGAAGTAGTTAGGAAAACCTAATAAAAGTCACCACCCTTCTGCTAGAAGGTACCAACCTTCAGCTGAGATGTGGTAGCAGCAGTTTGGATCCTCCCAGCAGGTACAAATCCGAAGGAAAAATGGGATGCTACTGTGACTGGAGGTGCACATCTCCAGTTGCCATATCTCAGCTGAGAAGCCAGGAGTCGGGAGCTCCTGACCTGATGTATTAAAAAAAAAAAAAAAGTGCCAGATGCTCTCGATCCCTTCCAAAGGAAACGGCGGAGTCAGCACAATCCTACCTACACCCGGGCTCCAGCGAGTCAGCCCCGGATTGGAAAATCCCATTACCACCCATTGAGTTAAACAATTTCCCAGATCACGTAGGGGCTGCCGGGGAACCCGGGCTGCAGCGGCGCTTCCACGCTCAGGGGTTGTGCCTGCCTGGATCATGCCGAGCCTTTCCAAACCCCTTAAACCCACCCAATTCAGTAACGCACCTTTTTTGCCCAGCGGGGCCGGGAAACAAGAAGTTTCAGCACCCCTTACAACCAGGTTTGCCCTAAACCTGGGATTTTTTGGTCTGCTGGAGACCGGGCCATGAAAATACCGAACATACCATGCAAAGTGCTGTGCATCTCAAGCGCTCGCTTGGCTTGAGGTAGAACTCTTCCCAAAGCAAGTATTCCAGGCTTGCATATAAATTAAAGCTCATAAATCAGTGGAGGGAGAGAAAAAAAAAAAAAAAGAAAAATCTTCTCTATGGAAATGGCCAACTTGTGAGCAGGGAGTGAAAGGCTACGGAGGGTTTTCAATGGAGCCTTGCTGGCTGTCAAGAATGCGCGAGGCAGCGGAGTTGTTTGGGTTGGGAGCACGAGTCGGATTTTTCTCCCCTCTTTTGAGGACAATGAAATGTAACAGCTTTCCTTCCCCTCCGAGCCGCGCCGAGCGACCCGAGCCGGGAGACAACAGCACAGATACGATCTCTGGAAGTCATGAAGTGACTGAAGAATGGCTGAGGAGTTCTGAATAACTAAATAAAGTCCTCTGTGTTTTCTTTAGCAAGTAAAGAAAATACTTTTAGCATTTTAGTGTGACTTTTGGGGTCAAGGGGGAATCTCAAGTCCAAATACAACAAACCGGTGTGGAACTTACTGCCAAGAGTCTGATAGTTCGGCTGGGAGCTTGCCTTGAGGCTCAGATGTGCGAATACCACTCACGGAAGGCAGGCTGAGCTTGAGGTTTTGCTCAGATCATGGGAATCTAGGACTTGCTGTACTTCCTTGCATTTAAAAAGCTGACTGTGCTGAGTGCCCCTCGGCAGCCCATGGGAACGGCAGGTGCTGATGCTCCATCACTCTCTGGAGAGGGAGGAACACCCATGAGACTGGTGTTGGGTCTTCCCATCTCACAGCACGCGTAGGCACATCAAGGACATGGAGCAAAGAGTCACTATTTTGCAGCCTACCAACACATTGGCTCCTCAGGATTGTCCCTTCCTGGGGCAGGGGGACTGGAACTAGATGATCTTGAAGGTCCCTTCCTACCCAAACTGTGATTCTATGGTTCATGGGTCTGCCTCAGCACACCTCAAAATTCTGTGATTCTGTGATTCATGGGTCTGCCTCAGCACACCTCAAAATTAACCATGGGGCAGCACGGTGCAGCTCGACCCCCTGCAGATGATGGCATCACGAGCCAACCCATTACATCATCACGGGTTTGTGAAATCCTTTTAGGAAATGGATAATCAGCACAGAGCGGTGGGATCAGGGTCACAAAGCACATTAAAGAAAGAGCCAGGAACTCTTCCTCACACGTAGGGAGATGGAGGTCTGTGTAGGCTGAGCCTGAATATTTTTTAATGGCGGTTTCTGGCTCCCATCTTGTTGTTTCTGAAAAAACAAAGACCCTTCTGCTTTCACCAGGTCTTTGAGGTTTCCTTCTGTGTCTGCCATGATGAGGGCAGCAAGAGCTGTGACAGGGAAATAACGGTGTCTGAGGGAACACTGACACAATGTAGGTGTGAGCTGAGAGGAACTAAAGGCTCAGTAAAGAAGTAGGAAAAGAAAAATCCCTGTTTCTGAGTTTCCTGATTTTTTATATTGAAATTGCTGTCTCTACCCATCCCACTTAACCTTTGTTTGGCTTGCACTGCTAAAACAGAGCCAATCTTCCTGTGCCATATTTTTAATAAAGTGAAAATTAACAGTTCTAGCTTCAAATAAACATTGAAGAGATGTTTTAAGTTGTGGAGTTTTCTTAAGTCTACTTAGGTAGTAAATGAATATTTATATTAGCACATCCACCAGAGACACATCAACCCAGGTTCCAATTTCATTTACCCAACGTGTCTTCATCAGCACAGGTGGAACAACCCCGATACCATGAAGCCCTGCACTTCAGAAGAACATGCCTTTTATTCCTTATGCTAACAGCTGTAGTTGTGATGAGCTTTTGTTAGACCAATGTAGCTGGAAAAAAACAGAGCTTTCAAGCCTAAAAGGGCTTCTTCTGCTTTTGCTGGTATCATCACAGTCAGCCTCATAAAAGATATTACCTCTCTCTTCAAAATGGTGTCTGTTATTAATGACATTCAGTCAAATGAAATCCAGATTACAAGAAAGAGCATGTGTATTTTGTCTTATTTTCTTGCAATGTTACTACGTCCAGAGACGGGCGACAAAGCTGGTGGGGGGTCTGGAGAATAAGTCTTATGAAGAGAGGCTGAGGGAACTGGGGGTATTCAGCCCGGAGAAGAGGAGGCTGAGGGGAGACCTTATTGCTCTCTCCAACTCCCTGAAAGGAGGATGTAGAGAGATGGGGGTCGGTCTCTTCTCTCAAGTCACAGGCGACAGGACCAGAGGAAATGGCCTCAAGTTGCGCCAGGGGAGGTTCAGGCTGGATATTAGGAACAATTTTTTCACTGAAAGGGTTCTCAGCCCTTGGAATGGGCTGCCCAGGGAGGTGGTTGAGGCCCCATCCCTGGAGGTGTTCAAAAGACGGGTTGATGTCGTGCTGGGAGGTCTGGTTTAGTGATGATGCTCCTTGTTTGTTGTGTGGGTGTCTATTTTTGTCAGTGAGGTTGACGGTTGGACAAGATGATCTTTAAGGTCCCTTCCAACCTAGAAGATTCTGTGATTCTGTGATTCTGTATACCAATGAGGAGCACCTAGGGTTCCCCAGCATCGCCTCTGCCTCTCAGGCAGTTGTATGGCACAGCTTCATCACGGGACCGTCTGCTCCCACGGAGAGAGCCAACATCTGACACACCATGTACCATGCACCATGGAGCAGCCTCCAAAGGACAGTAGTGGGCAAACGATACCCTGCATCTGCTCCGCTCACATTCATTTCTAGCCACCTCAGGTTTGGCTGAGACAGCCCCACTAAACCCAAATACATATGTTGGCTTAGAGGCACCATAGTAAAGTAGCCTAACAAACCAAAGCAATTGGTTTTAATAAGAATCTTGGCTTGTTTGGACAATGCACAGAATCTTCATGCTGGCACCACGAATGTTTTTTTAGGAAAATGTATGCATCTTTGCAGCACTCAGCAACTAAATCCTCTCTTCACTTCATGGAAAGGGTTTCCTGGCTATCCGCTTTCTGACGGCTTCCAAGTCCCTCGCAGCTGATTGTTGTCTGGGCTGGAAATACTTTTATATTAAGCTCAACAGTTTGCCCCCGTTGCATACCGTGCCGGCGAGCGGGGCATGAGGGTCACAGGCTGTGTCCTTCGTGTTTTCCCCAGGGGCTCCCAAAAGTGTGCCAGGCTAGGGAGGCGTGGAGATGCCTCCTGCCTCACGTTGTGCAGATGTGTTTGGAATAGCTGGGGAAGCGGCTGTCTCCTGCTACCCGGCCTTATTACAGGCAGTAGCAATACTCCCGGAGTTCAAAGGCATTTCATGCTCACTGAGCGTTTTTCAGCAAGAAATCTGAGATTAAGTAAACTTGAATCCTCTCTAAGGAGAAAGCAGAAGATGGAGGGAGAGGAGCTGACTCTCCGCTGCACAGCATGCATCGCGGTGTACCTTGGAAAACACCCAGGCGAGGTGCACCTCAAACCCACGTCTGGCCAGGACCTTTCACTGCTGGGGCCAGATTTATGCCTGCTGCAAGGCTGTGGATTTTAATGGGTTCGTGCCAAGGCTGCCAACCTGCTCAAAATCTGAGGTCTTCTAGCCTTTATGTCCTAATGTCACCGGGCTGGCACCCGAGGGGCTTGTTGAGGATGGGATTTACACTGGATTCACAGCTTTTCTCCTATTTTCATCCGTGAATGGTGATGCTTTAGTTTGTCACCAAAAGAAATATTGAGCTTTCACTGAGTACAGGCACAAGACCATGCCTCTCTAGAAAGAGTAACTGCTGCCCTGCTCGTTAGCAGAAGAGCACATTCTGCTCTTGTGCTAAAGAAACGGTGCCCAGGGCACATCAGCAGGCGTGGACAAAAAGGTGACTCTGTGTGTTGCTCATCCAGGAGCCAGAGAGCACAAGGAATTGAGTTGTTTGATGTTTTTTTCCTCTCCCTGACAACTCTGCCTCTGTGGGAAAAAGAAAACACTTGAGTCATACAACTGGCCGAAGTGTCACTCCTGCTGGCGAGGGATGTTGACGCAGTCTCAGCTGGTAGAACACTGCCCTTAGCAAGCTGGAAGTGCCGTTCCTGGGCACCCTCCACTGCCCAAACCAGGGGTGGGCATGGGATCCCTCTAAACAAGAGCCAATTGAGGTCCAGAGGTGAGACTTCTCCCTAGGAGCTGGAGGAAAATCATGTACTCAGTTGCCTGGTTGGGCTCACCATCAGCAGGCTTGTAAAGGTGCTTGTGCTCCTAAAGATGCCAGACACCTGTACAGGGGTGTCCAAGAGAAGGGGGCATAGAGACCTACACCCTCAGCATGCTTCAGTGCTTAGCTCCCATCAGCTTCACCCAGACAAAGCCATGCAATACCACCAAGGATCTGGGCCCACTGTGGTTTGGAAAATCCTGCTAGATGCCATTCTTCATCTTTAGGTGACTAAATGATTCCAAAATCTCACCCCAAATACCCTCCAAGACTTTAGATGGTCTGCACATTAGTCTTTTCTGGGCTGCCTGGCTGAAGGTCGCTATTATGGTGCTGGAAAAACTCTCCAGGTTAGGTCTGACCTTGAAAAAGCCATCAAGCTCCTAAGCTGAGACTGATGCGGTGGCAATTTGCGCATCTTCTCTGCTGTAGACAATACACTGCGAGCCCAGGACAGATCTAAAAGCCTGAGAGGCAGACATACAAGAGTGTTATGTCCTCTGTCTGAGAGCCGAATCCCAGGGAGGGTGGAAATAGCAATGTAGGACAGCTGTGAGTATGCTTAGTATTAATATCAAATATAATGGTAATTCAAAACAGAGTCTTTTGGTACAGATCTGAACTACACAAGCCAAGTTATGAAATGATATTAGCATCTGGATCTGAGAAGCAGCTGAGACTAAGCTGGCCAGCATTTGCCATATGTCTCATCTGCGGGGAATATTTAAATAAGTAAACACAATGAGTTAATAAATACATGAAATAACTTTGCAAGATAAGCACCTCTCTGTGCTAGTGGCATGGCACATTGTCAGAACGATCACATCCAGTGGAAAGTCTGAAAGGGGAAAATTTAAGTGGCACAATACTGGGGGTTTTTTTTGAGTATTCAATTGACTGAACAGCATAGCCCAGAATGGTGAACATTTACGATGATCCTTATCTGCTGGCAGGTGAGAGAATCCTGTTGCCGTTGCCAAAGCCTTAACTCATCAGAAAATCAGCGGTTCCTTTTGGAAACATAAGCTGAACCCTTTCAAAGACCTTCTAGCTACATCCCTGTGTAGGCAAAAAGGACTATCTTTTTAACAGCATCAAAGGTATAGAAAGTCATGCTGCTTTCCAGTAATTCCCTGATAACACCTAGAGGGTGAAACAAACCTGCTGGTGGTCTAATCTGAACAGAAAGGGGGGAAAAAATGCTAAATGCTGATTCTGGGAAAGAAATTATTCCTTAAAAACAAGCCAGACAGATCCAGTGTCCTCATTTCATTTTTATTTTGTGCATGTATCTTAACGTCTCCAGCGAGGACTTAAACCAGAGAGGATTTCGGGACTTGGCCCAAGAGAAACCCTTGAGGGACCACCAGAGTTCAGGCTTTTTATTAAGAAATCTCTCCCCTTTGAACAGCAGATCGAGGGCTTGAGCACAAGGTCAATGGCATCCAGTTGCTTGGCCATATCCACAGGCTTCTAAACACATCCAACCCCCTGAGCAGTTCACTCTGACTCTAAATCACATTCCTTTATTGACGGAGAAGGGAGAAAACTATTAATTGCATACCAAGGACGTTTTTACCCAGATTTTTTTTTTTTGTAAGCTCAGCATCTCCCTAGAAGATGTCAACAGTTTGATTCTAATAGGCTCTGGCAATGTGTCGTACTATCAGTTTATCAGCCTCAGCTTTTTTGCTTTGGGTGGTACAAAATGTTCCTGAAAATTGATGCTGTTATTAACAATAGGTGCTCAAAGTGATCACTTGCAGTAAGTTTTAGAAAAGTTCAAAGACTGAGTTTATTTTGGCTCCCCAAAGTAGAACATGTAACATTATTTTAATTTAGAACAGGACCTTGCTTCAGTTCTTGCATGGATGGATGCAAACAGGACTGAAGGTCTTACAGATGCCACGGCTGAGTCCTCCTGACTTCATTCTTGTTCCCTCCTTTTTATGGAGGACATGATAAATTGGGACAAAGATGCCACAGCTGAGTCCTCCTGACTTCATTCTTTTTATGGAGGACATGATAAATTGGGACATTCAGTAGAATCAAACCACGTACATTGAGGTTTTGTGGGTTTTATTTCAAACAGGTGTAAAAATCCCTGTTTTACACACAAAGCAGTGGTGCCTCTCTCCATTAAGTCTTCCACCTCTGAGAAATGTTGACCCTGGGAAAAACAAGGCAGGAAGGCAAACAGATGCCTAAAGATCTGATACACAAAAGTGGCTCCTATCTGCACAAATTAGCAATATAACTTCTTTCTTGCCTTTTGCATATAATTAGTGAACAAAGTTAATTTTTATACAGGCTGATTGTGATGCCTAGTGGATTAGATGGTTAGAGGATAAACGCTTTAGGATTCAGTCTGGGTGGTAGAAGCTGCACAAATACATTCCGTTGCCGTTCCAGCCTTCTTTTCCCCATTTTTCTCCCTCACGGGGAGCTGCACATCTGCCAGGCAGGTAAGGCAGGAGACCTCCGTGCCATGGTTCACTGCACCTTCCCACTTCTCCTGGCTCTTAGGCAGCAACAGGAAGGCACGGCTGAGTCCTCCTGACTTCATTCTTGTTCCCTCCTTTTTATGGAGGACATGATAAATTGGGACATTCGGTAGAATCAAACCACGTACATTGAGGTTTTGTGGGTTTTATTTCAAACAGGTGTAAAAATCCCTGTTTTACACACAAAGCAGTGGTGCCTCTCTCCATTAAGTCTTCCACCTCTGAGAAATGTTGACCTTGGGAAAAACAAGGCAGGAAGGCAAACAGATGCCTAAAGATCTGATACACAAAAGTGGCTCCTATCTGCACAAATTATCAATATAACTTCTTCCTTGCCTTTTGCAGATAATTCGTGAGCAAAGTTAATTTTTATACAGGCTGTTTGTGATGCCTAGTGGATTAGATGGTTAGAGGATAAACGCTTTAGGATTCAGTCTGGGTGGTAGAAGCTGCACAAATACATTCCGTTGCCGTTCCAGCCTTCTTTTCCCCATTTTTCTCCCTCACGGGGAGCTGCACATCTGCCAGGCAGGTAAGGCAGGAGACCTCCGTGCCATGGTTCACTGCACCTTCCCACTTCTCCTGGCTCTTAGGCAGCAACAGGAAGGCTCCATACCCACAACAACTGACTTCAAAGGTAATTTTTGCTTCCACCGCCCGATTTGAAGAGGCAAAGTGCACCGAGTGGGATTTTGTTAGCGATACAGAGAGGCATAAAATATATGCTAGTGCATGAAACAGAAGGGTGAAACGGCTTGAACCAACTAGACGGAGCAATCAGCCCAAGAGCACAAACACACAGAAATATGATGGGTATGAAATCATTCGGAGCCAATCAGTAAGCTCCCAACTTCTAAAGCAATTTCATAATTGAGTAATGGGACACAGCAGGGTCTGAACTATTGTGTATTATAATCTGAATGGAATGCTGTGAGAAGGCTGGAGCAATCTGATCGCACCGAGCCCTCGCTCACCAGAAATGCCTTTGACATATTTCCTTAAAGCGCAGCAATGAGAGCGGAGTAACTGCTTGTTAATGACACCCTGATGGGTTGTCTGCAGCACTGAAACTGAGATAGCATAGATTGGAAAGCATGTGCCTCTCCTTGGCTGGAGTTAACACACCAGCCCCCACAGACTGCCCACCCACTTCAACCTTAATCGCCGGCGTGCCTGTGCAATCACCAGTTTCACTTCACTACATATTTCCTCCCCCAGAAACGTAGCTTATAAAACAAGAGGCACTAATAAGCCGAGATGATACTGCGCCAGCCTCCTGTCATGGCTTAGTGCTCTTGCTCCGTGCTGGCCAACCCATGGCTATCTGCACAGCTATGTAGGCTGGGCTCTTTCCCTTCCCTATTTTTCAGTCCCTCCTTGGATGTCCGTGCATTAACTCCACCAAAAAAATACCCCCTCTTTCCATTTTTAAAGACGTCACCCATTCCGCCTCTTCTTCTGCTTGCTTCCTCTGCTTGCAGACAAGCCTGGAAGGAGACGAAAGCTGGACTCTGGAAGTGTTTGACAGTGACACAGCATGGATGGTTTTGGGGTCTGGACTCCAAGATGTGCCGTGGGAGGGGGGCAAACCCTCGGGCTGCTGTGAGGTGAAGGTTGGAACACGTCCTTCATGCTCAGGTCTGTTTTACAGAGGTGGTTCGCTGTGGAAAAGGCTATTATTCAAGGCCAGGCTGGATGGGGCCTTGAGCAACCTGCTCTAGTGGGAGGTGTCCCTGCCCATGGCAGGGGGGGTTGGAACTCGATGATCTTTGAGGTCCCTTCCAACCCAAACCATTCTATGATTCTATGACACCGGGCAGAAGACCTTGCCCCGGCTCCTATATTCCTGTCCAGCTGGAACCACTTTGGGGAGAGGGTGCAGCTTTCTGGAGAGAAAGGGGCAAGCTCTGTTGGAGAAGGCTGGGGGTTCAGCCCAGAAGAGGGGGTTCAGCAGCTATGACAGAGTTTGCATCATGAGAGCAAACCAGAAGACTCCTGCAAGAAGCAGGAAGTGGTGGGACCAGGCTCACAACCGAGCCTCAGAGGTGATGGGAAGATCAGGAACCAGAAGGGACTTGTGCAATCCATTGAACAAGCCGTTGAACCTTCTTGAGTTGCAAGAGATCCCCTTTTCCCTCTCAAAGATCAGTCTGTTTTTTCAGGGCTTACACTGTTTCAAGAAGCAGTTTTGAACACTCTTGCTCTTGTTCAGCATTTCCACACTCTAAGAAGACATCCGTTTAGAAATCAGGAGTCTCCTGGCATCCTCACCCCGACAAGGTCCCAGCCAGCTCAGGCTGGATGAGGGCAGCCTCAAGGCTGGCTGTCAGCATCCCTGTGCTCTCAGAAATGGGTGCTCTTGTTGAGTGTGACCTACTGTCAGAAGGGGAATGATGCTGGATTGCCCATGAACACATGGGGACCATCCCTGTCCTGTGACACACCACACATGCATGAACCTCAAAGGAACCTTGCCCAGACTGCTGAGATCAGCCATATCCCATGTCTAGTTACAGCTCCTCTCAGGAGCTGCTGTAAAATGTTACCACAGTTGGGTTGTGGGCTGCAAGGAGCCTGACAAGGTCCATCAGCCCAAGCCTCATCAGACAAAGCACTAGACATGGGAATGAGGGAGATTTTCAAAAGTACCTGAGCGCTCCTGAGTCAATCAAAGGGGTTCACTCTTGCAGAACCAGGCTTTCAAAGGTCCCTAAAGGTCGAAGAAAGCTCCAGCTGGGAGTTCATAAATGGGTTTCTAGCCCTCAAAACTAGGGATAGCACACACTGGATGTCCCAGGAGCTCCCAGCAAGTCTCAGTGCCTCACTGCAATGGGTGGGACCGGTGGCCCAGACCTGTGGGTGCCCACTTCCTTCTGATGGCTCCAGGAGACAGACAGCAAGGTAACTTCCAATGGCTAGGAGACAAGAAAAAAGCCAACAATAAAAGCTGGAATGGGCAGAACTGGTGTGAGAGAATGGAAAGAAAGTGGGAATTGTGCTTTGAGACTGGATAAGTACTTTCAAAAAATTTATCCCACATAATTTTAGTCCTCTAAATACCAGGCTCTCTTCTCTCCTCTGCCCGAGAAGTTGTTTTCACAAAAACTGTTAAAAATCCTCTTGCTAAATTTTGAACTGACAAGGATGCTGCCCAAAGCTCACTTTTGCTTATTGCCAGAGGAGTTACTAAATAGATCTGTTACCTGAACTGACAAACTTTAAGCCAATATTGAAGAGCCTCAGCAAGTGCGATGGACACCTACAGCCAGATGCAAGCATGGGAGAAACCTGTTTCTGAGTAATGCTTGCATCCTTCAGCTCAGGAGGTCCACTGCATGGGCCATCCCAGGACCAGCAGGAAGGCTCCTTCTGACTTTAAACAGACTTTAATCAGGCCCATGTGAGCTGTGTGCATGCATGCAAGACAGTCAGGATTTGGACTATCGAGCACTCACAACAAACAATTCACTAATAAGCTGCAGACCAAGATTTTCTTCTTTTTTTTTTTTTTTAGAGATTATTAAAAAAAAAAAAAGTTTCCAAATAACAAGTTTCTCTGGGAAAAATCCGGCCTTTTCATACAGACAACTCGCATACCAGAAAAAAAGGCAGCATTACTGGCATAAATTATTCATTACAAATTACACACTCGGTTCTTGCGGCCAGTGGTGCTTTTCCTCTACCTGGAGGTGTGGAAAAGCCAAGCTAGCATCACTTCAGAGAGAAGGGAAGGGTCGTTATAACCAGCCATGAGACATCCAGCCAGACTGAGTTGATTGTGGGACCTGGGACCCAGTTTGCCATCAGGATGTGAGGTTGCCCCCCACCTGTTAAGTCCCTCATTGGCAAAGCATGTTCTAACTTCTCCAGCAAATCCAGCAGCAGATGTCCTCCAGAGCACCCGCAGAGGGATGAGCAGGAACAACTGAAATAAGCAATAAAAGCAAAACTCACAACACAGGCTGCAGAGAGGCATTGGGTGAGTAAAGGTGTTGGCACCACTTCTGTGGGGTTGGGATGGCCACGGAGCGGTGGCAGGCTGGGTCTTCAGAGATACATCTTTGGAAGAAAACATCTTTGGAACCCAGCATGGGAGCTTCCTTGCTGCCCCTCCTGTGACTCTCCCTTGTGTAGCAGCTTCCACTGGGAGCAGCTGATCTGCTGCCTTGGGAGAGGCTTATGGGGAAGGCACAGCGTGCTACTGAAGCCACAGCAGAAACTGGAAGCTTATTTGTGTGCATGTTTGCATCTAGACGCCTTATTTTGTAGGTCTGCAATCCTTTGCTGTGCACCAAAAATCTCTCCTCTTTTGCCCAGCAGCGGTTTGCCTGCCTACCTCTAACCTTCCATCCACACCGAGAGGCAATCAGAAGCAGCCCTCCCAGCACATTGTCATAAAAAGAAAAAAAAAAAAAGAGCAGGCAGTATCAAACAACATGTCCCCAGCACTTTGTCATAAAAAGGGAAAAAAAAAAAAAGAAAGAGCAGGCAGTATCAAACCAGGTGATCAAACACCCTTTTATTGAGAGCTTCCCAAGGGACAGTGGAAGCAAAGCTATAGGACTTCATTGCCAAACAGAGCAAAGCTTTGCAGGTTTCCCCCTTGAAACGCAGGTTATCTGCAAGCAGTATCATTCACATTTACTAGAATGCTGTTGTTTGCTGTCAATGCCCAAGTCATAACAGAAAACAAACACAGAAGGAGGGAACTCTACCAGGGCTCCCTTGTCTCTGCGCCGTGAAGGCAGCAGCCAGGCTGTGCATCAGCGTGGAACAACTTTCATCTCCCCATCCCAATTTTCCCACCTCCCATGCACCACCAATGACACGGCCATGCCAAAGCTTCCGTGCAGGCACACACCTTCCTTGGGGTCACAGCATTACAGTGCGTTAGGATTTTACCAAACACCAAGGCTTGTCTAACTTCAGAGTTGTGCGTTTCCTTCTTCATGCATCCAAAAAAGTTCTTATCTACTACCACCACCATAAATCTATCACAGGCATCTTAGAATCATAGAATCATTGAGGTTGGAAGAGACCCTTGGGATCATCGAGTCCAACCATCTACCCTACTCTACATAGTCCTCTACATCTTCCAACTGAGAAACTCCTAAGAAAAATCCTCCTGCCATGTAATAGTCCAAACACATAACAATTGAGGAAACCATGGAGTCAGGTGTTATTCTGCATCCGTTGCCTTCCTACATTTTTCCAGTGGAGCCCCGGTGAGATTGTCCAGCGTACGTGGGTGAGTTCAGCCTGGGCTGGGTTTTCCACAGAAGACAAAGCAGCACATTATTATGTACCCAAAAGCAGGGCGTACATTCTTCAGACTGACAGCTCTTCTTCGCTGTTAAATTATTATTTTTTAGAGCTTCAAGTATATACTTTAACTAGTTTAAGAGGGATTACTGGAAGTGAGGCAGTTGTGGACTTCAGCATTTTTGTTTCAACTTGCTCTGGAGCTGATAACAGAGCGGCGTGGACTTTCACACTTCCCAGGCAGATCTGTGTGCCACGGCTCTACGTGAAATCCCTTTTGAGGGTATTAAATGTTGGTTTGAACCAGCAGTTCCTCCAAACTGATGTTCTCCTTTGGCAGAGGCCCCTCCAGCAGAAGACATGAGCGCACGTTCCAGCGCGTCTGTTCCAGCGAGCGCCTCTTCTTGCCATCTTCCTCCTGCTTTCGCGCCTTGCATCTGCTTGAGATTTAGAGGCTGATTTAGCAGACCTGCCTTTGGCTCCTAACGAAGGCGTTCCGACTTGTCAATCTCCGCAATGGCTGCTGCGAGAAGCCTTGATAACAACTTGGGTCGCATCCACTCTGAGAAGCCAGCGCCTAATGCTGGGCCATCTGGACACCCACAAAGTGCCAAACACTGTCGTTCTTATTTAGTCCAGCTCCCTGCTCAAGTCAAATGGTATTTTGATGAGTGACTGCTAAAACGCTCAGGGGTTTGACCCTCACATGTTCGCCTCGCCGTCGCCAGGCCCTCTCCAGCAGCGACGATGGTCTGCTCATCAGCTGTTGACTCAGTTTGCAATGGAGCCAGCTGAAAATTTTTCAACAGAGCAATCTCTCATCCAGTAAAGTCTATTCAAAAATCAAAATATTTCTCGGCAGTTTGTCAATTTCAATGAAATTTTACAACAGGAGAATGTCAAAACATGGTGTTTCATCACCGCCGCAGTGGTTCTTTTCAATGGCATTGACGTGCTTCCTTTCATTACGGTCTTTTTGCTTCCACGGCTGCACATAGTTGAATATTGACTCAAACGTTATACAGATTTTGTATTTTGCACTGCCTAACGTCTTAGTTTTTCCATTTTCGTATAATAGGAAAGTACAAACAAAACCTACGTCATTTAAATAAGGCCTTTTTTTTCTGAATAGTGTCTAAATTTACGTTTCATGGGAAACTTCCAAATTTCGCCTTTTCATCTTGATTCATAACAAAAAAGAAGCGGGGAGTGTCAGAGCTTCTCCTGGAGCGGAAATTCCACCTTCTGACCAGCTCTTGTTACTGCTCAGCCCTCACCCAGCTGAAACCCTTGGCTCTGTGGGAAGGTCCAAGGTAGATGATCTGATTCAGAAGCCTAGCAACAGCCGGGGAACACAACTTGCAAACCAGCCCTTTGCGAAACCCAGTGAATCATCCCGGCTTTGATGCAGCCTGCCCTCCTTGCAAGGAAAATGTACCTCAGTAACAGAAATAAGATCCTAAACCAAATCAGATGCAGCTTGAAATATTTATCTACTGTTCTTCTGGGAAGAGGAGTTGTAGCGGAATAAATTCTGAGTTACTTTACCCCTATAATGGGCGTGAAAAAAAATTAATTCTAAACGTAGTTTGACCAAAAATGAGGGAGATACAGGAATGTGAAGAAATTCAGGCCACTGAAGTAATAATGGCATGTGACATCGGACAGGCAGCCTCACACAGGCTTTGGCTGACGAGCTAAAACACACATCAGATCCCACCACAAGCAGAGGAAACCCTTCCTGGAGTGAGTCACATCACAAGATGCTGGTGAAACACAAGACCACCCAGTGCAGAGCGGCATGTCTGGGTGAGATTCAGCCAGTCCTTCCTCTTCCAAAGGATCACTGCTCTGGACAGAGATGCTTCTTTCTTTCTGAACGTACCTTCTTGACTACTGGATTTTGCTTGGCTTTACTGGTTTCAGATGAGGTAGCTCTTTCCTGTGTATTTGGTGATCACCTGATGGCGCAGTGAAGGAGAAGGTGGGTGACCATATAGGCTGGTGCAACACGGAGTGAAAGTCCTCTGCAGAAAGACAGAGGAAGCATGAATTGGATCATCATCTGTGGGGAGGAGAAGGTGGGTGGCCATATAGCTGGTGCAACACGGAGTGAAAGTCATCTGCAGAAAGACAGAGGAAGCATGAATTGGCAGGATAACATCTGATCCAAAACGATGTCAGCAAATCATCCGCTGTTGACCTTGCACATTCCACACTTCTCTAGAGGAGCCATCCCAGAGATCCAGCAGTACTCAGGGGTGTGCTTGCCTTAGAAAAAAGCTTTGGACCTGTTCTAAGGTTAGGGCTGTTTCTAAGATCAACTGTGAAAATACTTTGCCTCTATGAGGCAAATCAAGGGTGGGGTTGTAATCCTAGGAGCTTGCCTACCAGTGGTAAAAGTATTTAGAAGATCACATAATTCCAAGCTGATCTTGACCAAATTATTCCAGTTCCTTTAGCTGTTTCTCCTATGCCCACCAATATTTGGTTGTACCTAAGCTGCAGCCTTTGGATCATGCTCATGAAGTACGTGTCCAGCCTATGACTTGCTCTCCTCTCCACTTTCCTGAGGGCCCTACAGTTTTTCCCACTTGTCATCCAACTGCGGACGCGGCCAGTTGCGAAATTTCACTGAATTTTCACTGATTTTTTTAGAGTTGGAAGGGACCATAGAGATCATCTAGTCCAACTCCCCTGCTGAAGCAGGATTGCCCAGAGCTTGTCAGAGCATGTTACTCAGGACGGCATCCAGGTGGGTCTTGAAAATCTCCAAAGAAGGGGACTCCACACCCTCCCTGGGCAGCCTGTTCCAGGGCTCTGTCACCCTCACTGTGAAGAAGTTTTTCCTCATATTTGAGTGGAACCTCTATGAATGACCGCCCTCACATCACAAAGGCAGGAGCACTGGGTTTTTCAGCCCGTAGGTGCCCACCCCCAGCCGAAGGGTTACGAACCACAAGGTTAGATCATAAGTAAAACAGGGCGGGAACTTCCTAGCAGGGCTAGGAAGCCTCTTGGGGCTATTTCAGTGCAAATAAACAAATCATAACGCATTTTAAATGCGATGGGCGTGCAGCCCCCAACATTTGAGGCTGACTGCCCCCCGGGCAGAGCCCCGAGGAGCAGAGGTGCCCCCCTGAAGCTCTGTGATGAGGGTGCAGTGACCGTGTAGGAGCGGGGAGCAGTGATCGGGAGCCAGGCTGCGGTTTCGCAGCTGCACGGCGCTTGGCCTGGGCGATGAAATCAGGCCCAGACAGGAAGCAGTTTTCCTCAACAGTAAGCTGCTATTTTTACCCATCTCGCTTCTCCAACCAGGGAGATGCTCGAAAGTCGGCGGGATCTGCTCCTCTGCAGGTCGCACCAGCCCACCGAGGTGTCCCCTTGCCCTCTGCCAGGGGCACTGCTGATGGACCAACCAACGCTCCTCCCGTCACCTCCCATGGTGTCTCCACAGTTCGGACCACTCAAGCCAAAAATCCGAGTGGAGATACCTGCCCTGTGCGGGAGGAGGAGGAAGATGGGTTGTGAAGGATCTCCTGCGGGTCAAGCAGCCCACGGGGAGCACAAGAGCCAGCAACGGGGAGGCTGGAGATGTGATGGAGCCTCCTCCATGGTCTCACCAGCTGCTGACCCCGATGTTGCACCACCCAAGGCACAGCATTAGCCCCGAGGGATTGCAGAGGAGGAGCTGCAGGGCACGGACATGTCCAGTCCTTTTACTATCACAGCTGCTGTGCAAATATGATGGGTTGTGAAGGATCTCCTGCGGGTCAAGCAGCCCACGGGGAGCACAAGAGCCAGCAACGGGGAGGCTGGAGATGTGATGGAGCCTCCTCCATGGTCTCACCAGCTGCTGACCCCGATGTTGCACCACCCAAGGCACAGCATTAGCCCCGAGGGATTACAGAGGAGGAGCTGCAGGGCACGGATGTGTCCAGACCTTTTACTATCACAGCTGCTGTGCAAATATCTTGTGTTGCTATTTATACAGGGAGACGAGGGTCTCCAATAGCTTCCAGCACGCCCCTGCCCCTCGGTCACGGCCCTGGGTCCCCACCCAGGGGGAAGCTTTGCAATCTCTGGGTCAGGGCTCCATCTCCAGCTCCACTGCAAGGTGACATGTGCAAATATCTCATGTTGCTATTTATACAGGGAGACGAGGGTCTCCAATAGCTTCCAGCACGTCCCTGCCCCTCGGTCACGGCCCTGGGTCCCCACCCAGGGGGAAGCTTTGCAATCTCTGGGTCAGGGCTCCATCTCCAGCTCCACTGCAAGGTGACAGCCCTGTTTATCCCCCCCCGTTTCTCCTTCTCCCCAACCCCCCCCCCCCTTACCCCGGGCAGCGATGTGGGCTGAGGGAGTGGCAGCACTTCCCAAATCCCAGAGCAATAGATCTGGAGTGAAGTCACGAATAACTGCAGCTCCACGGGAAGGAGCTGGAAAAAAAAAAGAGCTACGAGGGGGGAACGTGCTGTTTATGCCAGAAACAGCTTGACATCTAGTAACACCGAAAAGCAAGGAAGGGGAGGTGGCGGGGTGGGAGGGGGGAGAATATTATCGTCCTTTCCTCGAATGGCTTATTTTCCCCGTTTCCATGCCTGGGTGTGGGAAATCTGAGCTCAGCTGGAATAGGATGGAGCGAGACGGGCAGGGGTTTGCAGCTCTGGCAAAAAAAAAGCAGCCCCTGGCCCTGGGTCCCACGGAGGGAGGGTCAGAGGAGGTTGAGCATCTCGCTGAGGATCTATGCCATCCTCCTCCCCGTTTACCCAACATGACACAGGTTATTTCACCTCTTCGCAGCCTCCCCTGCTCTGTCCCCCCATGGAGGGCCCAGAGCATCTTGTCCCATCGCCGTGACACAGCCACTCTCCTGTCTAAGCAGATGTTTAACACGGGAAAATGCCCTGATCCCAAGTCCTCTTGCCAAAGCTCCGGTCCCATCGTTGTCTTCCCTTGCTCACCGAGGACCCTCCAAACCCTGCACAGACAAATCGAGAGGCTGAAGACTAGACTTAATGAAAACATATAAATTAACATATGCCTCCTAGGGGGGTTGTTAGGCTTAGCTCATTAGTGGTTTAAAGCATATCCAATGCTCTAAGTTATTTGTTTGTTTGTATTTTTGCAGCTGTCCTTAGTTCTCTTAGGTCAAGTAGAGGTGTGAGGTCCAAAATAGCATCGGGATGGCTGAGCTTATGTTTCCAGCCCTGAAAAAACAATGAAGTGCTAATAAAAAAATAAAAAAAAAAAGCCTTGTGAGAAAGATTTCACTCCAAAGCCCTTCACAAACAACACACACAACAGCATGGAAATGCAGGAGCCTTTGCTCCCCAGGGAGGGGAGCTGCTGCCAGCTACTTTGGGAGGAGAAGTGGAATCTTGGTGGCCTGGGGAGGAAATTTTGGACATGGATACCAGAGTAAGAGAAGTGACTGCATCCTTGCTCCTTATCTGCAGCCTGGCTGAGCGGCTGACATAGGGTCAGAGGAAGCTGTCCATCGGATCTGGCTGGTCGTTACCACTGAGGACCAGCTCGACCTCCACTGGTTCTTCCCCACAGCTCCACGGAGCATCACCAGGTCCTGCAGTGTGCATGTCTCTCAAGCAGAGGCACTTCAGCCCAGGCTCATTTTCCACTCATAAAGCAGTGAGAGGGTGCATGTTCTCAAAATATGGGGAGAATGCTCAGGCTACGGGGAGTGGCTCTTCCCCAGGAGAGCAGCTTTTCCCCCATCACCCTGTCTTCAGAAACTAAGAAGTTCTCGGAGCAGATCCAATCCTGTTTTAAAGTGTTACTCCTTTTTCCAGCTGAGCACAGCAGTGCAAGTCTGGAAGTGCATGTAAAGGCATAAGAAAGGATTAGAAGCCTCAAAAAAACCAATGTTGAAGTGCCATCACCACTCTCTGGAGTGCATTGAGTGCTCAGAGCAACCCCTGTGCATCCCTGTGCTGCCTCTGAAAGTGAAAAGCTCAGATTTCTTCTCCAGCTGGCGAGGTTGGAGTGGACCTGCCTGTCTCCGCATCCTGAGATGATGGACGAACATCAAACTGGAGGAGAAGATCCATATTTCTGGAGGGAGCAGGGCCAGCTCTCCAAGGGGCTTGGTCTTGCTTGGACGGGTGACTGCTGGTCGCTGGTTTGAGATCTGCTGGGTGAGAAGCAGCGCTGTAGAGAAGCAATGACTCAGGGCGGGCCATGGCAGCATCAAAAATTCTTCTAATTGCTAATTGCAGGGCAGCACATGGCTCTGTGTGGCACATGCACCATCAGACAATATAAAATCAGGCTGAGTGCTAAGGCAAAGCCTGCAAACCCACAGCAAGGTTACATGAGGACCTCCCCACTTGTTTCACTCAACTCCACCAGGGATGTGCCATCATTTTTTAGCAACGAAACTCCACTAAAAATAAATGACCCTTCGGCTTGTGATGGACTCTCCGTTCCTGGGTATAAACATTGCTGGGAGGTGATGGAAGAACAAACCGTCAAGCAACACTCCGATGGAAACTTTATCCCTGAAAATTACCCTGAGCACAGCAGGAGTACTGCTCAGCATCCTGCCTTTGAGAAGAGGTCAGGGAGAGTCTTCCCACAAGATCCCGCTCTCTCTACAGCAGTCATTAAACGCAACCATCTTTGCCCTAAAGAGAAGTACCCTCCAAAGTAAAAAAAAATAAAATAGAAAAGGCTATCCCAGCCTTTCCAGAGAGGGAAAAACTGCATCCTTAGACCCTCCAAGGTAAAAAAAAATAAAATGAAAAAGGCTATCCCAGCCTTTCCAGAGAGGGATAAATCGCAGTATGTGATGGGGAGACTTTTTGAGAAGCAGTGAGGCACTTGGACTGTCCTTTTGGTTTAACGACAGCCTCTTAACAAGCAATGCCCTTCCTCTCCCAGGCATTCCTGTCCCCAATTCCCCCTAAATTCGTAATTTGAAAAGTCACTCATGGTGGACTCATCTCAGGCAAAGCCACCAACACTTCCATTTTCTTTGGGGAAGCCAGAAACCCACCAGACGGATTCAGGATGGGCAAGAAGAGGTTCCCTTCCAAGCCCAAGAGACGGCGTGGGGTAGAAGGAGGAGTTGGAGGAAGGCTCAGCCAAGGCTCGTTGAGCATGAGCTGCCCACCCAGCCCCCCAGCCAAGGGGCTCTGCCTTTGGCTGCTGAACCCCCTTCCAGCATCCAGGACAGAAGTCGGGGGCAGGCTTATCTCACGCCGGTCAAACTCAAGCCCATTCCAGGAGAGTTTTGTTGTTTTGCTCCTTCTTCGAGGGAATGAGCTCAGATGAAACTGAAGCAGGTGCTAATTAAAACCAGGACTATTCTTCAAACTGGGCTTTTAATTACTGTAAAAATATGTCAAGGAAAGTTGCAAAGGGGAAGAAAAATAGTAATTTCTTGTGCTACCTGCCATTTTCACTTGATTACCATCACACTTTTCTGTAGAGCAAAAACATCAGTCCTTCATAACAAACTCCTCTCTTGGGGGCTAGTGTGAATTGAGAGCTGTGAGGCCCTGCCATGGGTTCCAAAACTAGCAGCATAATGTCTGTAACAGACATGCTACCTAATTAAATTGTTAGGGAACAGGCTTTTATATCTTTAACACCTAATTTACTATTGTTTCTTTGAAAGTGTTTGGCTTCCCTGTGGTTTTTTGGGCCTCCCTTCTCAGTTTTACGATGGCTTTTAAGTTTTTCGTGTGTGTTTCAACTAAATAACCATTTTGGAGGTTTTGTTAGGGTCCCGGCTCGAGTCGGACCAAGGGAAACAGGGGCCTGTTTTACTGTTGTTCATGCTGGGTGAGTTACCACTACCGTGCTAATTATGTAATTACCCCATTTTAATAGCTATTGTATACTGCTTTATGGCTAACAAATCTTATTTCCTCTTTCTTTGCTCGCTGATCGAACGGTAAAAGTATAAGGACACACACAAACATTATATTGCACTATAAACCACAATACAAGCCTTGCAAGGGTTAGCAGGGCTCGAGCTGTAAACAAGCATCTTCAAGGCAGCAGCAGGTTTATCCAAACCTCCACGACAGTAACGATGATATAATTTTCACTTACCGGGAAGACACAAAATTGGATTAATTTATCAAACACCAAGCACTACGCTGCAGTGGCCGTTAGTGAGTTTATATGGTGCTCACCGCAAGAAAAAAAAAAAAAAGAAAAGCATGGGTTATACCTAAGATGTTTAGACTGTGCTGTACCAGAAATGAGTAATGAACACGTTAATCGATTACTTCCTCCCCGGTACTTGAAGCTAAATGAAATATTTGGCCCCAGAGAGGCGAGGGAACATATGTTCCAAAATATTCCTGAATTCTGCACAGTCATTTGGAGTCTGTGGCTGACAGAGCACGGTAGGATACCACCCAACACACCCACGACACCAACACGCAGTGGGGCAGGGAAAGGGGAGATGTTACCAAGTTCCTAGGAGGCATCTGAGGGCCACTGAAAGCAGGAGATGTGAAGGATTATGCAGAAAAGCAAAGCATTAACCAAGGGTATGAAGATGAGAGGAGAACAGAATCCAGCATTTGTTGTCCATAACAGCATCTGTGCTTAGCAGGTCAAACCAAACCAGCTTGCAGGCTCGGACCTCTAGGACAAGAGCTGGAAATAGCTGCTGGAATTATACCCGAGGCCAGCACAGGCTGGGGAAGAGTTAAATATCCTCAAAGAAGTTGCAGGTATTTAAGGGAATGAGCTGCAGGGTGGTAGAAGGGGGCTCCTGGGGCCTCTCCCTGGGGGAGAAGAGGCTTTCATGGCAGCATCCCGCTCGGGCAGCAATCCCACATCCTGAGCCCATTTCCTGCTGAAAGAGCAGGGACACATCTCGGGGGAGCTAAAAGGTCCAGAGGGCTGAAATCTCAGATGAAGGCTGCTGCTGTCTTCCTGAGATGGTACCGAGATGAAGTAAAAAGCATAAGGCATCTGGCACACACAGTGCCAAGAGGAAACCTCTCCAGGATGCAGTGGGTGCAGAATAGAAGAGGGCAAGAGACTGGCAGGGATGGAGGGGTTGAGGAGGGGACCCCAGCGCATGGGGCTGAGGAGTGGAACTGAGAGGAGGACGTTGTCCAGGAAGGAAATTCACTCCTGTCTTGATTTCTGAATGCTGAGCTCTGCCATTATATTCTGTATCACTATATATATGTATCGATGCTACGATCTCTTAAGATTAAAATAAGCTTATCCCATATGAAATTCCATCACTATAGCAAAACCTTCTTATTTTTCCCTCTCCTTGTTTTTCCCCACAGCTGGCTCCAGATCTCATCCCCCAGTCTATCTGTAGGGAATCCAGCCTCCAGGCAGGTAAAGCACACGTTGAATTCAGCTGGACTTTCACCCACATGATGCTGATGTCGAGCGCTCGAAACCATCGCGCCTGCTCATTTCCACTCACCCCAATGAGCCCCCCCAGAGCCCTCCTCCAGCCAGACCCACCCTGGGAGGATCTCTGCAAACAGCAGCAAGCTCTGCCTCCTCACATTCCTCCTTAAATCCATCCTTTGCCAGCATATCTACCGAAAAATTGACAGGAAAAAAAAAAAAAAAAAAACAAAGCACGTGTAGGTGCCTGCGCGATACCTGCAACAGAGCTGAGCGGTGAGAGAGGCCACGAAAACTCCTCCGGGAGGAGAGGAGGGACTCACCAGAGGTGACATAGATCCATTGGGCAGATACGGGTCTGAGAGCATGAGGAAGGGGTAGCCAGAGTACGCGGATCCTTTATACATCCCCGGGTCCTGATGCTTCATACCTGCGGGGATTAAAGCTCCCGTCAACCTTCGCAGATTCCTCTGCCTGTTTTGGGGGGGTTACAGCGCATTTTGGGAGTCTTTTTGCACTGTACTCCTCGGGGAGGGTGTTTTGGGGGGAATTAGGCTGCTGGTGTGCTAAGACCACTGTCTATCATACTGAGCAATATTGGCTCATCGTCTCCCCGCGCTCGCTCGCTGTCTGCACCCATCTGCTGCCTCGCCTCTCCTGCTCGGGTTCGGAGCACCGGGACTGCTGGGGGCCTGGGTCTGGGACAAAAGCTGCAGGATGCTGTGGTGGTAGCAGTAAAGACAGCAATAAGGACATATATACACCTATATGTGTGTGTGTGTGTATATCATAGAATCACAGCACCTATATATGTGTGTATATATCATAGAATCACAGAATGGTTTGGGTCGGAAGGGACCTTAAAGATCATCGAGTTCCACCCCCCTGCTATGGGCAGGGACACCTCCCACTAGACTTACATGATCTTATATCTATGTATATCTTACACTATTTATACTCATTTATATATCTATATGTACATTTGAATGTACACATATATGCCTAGGTATAGATATGCATATGCGTGTGTATATTTCTGTTTCTATTTCCATTTATTTCTATTATTTCTATATTTCTATTATTTTTATTACCTATATGTATTCAGTGGGCTCCAGCCTTTGGCAGTCAGCGCCTTGTTTCTCCTGGCTAGGTGGGCAAAAAGAAAAAAAAAAAAAAAAAAAATTCCCATCAGAAACCCCAATTTCATTGCAATCAAAATGTCTGCAGAGAGAGCTCTGTTTGAGCAGTTTCTTCCAGCAGGGAAATCAAAGCTGGACCAAGAGACACTCCCAGCCCTCGCAGCGAGTGGCTCTGGGGACGTGTTGAGCAATGTCAGCGTGCCCTGACGTAGCAGGAGATAAGGGGGTTTGTCTAAGCTCTTTGTGTGGTCAGAAGTTTCAATATTCTGAATTTGCACTGGGCGTACCTACCGGCGTCTCCTTCGGGATGGAGACTGCAGCCTTCTCTCCTTGGGCTGGAGACCCTGGGCATGAGCTCGCCATCGTGCCCCTCCTGCCTCTCCCCCTTGGCAACCCTGTACCAGGGTCCTGACCCTGCCCTCCCCAGTAGGACCCCTGCTCCAACCCCCCCAGAGCCCCCCAGCAAGCCTCAAGTATCGTTTTGTTATTAAAACAAGCTGCCACCCTGGACATGGACACCCCTGAGCAGGACAAAAAGCCCAACCCAGGCTCTTGAGAAAGTCAACCTTGATGGGGAAAAACCTTTTTAAGGTGAGTTTCACCCCGACAAGGGCTGGCAACCGGACCCGTGGCACTGGACGTGGTTCCACGTGCTTTGGCAGAGCCATCAGTGTGGCTTTTCACCCCAGAGTGGCTTTTTACTCACTTGGTAACTCCGGGGGTTAAGGACTATCCTGGTTTGCCCCTCTGACCAGCACTAGAGCACGTCAGGAAGAGCCCACTATCATTTAATGGCTATGCAAGGCCAAAAAACACAAAAGCCTATTAATACACAGATCATTAATGGTCAGATCTCATTTGTGCAGGTGTAAATTCAGGACTACATCAGTGTTTAAAAGTGCCAGGCTAGCAGAGGAGAAAGCAGAAGCTGATCCCCTCCATCTCCATTTCTGATACCCAGCTCTGGTCTCAGCCACTCTCACTGCCTGAAAACACCCGTGAGTTTTCAGCAGAAGGTCTGGAGGCTTTTTCCCATGGTCTTTCTCCCTCTTCCACCCAGCTCAAACCAGGTTGGGAATTACCAAAAGCTGCCTTTGGAAGACCCAAAAGGCAAGAGCTGGTGCGTAGAGCCCAAGATCACAACATTTCAAGCCACTGGCCAGAAGCATCACCTCTCAAGGTGCTTCTCTGCTGCTTTGCTGCTCAGGAGTCTCGACCAACAGCCTCATCCCCCCCATGTTGGTCTGCAGGGCATCATTGGTGTCACCGCACCCACAGCCGTGCCATGAAGGGGCAAAGCACCTGCCAACATTGCACAACCCACATTCTCTACCCACAAGCATCTATTCTGAACTGATGACCACATATTGATAGTTCACCACAATTTGACGGCTGCTGGCCCATACCCTGGGAGCTCCATCCAGTCCAGAAGAGCAGCTTTCCACCAGCTACCTGCTGTGAGGACATCAACTTTGTGATCTACCTTTGACCTCTGTGCTTTAGACCTCTCTTTCATTTCCCAGCCATGCTTTTAGGCTGCCCCTCAGAAGGGTCAAACCCCCATCGGTTTGTCCCACCCTGTATTCCCAAGAGGGATGTCAGGTCTCTGAGCCGAGATACCACCTGCAGAGCATCATTCCCCTTCCCCCACTTCACAAATGGTTTCCACCGCCTT
>NW_015090893.1:519215-519657 GCF_001431845.1 Calidris pugnax
AGTTAAGAAGGATTTACAGTATTTTTTAACTTACATTACTCGCTCGTATTGAATTATTCTTGGATCAGATATTAAATGGAGGTTTTCCATATAATATCTGTCACAGATGGAAAAAACCCCATCATCTATGGATGAGTGTAATCCATTCATTGGTTTACGGATACAGCCCTCCCCAGGGATTGTCAGAAATAAACACGATGTCCCTGTTTGCCGGATTTTTGCATTTGGATTGCTGAGCTAGCTGAAAAAATGTGTGAAATCACATGTAAGCCGACAGCTCCCTATTGACTAGGCAGACGAACAAGCTCCCATGTGTTATTTATTCCAGCAAGCCCAGGGACTGTGTCGCTCACATGAAATGCTACCCTGCTCTGAAATCGGAGGGGATGATAATCAATAACGCTTTGTTCGGAACCCAGCTTTCATCTGCAGAGCCTGGAGC
>NW_015090893.1:519667-520112 GCF_001431845.1 Calidris pugnax
TGCCCCGCCAGCGCCTGGCTTTTATTCCTGCAGCATCCTCTTCCCAGGCTGGGCACGACCGTGTCCCCCCCCGACCCTGGGGGTCACCCCCAAAGGGCTCACCCCAAAGGGCTCAGTGCCGACGCGATGCCTCCCCGCTGCGTGGCACGGCTCCAGGACAGCATCGCCCTCTCTGCACAGCTACCGGCTCGGGGGATAATTAGTATCTCCCCCATCTGCTAGATTAAGCTTGGGGAGGGGGGGGGGGGGGGGGACGGAGGCCCTACGAGCCCGTCGGAATGTACCATCGATGTAGGATGGGCGGGGGAAGAAGGCAGAGAAGAAAAATCAGTAAATACGCGGATCTAGTTTACCTTCAGCCTCGCTGCTTCGAAAAGGAAAGACGCCACCCACCCGCCACGACGCCTCGACCGTCTCCCCCGCTGTCATGGAGACGGCCGAAAAG
>NW_015090893.1:520385-521170 GCF_001431845.1 Calidris pugnax
CGTAAAGAAACAGGATATTTCCTAGCTAATTTGTACGTGTCTAATTTTCATATCAACAAAACCAAAGTCACGGTTCGGGGCTTTTTCGGCTTCGCTTTATTTCTCGCTCTTTACCGAGTCCATTTCCACTCCTCCCCTCCTTCCCCAGACTCCCGTAGCCACAGGTTTCTGGGTTAACAACAAAATAACACAGGCTGGAACGTGTTCAGATGAATTTTTTTTTTTTTTTTTTTGTTATTATTATTTTATTTTCTTTTTTAATTTTTTTTTTTAATGCGATTTTTATTTTCTTGCTT
Organism: Calidris pugnax; assembly: GCF_001431845.1. NCBI lineage: Eukaryota > Metazoa > Chordata > Aves > Charadriiformes > Scolopacidae > Calidris > Calidris pugnax. The sequence continues at coordinate 520,682 of NW_015090893.1, forward strand.
GGAAAACCTTTTCCCCTCTCCTTCACCCTCCCCGCCGGGGAGTTCAAAGGGACGTGTTCGCACACAGGGGCAGTGCTCTCCACACACCCACGACTTGCCACCTTGAGGGAGGGAGCGGCAGGAAAAAAAAAAAAAAAAAAAAAAAAAAAAAAGGGCTCAGTGCCGACACGATGCCTCCCCGCTGCGTGGCACGGCTCCAGGACAGCATCGCCCTCTCTGCACAGCTACCGGCTCGGGGGATAATTAGTATCTCCCCCATCTGCTAGATTAAGCTTGGGGAGGGGGGGGGGGGGGGGGACGGAGGCCCTACGAGCCCGTCGGAATGTACCATCGATGTAGGATGGGCGGGGGAAGAAGGCAGAGAAGAAAAATCAGTAAATACGCGGATCTAGTTTACCTTCAGCCTCGCTGCTTCGAAAAGGAAAGACGCCACCCACCCGCCACGACGCCTCGACCGTCTCCCCCGCTGTCATGGAGACGGCCGAAAAG
>NW_015090893.1:530595-531262 GCF_001431845.1 Calidris pugnax
CCCGTTAACCTGTGCTATGAAGTGCTGCAGCGGTTCAAAACTACGTCTTCTTTTGGGAATTCCCAGGAGGAATTCAGGATGCCGGCGTGCCCCAAAGCAAGGCTAGGGAGAGAGACAGGGAAAAAGCCAAGCTTATTTCCACCCCTGCCCCACCAGCACCTGGCTTTTATTCCTGAAGGCAGGGTTGGCAGCAGCATCCTCTTCCCAGGGGTATGACCATGTCCCCCCGACCCTGGGGGTCACCCCCAAAAGGCTCACCCCAAAGGGCTCAGTGCCGACACGATGCCTCCCCGCTGCGTGGCACGGCTCCAGGACAGCATCGCCCTCTCTGCACAGCTACCGGCTCAGGCCCATCTTGAGGCAAAACACCCTCCAGCGTTCCGACCACCTGGAGGAGCAGATTTGGGTTCCTCAGCTGGGAACCCCCACCCCTATTCTCCTCCCTGCACTCTCCCACCCCCCCAGAAGGCAGCATCCTCTGGCACCCCGAGGTTTGGGAGACAAGGGAGGATGCTAACAACTGCAGCCCGAGGGCAGACGCAGGATTAATGCTGCTCTCGGCAGCAGACTCCTTTCCTGCATTAAAGTCAACACATCACCCAACACTTACTTCACACCCTCCCTGGGGTGGCCGGAGAGTTCCCTTTATAAGGTTAATACCTTCTCC
>NW_015090893.1:531272-531576 GCF_001431845.1 Calidris pugnax
CTAATTTGTACGTGTCTAATTTTCATATCAACAAAACCAAAGTCACGGTTCGGGGCTTTTTCGGCTTCGCTTTATTTCTCGCTCTTTACCGAGTCCATTTCCACTCCTCCCCTCCTTCCCCAGACTCCCGTAGCCACAGGTTTCTGGGTTAACAACAAAATAACACAGGCTGGAACGTGTTCAGATGAATTTTCTTTTTTTTTTTTTTTTTTTTTTTTTTTTTTTTTTTTTTTTTTTTTTTTTTTTTTTTTGTGTTAAAAAAAAAAAAAAAAAAAAAAAAAGTTCTAGGAAAAATATTAAACCC
>NW_015090893.1:531641-546636 GCF_001431845.1 Calidris pugnax
AAAAAAAAAAAAATAAAAAAAAAATAAAAAACCTCGCTGGTGAACATTTGTGCAAATATTCGCTTGGCATCTGCTAATGTCAAGTCTGGCTGGATTGGGGCTGGGAGCTGTAGAAAAAAAAAAAAAAAAACATAAACGAGGCAGGCAGACAGCAAAAGCCGAGCTGCTTCGTTATGCAAACAGGAGCCTCTCGCAGCAGCACAGAGAAGGGGCTCGTATCATTCCTCTCCTGCTTTGTCCCATCCTTTAAGCCGTGATGACTTTTCTCATGCAGAGACCCCCCTGTGCTAAACCTCTGCCCCCCAAAAAATGCTTAATCACAGAATCACAGAATCATGTAGGCTGGAAGAGACCCTCGGGATCATCGAGTCCAACCATCCACCCTACTCTGAAGTTCTCCCCTACACCATATCCCCCAACACCACATCTAAACGGTTCTTAAACACATCCAGGGATGGTGACTCAACCCCCTCCCTGGGCAGCCTGTTCCAATGCCCGACCACTCTTTCTGTGAAAAATTACTTCCTAATGTTCAGTTTAAACCTACCCTGTTGGAGCTTGAAGCCATAATTTCCCTACCCACAGCCCAAAGCACAGAGCTTTGCACCTGAGAACAAGTGGCACCCAAATAGGGGTTGTTCTCCCCCCTGTCCTTGTGTCTGTCTGGTTTATGGCTGTTAATGCCACGTTAAATCTGCAAAGCTTCATAGGGCTGGGTGCCACAGGAGCCTTCGGTCCCACCAGCCCCCCCTGGTACAGCAGAAGATGCAGTTGGCCACTCTCCTTGGCTTGCAGAGCAGGTACAACACGGAGGGCTCCCTGCCAGGGTAAGCAAAGCCCTCAAACAGCAAATAACCCCCCTATCTCAAGCCCTGGCACTAACGGGGCAGCCACAGCTGGGGGTGCGTGTCTCATTAATAAAATGTCCTCAAAAAATAACGGAGCCAGGGAGGAACCTGAAAGGCTGGAGTCATCTCCTGCTCACTTGCCCAGCGGCAAAGGGCATCAACAGGACCTCGAGTGACGTGGCCAACCTCCCATGGCCACAGGAGGGTGTTCGCTGCAGAAACTTTATCCCTTTCATTTAAATTCACCAGCGCAGTGGTTAATGGAATCCACAATCTGGAATTGACTAGTAAATTGAATATGACCAGTGTCACTTTCTGGCAGTGATGCCTGCAGTGGGTGCGGAGGGTCCCGGGAAGGGGGAAGGGGGGTGGTGGTCACAGGGCACCCTCCACTCTGGGGCTTCAGATGGGCTGTTTGGAAAGAGCCCGATGGCAACAGCAGAACTGGCTGTGTCAACACAATCCTGACACATTCAAAAGCTGAAATTCTCCTTTCTGCCCCGCTCGGGGTGGGTGCCATCCTGCCACGGGTGATGCAAATGCTGGGGGTGGGAGGAGAGGACCTGGCACCACACGTCTAACCATGGGGAAGTTCAGCATTTCTATCTCAAAAGTCACAAAGGGAATAATCCGTGTTAGAGCTGGCTAGAAATTTCCGCACAGTTACAGATAAGCGAAAGCTTTGCATTAAAGGAAACGTTTATTTTTGTCAAAAGTAGAAAAACTGGGACCTGAAACGCATTCTTTTCACATTTCAATATTCCTAGACTTTGTTTCTCGGCTGGAAAAATGCAAAGAACTTTCCAAGAATAAAAGAAAAAAATCATCTGGTTAAAAAACACAAAACTTAATCCTTTAGCTGTACTTCTCGAGGCAAAAAGCTAAAAATTTCCAGTCACGTTTCACCGGACCCCTGGCTAATTCCTGATTTAGTCCTTGGTTAATCATCCCGGTGCGGATTCAGGTCTGGTCTGGGTGAAGGCATCTCCCGAGGTGGGTGCTGGCACCAGGCACCAAGCCAGGATGTCACCAGGCACGACAGGCCAGGAGGCTGCTCTGGGGGGTACGTTGTCATCTCTCTGGTCCTTGTCCTGGGTCCCACCATGAGGGGTGCAGGCGGTGGCAGCGCTCCCAGTAACTCCCAGTAACGCTGGCTCCCACCCCGTTCCCTTCACTGTGCAGCTGGGGAGGACCGTGGCAGAGCACAGGGGGAAAAAAGAGTTAATACAGAGAAACCACCCACTCCTTTTCCAGCTTTGCAACGGGGGGGATGCTGAGGAGTCGATGATGCCAATAATGTTCCAGTTTGGGGGTTGGAAAAGCCCAACAGGCCCATTGTGCTCATCATGGTGCTGTGTGGGAGACCCTCAGCCAGCTCCTGTTTCCCTTTTCTGATCCCCATCACACCCGTGGCACAAGGGGCTGCACCATCAGACGTGTGTCAGGAGGCTCCTGCCCCAGAGATGGACACAGCCCATGTGGAGAAGCCCTGGTAGAAAACCCAAGCTTCATCAGAGCAAGCACAAGCTGGGAGCAGAGGCTGGTTGCTTAACGATGCACACTGCTAACGAGCCTGTGGAGCAGGACGGGTGGATGAGCCAGGTCTCCCCCTCTCACCCACCCGACCATCGATCCCCGGGCTCCCCACCAACATCCCTCCCCACCCCAAGAGCTTCCACCCAAACCAGCAGGGTCTTGGATTCCTGGGTTCGACTGGAAACATCGGGAAGATGAATCTGGATTCCTTCTCATCAGCCCAAAGACTTCTTTATTATTTATGACTGGGAACGATTCCCACCAGAAACGTGTAGCTGGTTATAATTTAAATGTTTCTTCTAACTCGGGAAATTTCCAGGAAGGTCTAATAGTAAACACAATAATGTGCCCACAGAGTTACAAATCAGTGGTCCTGTTTGTTTAATTCATTTGCCCAGAAAAATAATTAATGCAAAACTGATGGTGGTTTTTGTTTGTTCCCTAAAACAATGTTATCAGTGCATGCCCTCAGTGCATTTTTACTGCAATTATAAAGGTTTTTCCAGCTGGAAAGTGAGTCAGCTTAACTTTTTTTCTTTTAAACTAATGACCATTTAATGTCAGATAAAAGGTTTAGAGGAAAGGATTAAGTACCACTTTCAACAGAGATGGTGGGAGATAATTGAGTCAATTTACCCCTGACATCGGTGCAGGACCCACACGTGTGCGTGCGTGTGTTGAAATAGGGCAGAGTGAGGGACCCCACGGGAGACCCAGCGCTCTCCCTGGGTGTGGGGGGCTCCCCTTTTCCCCTCCATCATTCCAGCCCATCCAACTCGATATCCCTCGCAGGTGTCCCTGTGCCCTGCAGGAAGATGTGGTTATCCCCAGACTGGAACTAGTGACACCCTTCAAACAGCAGAGGAGAAGCTGCAGGATGGATATGAAGCTGATAATAAAGCCCCCCAAAAGTAGATAATGAAACACAATGCTCCAGCTCAGGTCTTTTCCAGCAGACGCAGGCACAGCCCTCCCCTGGGTCTCCAACCTCCAGCCACAGCCACATTGTCACTCACACCCACCACCACTTCTCTGGAAACTTCCAGATTTTGCTAATCTTCCATCGCTGCATGCTCCTTTGAACCATTTTTCTTTCCCCCCTTCTCTGCCATTTGCAAGGACTTGGGGTAATTTCTCCTGGAAGGATGTTTTTTGCCGTTTGCCCACGTGGACAACCCCTTCATGGGGGATGGGGTCCTGCAGCGGGGGCCGCTCCAGGTGCTGATGCTCCCATCCACTTGCCACCAGACCTTCCCTGGAGGTTTTTCTCCATGTCCCAGGAGATGGCGTGGCCTTTTCCTCTGGCTGTGAAGCCACCAGGAGAGGCTTTGATTGCTGTTCTGGTGTACGAACCACTTGGCTTCGGTGGAAAGGTGTTCAATGAAGCACATACCGTAAAGGACACCACAAAGTCCTGCTCCCAGCTCCCTCGCAACACAGCGGTATGCAGGAGCCACCTATAAACTTAAATGTCATGAATTCCACCTAAGGGCAAGGGTTTGGGTTATTCCTCAAGCCAGTCACTTTCTGGAGGTGACTGTGAGCTGGTATCTGGCTTGTCCCATGCATTTGGGGAGCGATGCCCCGGGGAGGGAGAAGGATTTCTCCAGGGCTTATGGCTTGAGCTGGTGGTGGTTGGTCCCACCACCAGAGCTGAGACACTGTCAGCTTGGAGAAGCCAGCCGGGGAGGGTGAGGGTCTGTTTTTGCTGCCTTCTTCCGAGAGCATGACGTGATCCCGGTTCACACCTTGAAGAGGTACGAAGCAAACATCCAGCCCTGAATCACTTGGCTGCTGCAGCAGATGGTAGATTAGAGAGGCTTGGGTCGGGTTCAGACCACCTACCGCGACGTCTGACGGCAGCACCGCACGGCTGGGCTGGCCAGGCCAAGCCCCCTCCCCACGCAGGTGATGGAGAGGACTCCCAGTTCCTCTGCAGCGCCCTGGAGCCCTCCGAGCCAGACTCACCTCCCACCCAGCAGGTATTTTTTGATGCTTCCCAGCAAATGGTGCTGTTCAAGCCTTTCACCTTCCCGCAGCAAAGGGCCTGCTGCGTGCACGGATCTCCTCCTGAAATCACGGGAGGGATCCAGCTGCAACACGCCGAACGGCGTGCTCTTCAGCCTTTCGTGTTCCCTCAGCAAAGGGCCCGCTGCATGCACGGATCTCCTCCTGAAATCACGGGAGGGATCCAGCTGCAACACGCCGAACGGATGGGACTTGAACACCCAGCTCCTCCAGGCAAGGAAAGATCTCAGCCCCAACGTATGCGAGGAGCTTGTAAAATCAGGCTCCGAAACACTGAGCTCAAAACTTGCCACGTTCAAGATCAAACGAGTAATCTCAACTTCTCCACCCCTGGAAGGGGACCGCTTGCACTTGGTTGCCCGGCCTGGCTGGTGTGAAAGGCAGCAAGGGTTGGAGAAGACCTGGGTGACCCTGTGAAGGCAGGGGCTGGTAGTTCTCCTCTCCAACTCCAGCCAGCTGGCACTGCCTCAATGGTGAGCTGATGGGATGGTGTCGGTGTGATGTGAGGAGGACTTTGGGACCCAAAAAGCACTAAGAGAACGCAGGCTAGGGTTTGCAAGCAGGGTGGCTGCTACCTGGCCAAAGTTCTCTTTGGGAAGAGGTGACTCTGGAGCTTCTTGTGGGGTTGGAAAGGTAATGGGGAGAAACAGACCCTACAGATATTCTATGAGGAGCTGCTCCTTCAGCCAGTACAGGAGCGTGAGAAATGATGGGCCTATGTGATAGGACTGGGAAAGGACCCAAGGCACACCTGGAGGTATCTTATGCTCTCCTCAGAGCTGCTTAGCACGGATGAAACAAGGATGAACCACCATGGCATTTGCTGGGTGGGATGGGAGAAACACCCTCTGTAAGGGGCTAATGCTGCCCTTCCGAGGCCAGTCTCCAGGCTCTCATAGTCTGAGCCCAAAGGTTAATCACCGTGCCGTATGTTAATTTTCCCAAGTCAAGAACGGCTCTCTTTCAGCAGTTTTGAAGTTTGCTGCCTTTCATTGAATTTCCCCTCCTGTGTTAGGAGAGCAGGTGAGCGGGAGATCCCAATTTACTTTCTCTGCAGTCTAGACTATTCATTACTTTCCTGTCTCTAAATGAAGCAGGCGCAGTCCTTTCAATACCTCCATAAAGCATTCCCTCACCAGGCCTCTAATCATTTTCATTGTCAGCCTCTGAACACTTATTATTTCCACTATATCCCCTTTAGAGATCAGATATCCAGAGAGGAGCCCGGCGTGTTAGCAAGGGTCTCCTCCGGATCTCTGCTGTGAGCAGCCAGGCTTTCAGAAATAGTTTAAAATAGTTTACATCCCTCTCAATAATTACCCTCCTATTTTGTTTTGCTTTCCCAACAGCAAAAAGGAAAAAAAAAGACCCCGGAGTCATTGCAGATAGCTCAATAAAAGCGTAAAATGATTACAATTAATTTGGATGCCGCCGACGTGCACGCATAGCTGGAATTATTCCTCGCCGTGCCTTGCCTTGCAGTCGTCAGGGGTGAATTTTATCTGCCATTGTGCTGCCCATTCACCTAGCTTTGTGTGGTCTGACAATATCTCAACCCAAGGTGGTATATGGTTGCAGGCACTGCCGCTCTCGTTATTTACAATGGCTAATTAAGATCCTGCTACAACCTTCATCCCACCCTTAATTCTTATGAAGCAGCCAACAAAAGGTTTTGATTTCCTTTTTGGCTGGAAGACCTTTTGGCTTCTGCAAAAAGGGGATTAAGAATGAAAGCACATAAAGGTATGTGCACAATCACAAAGTCATAACAGCTCTCCGAGTGCAGTCTCCCAGGAATGAAACGCAGCATTAGCAAGAAGGGCTAATTGGGACCGGTTTAAAGAGTGCACATTGTGTAGCCGAGTCCGGTAACACTTTTGATCAGGCAGACAACACAGCCACAAATTGCTTTCTTCCCCCTCCAAAATACCTGACCCTGCAGGAAATGGTGCTTTACCTTTCCCAAGCAGCCCAGACAGACAGACGGGCAGACGGACGGCGCACACGAGCCGGGTGAGCGCCCCAGGTTGCACCAACAGCCTGGACAAGCCCAGCTCTCTGCAAGAAGATGTCCCCCCTTGTCCCTCACCCTTGGCCCCGGGTGACCCTGGGTTGCTCCAACAGCCTGGACAAGCCCAGCTCTCTGCAAGAAGATGTCCCCCCTTGTCCCTCACCCTTGGCCCCGGGGTCCCCGGGTGCTGACTCTGAGGGCAATTGCCAATGTCACTGCCATCACAACTTTGGGACAGATGGAGCCACACACATGGAGCTCACCCAGATTTTCTCTCTGGGGAGTATTTTGGGCACTGCCGGTGGCCGTGGGTTGCAGAGCAATGGTTCTCCATCACCTTTCAGCAGAGGTGGGTGCAGGTCCCCAAGCCCAGGTTGCCTCCAGAGGAGACTCCCCGTTGCAATCCTCGCTCCGGAGGAGACAGCCCTCCCCACTGCCCGCTTCTCCTGCAGGTGGGCACCCCTCAAAGGCTCTGCCCGGGGTGTCCCAGTCCCCAGAGCCTGTCCCCAGCCCAAAGGCCTCCCCTCTGAGTCCCTGCGTCACCGAGCCAGCTCCATGAGCCAAGCTCGGGAATCTGGTTCGTTAGCTCTTGGCAATGCCACCCCCCAAAATGTCATGGCATGCAGAAATCTATGAAAACCAGAGACCCGAGACATGTGTTTTTGTTTGTTTGCATGTGCCAACATTTCCAATGGCTCAGAAATGTGTGCCTGTGAAGGCTGCATGTGTGTTATTCATTTAGGATCATTTTCAGCCCCTATAATAGGAGGCTCATTTTATCCTTTTGAAAGCTCTCGAGTAGAGATGATCAGAGCCCTAAAGCCTGCCATGGCTGTAAACAACATTTAAGCTCCACATAGCTGTCTCCCCTTGGAAAATAGTCCCACAGAGGAGTGGAAGGGTTTTCACTATGTGCTCGTGTCAGATACATGGGTAGATAGGCAGCTCGCTCCTCTAGGCTCCTTTGTAAACCCCAGCCAAGATTTTTACATTCTGATTCATGCAAATACGATCATATGATCAAAGTAACATGTGCTACCTCCCAGGAACTAATGCACTAATCGTTGGCGCGCCGCAGGCCATGGTCTATCTCACACCATCACTTTCCCTCCTTGTTCCTGACACTGCTTCCTCCTGTCCTTGCACACAACATCCCTCAAGCAGACAGCTGGCTCCCAACCAGCTGGGATGGGGGCTGCCTCAAGCCAGCTCTCCACACAGCCTCAGAAAAACTCTGGGAGAACCTTCTCTTGTGTCCTTTCTGCTCCACCCACAGTCAAGGTTCTGATGGAACATCTCTACCTGTTACCGATGGAGAGGCAGCGTATCCCACAATGGGTCCAGGTCCCCGAGTTGGGAAGTTCTGGGCTGAAATCTCCCAATTGCAAATTTCTCCCATGGTTTCCACAGCTCTTTTCATTTGCTCAGGGTGGAAGGAGGCTCAGAATTACCTCTTTGGGTAAAAAAAAATGGCCTTTCCAAGCCTGGGATGGCACAAGCCAGTGAAAACACAGCTCAAGGCAGAAGCAGGTCCTCAGCACCCAGCTGAGAAGGTGAAACTGCAGCATCACCTGTGGTGCTTCCCCCCGGGCCAGGCCATGCTGTCCTTCATCCAGGGCATCCCTCAAAATGAACAGAGAACCTCATGACATTGGTGCTGCTTAACCAAGGAAGCAACTCCCATTAGAGGCTTCGATGCGGTTACATCTTCTGTTATTCCTGGCCACCATGGTTGTTTTTTTCAAAACAAAGGCAGACTTTTCTATCCTTTAGGCCCAAGCAGACCAATTCATCTCTCTTCAGCTTGGTTTGATGTGGCTTGGGAAACCCAACCGGCGTAACTCGGTCATGCTTCCTGTGGCTCAGCCATGGGTCCCCTGGGCTGGCAGACACCGGGCATGTGCAGACAGTCACTCTTTTGTCTGCACCAAAACTGGAAATCAGGTCTTGCCTGGGGAGGTGTCAGCCACCTTCGGGCTGCCCTGGTTGGACTACAACTTTCCATAACTTTCTGAGTAGAAACGAGTCCCACCCAAAACAAACATGGCCAGGTACTGCAGCAGTTCACGGTTGCCACCAGCCTGGAGCTCTCACCTTGGCTTGTCTCTGCATGAAACCACTAAATCCACGGGTCTCGACCCTTGGGGGGATCCTGGTATGTGCCAGACCTTGCTGTGGTACAGGGACTCTGCAGGTGACGCATCGAAGGGGATGCTCATGGTCCACATCTCCTTGGCTTCGCACCTTAACACCGAGTATTGTGAACTTAAAAAGCCATGGGAGAAAACTGTGTTAGGAGCTTTCTTCCCATCAGCCAGGATTCAGTCTCTGGAGGAAAAGGGCTGGCAGCAGGGGGACACCAGGAACAGGTAAGACATGGCCAACCTGGAGAAGGTTTGGGCTCTGGACCCCTCAGCAGGCTCTGGGGAAAGGCAGTGGGAGTTATCATCCAGGGCTCGACCAGTGGAGCCAGGTGGCATTTGCTAAAGAAAGAGCAAACTGCCACAGAAGTGGAATTTTAGATGGGGACTGATATCTATTTAGACACTTTGAAAACAGTGTCAACCGATAAATGGGTAGGTGAGATTTTTTTACACATTGAATATTGGTTTTTGCTTTCAAAGTGAACCTTCTGATTTCTCTTTTACTTTTTTTTTTCCTTTTTAAAATTACCTGTATTTATGAAGCAAATTGTTAAATAGAGTGAATTAAATGCCTTTGGTGAACCCAAATCTCTCCACCCAGTACTTTGTCTCACTTAAAAAAAAAAAAAAAAAAAAAAAGTTGTGAAACACTCTCACATGCCTGTCATTCACTTGGCTAGTTCAAACAGATCACCCAGTAGTTATCCTTATTACAGACAAGATTGATTTTGGCAGCAGTAAAGCAGTCATTTTCCCCATATGGAAAGGAGTAGTACACCCCGTTACTGTCAAGCAAGAGTGGGCACTGAAAAAGAAAAAAAAAAAAAAAAAAGAAAAGTTGCAGTTTGACCTGATTTTTCCTCCCTAATTTTTCAGCTCACACCGTTGGAAATAACAGAGTCTACGTAGGTTACATCATTCGTGAGGAATCTCCTCTCATCCGTCTCCAAATGAATAACAACAAACATTCAAAATATAATTGAAGTTTTATATATATCCCTTGGCCATTCAGGTGGTATGGCTGGCACGAGACACAGGCACTTTAAACAGCTGTTGTGAATCTTAAGTATAAACTTCCACCCTTTGGCACCACACCAGGAAATTATGCATAGGAATATACCTGCTTTCCCTCGCAGCAGACAAAAAATATCAGTCTTTAATACCTTGGGAGTGGATGGGAGAGAAAAACTCTTTTTCCTGGGGGGCACCCACGCTTTGTCTGGCCCTTTCTGCTACGTCGGACGAGTGGGACCGAGTGGGGCTGTGGGCTGTGACGAGATGGGGAACGGGCTTTGCAGGGGGCATTTACAGCTACAGGGACTCACGCACGCCTCCTCCTCCTTCATCGGCAGATACCTGCCTTGTGGAGTAATCCAGTGCCCTGAGAAAGAACAGCCACCACTCCACACACACTTTTTCACATATTACAACCTTGTTTTTCAACGGCAGGAGCCAAATTCCCGTATGTTTTCTGTTACTCATTCAACCTAGAGCCAACTCTGTTTGCTCAGAATCAGGCCTTCCTTGGTGGACAAACTCTCCCAGTCAAGACAAAATGCTAGATCACCTTCTCTAGCTCCTCTAGAGGCTGAGGACCTGGCTGAGATCTCATTCCACTGCTTTTGTGAAAGTCGGGAGACACCAAAACGCTCAGCAAATCCAGGACACCTGATGGATGTCCACAGGGCAAAACACTGCCTGTAGCACAACGCGTGTGCCAGTCAAGCCTTGCTGTGGGAGCTGGTGTAGGCTGGGTGTTTGCTTAAACCAGACCTCACCTCCAGCGTGCTGTGTTTCCGCCAGCCAAGGTAAATAAGCTCTTGCAAAGACCAAGACGATGGGAGGCGGTGCAGCTGGCCGGGGTGAGCCCAGCTCAGGCCTCCCCGTGCTTTCCAAGATCCTCCCCAAGCTCTGCTCCCACACACGTCTCCCTACAGACACGCCGGGTTCAGGGGCACTAGAGCATCCAGCTCATTTAGGATATGGCCTTAACTCCAGAAGTCGTGGATGCAACAATTTAGTCTTATCTTCTCACTGCTGAGCACTGCAGGAGCCCTTCCCCAACTCATTATTTTTGTCCCAAGTGCTTCTTCCTCACCTTGGGTCCCTAAAGCTTGTACTCATTGTGCAGGTGTCATACATGCTAGCGTGTAAGAGGTGATGTAGCTGAAGGGCTTGATCCCTCTGTGTAGGTGGGCTGCACCTTTGGGCACGTGGGATAATCCCCCGCTTGCAGAAGGGAGGGCACAGCTAAAACTGGGATCATGCTCCTGGAGGAGGCTTCCTTGCTGCTTCTCATCTGAAAAATGCTCACCTCTAAGTGAGCCTGTGAACCAGAGCTATGGAGATGATCCCGAGTGAAACAGGGACAGAAGAATAAGAAGTTCCACCTAAACATGAGGAGGAACTTCTTTACTGTGAAAGTGGTAGAGCACTGGAAAAGGCTGCCCAGAGAGGTGGTGGAGTCACCTTCTCTGGTGACATTCAAAAACCACCTGGACAAGATCCTGTGCAACCTGCTCTAGGTAGACCCACTCCAGTGTGGGGGTTGAACTTGATGATCTCCGGAGGTCCCTTCGAACCCCATATGATTCTATGACAGCACAAGACAATGAGTACCAAGCTTCACGTGCCCATGCTCTTGAAAGACACATTGCCAAAAGCCAACTGTTGGCAAGAGGGGCAGATCATGCTCCAATGGGGCAGACCAGGAGCTCCACGGCACAGAGCCTGCAATGGCACCTGCGTTTGCACCAACAAGGCAGAAATAGAACAAAACTACGGGCTGTGGAGCAGGAAAGATCACACCAGCTTCGGGGCTCCAGCTGCAGGGTTGTCAACTTGGTCAGCTGTTGCCACTCGCTGACAGCTTCGTGGTCCAGGAAAGATCCCTGGTGAGCTGGAAGACACCTTGCATGGGACCCAGGACACTCTTTGTCTTCTCAGCCATCAGTCAACCCCACACAGGTCATGACAACGCCATGATGAAAGGTTTGTCCTACTTGGACCAGAGGCAGAGCCCAGCTGAGCTTTGGCTGCCAACCCTTCACCATCACAGCAACAACACAGGTGACCCACCACCCAGAAGGTCTCACCAACCAGCAGCCTGGTCTGTGAAACACACTCAAAGTATTGACAAGAAACTTCCCTGGGTCTACAAAGCTTCCCTCCTGGGATGGACTCACCTTTCAGCGTGCCCGGTGGCGCCTGCGCCTGGCATCATGACAAAGCCAACCACAGCACCATCAGAGCCTGCCACTGTCTGATCTCAGCTATGAAAACATTGCTACAAATCCAGCAGTATTTCTGAAACAGTAGCTACAATATGCTTTTATTAAATCCAGTTAAGCAGCGTATTTGTTTAAAATGTGCCAACCCAGAGCTCCACACACATTCATGCCATCAGTTGCTTCAAGCAATAGCCTAGTGTTACACCCCTTGCTGTTGAGGTTATTTCCACAATAGTAATTAAATCCACATTAACAATTCTCAATTATAAAGTAAATCAAATGTAATAGCCTGCATGGAGGATCTCAGCTCGTATTCAGGGAGCCCGGAGACTTTCTGTAAGGAAGAAACGTTGAACGTCGCAGACAAGCTGCTGCTTTAGTCTGGAGGTCAGTGGAGAGACTTGTCCAACAAGGACTTTGACAACCACTTGCAGCCTCTGGCCTAACCACTGACCACAACCCAGGCACAGAGACACCACAAGCACAAGGCTGTCCATCACTGGGCACATGCACAAGGTGGCCACAAGCACAAGGCTGAACATCGCTGGGCACATGATGGATTTCCCCTATTTCTGTTCATTTCTTGAACATCTCCTGCCCAGAGCAACCTTTTACCCACCGTGAAGGTGCGCTGAAGGGAACCTGGCGTGAACTCTTCTTGTCTTTGTCCCTGCTTTTGCCGTTGTTAGTAAAGCCTAAAGAGCAGATGTTCAAACACAAATACTCAACGCACGTCAGTCTCAGCCAACAAACCTCTCCGATGGCACCCAACCCAGGTGAGCACCAGTTCTCCTCACCACACTGACTTTTCACAGCCCAAGGAACCCGTCTCACTGCTGTCCAGTAAATACTCTTGTAAACCAATGACACAAGTGCCAGAAGCCCCTAGTGACAATTGCATGTCCCCTAGTTGCCACGTGCCAGTCTCCAAACCCAGAGGGCATGGCAGGACAGGCAGCAGATCCTCCTTGGTTGCTCTCAGCCTCACAGGAGATCCCCTCTGCCCAGCCTTCTCCAGCATTTGCCACCTCCACCCCTTCGAATTTCCCCCAAGGCAAACCAACCCTGTCGTTCTGACTGAAACCATCAGTGCCATGGGCCATGGTGATATTTCCAGGAGAAAAAAGGCACCCATAAATCCTTTCTCCTCTTGGAGGCACTAACACAGCAAATCTCCAGCCGCTCCCAGTCCCCCACCCCCGGTGCTCCTCTGAACTTCCCCCAAATCTCTCCCACACGAATCAATCTGAAGGCAAAGCTGGCAAAGCCTTCCAGCCCCCACCAACCAATTCCACCACCGTGCCATCAGGTCCCACTTCCATGCTGGTCTCCAGGTGGGCCAGGAGAGCTGCTCCCAGCATATTCACTGGGAGAGGGGTAGCTCGAGTGACCGCCCATGAAGGCATCACCTGTAAGGCTGCCCAGCTTTTCATGGAGCAGCACGAAGTGACCCTGTTTAGCACTGTTCATTTTTCTCTAGGCTTGCGAGGTTTGGAGATTGGTTGAGATAAGCATCCTCAAGCTTGCAGGCTTATCTGCACCATCTCCCAACCGGCTTTGATCTGCAGGATTTGGCTGCAGCTCTCAAAGTTATCTTGAGAAAGCTTGTTCTGGGGAGAGTCGTTCTTCTGATTAACAAGAAAAAGCTTTCTTGGGGGCTTTGAGCATTTGCAGCCCTGGCTGGAACCAGGGAGCGTAGCTCACAGAGAGATGGAAAAAAGTCAAGTGAGCTTCTCCTTAAAGCTTCGTTTGGGCTCAGTTGGCATTTGGGCTAAAATTTGAGGTCAGATATTTCATCCTCCTTCTTTTTGACCTGCTCTCTTAGCCTGGTATCACCCAACCCACCACGTGGGTCAGTTGGTAGATACAGTCATACCTCGTGGCTTCACATCCTCCAAGTCCTGCCCAGAACCCCCAGGAGGACAGCGAGAGGGTCACCAAAGGGCTGGGAGAGCTACGTGGGATTTGGTTCGTCTAGGGCAAGCCTTAAAAGATACAATATTGAATTAAAAAGCTGAGACAACTAGCCCCTCTCCAAACCTCCAGTGAAGGAAACACAAGCCACACGTAAGTACGTGTTAATTGAGTCAGATGCTAATTTTCCAGTTTACCTTCTGCTTGGCCACAGCTTTAGGAAATACTCGTTGGACTCAAAAGTATCAAATTTAGCTCCTGCTCTTGAAAAATGCCAGGATGGATTCCCCCACTCTCAGCCCATCATCACCTCACGCAAGATTTCTTCCTTGTGGGAACGAGGAGGGAGGAGGAGGAGGAGGAAGGCGGTGTGAAGGAAAAGGAGGAATTACAGAGTTAGCAATGAAGTTTACGCCGGGGAAACTACCCCAAACACCTCCTGCTGCCCTCACATAAAAGATAAATATGCATTAAAAACACCACTGCTCAGGGAGGGGAAAGAAGTGTGAACAGCAAAAATATGTACACGTGTTTTAAATAATTTTTTTAATTGTTGAGGCAGTAATACTTGGTTCATGGAACTGCAATATACAGAGAGGTGAAATAAATAGCTTATATATATATAATATATATAATATAGCTGGTTTTAAAATATTCCCTTATCATTGGTGTACTAGGTCATCTTGTAGTCACTTGAATGTATTTAGCAGCATTCTCCAGAACTGAGCATAATGCAGGATCACGGAGCCGTGACACCTTATGTCGTCAGAAAGGTTACAGAAGATCGATGCGTCGAGAACTCCACGGAAACTCAATCATCACTGCGGCACACACCATCTTGTCTGGGGCCGGCGTGCAGCAGACAATAAATAGATGACTGCAAAACCGGCACTTTTCGGGGCAGGGTCTCAGTAACTTTGGGAAAGAACTTTGGTTTTCTTTGGTTTTCTTTCTTTCTTTATTTTTTTTTTAATAATTACTTTCGTTCGTTTGTTTGTTTCCTCTGGGGATATGCTTGAAAAGTTGTCCTTTCCAAAAAAAAAGCGAAATAAGCACCTGTGTGTCATCAACAACAAGAAGTCAATTTAAATAGAGCAGTTCATTTTGTTTTTCAAGTCACAATAAATCCCTAACAGCTTTTCCCCAGCGTTTGCCATCTAGTCTTTTATTAATTTTTTTTATTTTTATTTTTTTTTTAAACACAATGTACAAAAATAGAGCTTCTTCCTTATTTTTAATGTAAAAATATTCCTCTGGTGCAGTTTTTTTTTTTTTTTTTGGTTT
>NW_015090893.1:546731-547249 GCF_001431845.1 Calidris pugnax
ACAAGCTCTAGGCAATCCTGCTTCAGCAGAGGAGTTGGACTAGATGATCTCTATGGTCCCTTCCAACTTTAAAAATTCAGTGAAATCTCAGGTGGCAGAGGGGACCTGGTCCTTTCCCTTTCCCCACTTTTCAATCCCAGCCTCAAAATCGTGACACTGTTTTTGTCTATTTTTAACTGGGGTTGGTGGGTCGTATTCTCTTAGTCCTCTTGGTGACTGTTGTGTACTTGAAAGGTTTCTGTATCTCCACTTGCCCCTTTGGGTACCTCTTCATAAAATGTACATCTTGCTGGTTTTCCCGGGTCTTGGGCCCTTTCCGTGGCCTCCCTTTTTTGGTGAATCCAACATACCAGCCGGAATATTTTGCTGACATCAGTGCCGTATAGTTGTTTTCTAGGACTTTTTCAATGAAGACACACTCCTTGCTGGTGCCATCGGGCTGAAAAAGGCAAAAAAAAAAAAAAAAAAAAAAAAAAAAAAAAAATTCTTTTCCCAAATGAAACTTTAGGGACAAAAAC
>NW_015090893.1:548532-632455 GCF_001431845.1 Calidris pugnax
TGAGGAGAAACTTCTTCACGGTGAGGGTGGCAGAGCCCTGGAAGAGGCTGCCCAGGGAGGGTGTGGAGTCCCCTTTGGAGATTTTCAAGACCCTCCTGGATGCTCCTGAGTAACATGCTCTGACAAGCTCTAGGCAATCCTGCTTCAGCAGAGGAGTTGGACTAGATGATCTCTATGGTCCCTTCCAACTTTAAAAATTCAGTGAAATCTCAGGTGGCAGAGGGGACCTGGTCCTTTCCCTTTCCCCACTTTTCAATCCCAGCCTCAAAGCAGCCACCCAGAGCTCAAGTACCTGGCTTTGGAAACCATGTCCCTGAATGACATTCTTCCTTGCAGAGGGAGCCAGTATTAGACACAGAACTGAAGGTCAGAAGCTCCTGAGCATGAGTGCTGCTTTGCCAACCACCCTGCAGCAACAAGCCCACACTGCTGGGACTCCTTTCCCAACACAGCCTAGTGCAAACCCACCTCCCCATCACTGCCAGGGGCTGCTAGTTCCCCAGCTGCTCAACGGTGCAAGATTTCAGAAAACAGGGCATGTTGGGTTTGTGTGGCAAGGTTTTTTGGTAGCTGTGGGGCTGCAAATGCAAGCTTAGTGACTAAAACCCAATTTGGCATAAATAAAATCATCACATCTGGATCTTGGGTTCGGTTCAAATATTGTTAATAGGAGCCGTAACAAACATCAGCTGAAATAGAAATGAATTTAAAAAAAACAACATGAAAGCATGAGGTCATCATTTCATTTTTTAAACACTCCTATCCAAGGAGAGAAAGATTTTTTTAAAGACAACGGTTAAGTTCATCCAGTCCAGATCCTTCAATTGCCAGCAAAGTAAGACATTCAGCTTTGCTTTTTCCATTAGGAAAGGAGGATGAACTGAAATCCCGCCAGGGAAATATCATACTTAATCAGAAAAAAAAGAAAAAAAAAATCAGAATTTCATGTGGGCCAAACAACAGCGTTACCACTTCTGCGCTCCCTTTTGATATGTTTTCCAAAATACTTTATGGGCTCGCATCCATACCTACCCCAATCCCACTAAAATCATTACAAGCCTTTGTGTAAGTCTTCCCAGGGCTTTGCATCTCCCCCGCAGCATCCCAACACCTGGAAAATTAGCCACACAGGGGGCTCTGGGGATGGGACGGAGGGGTCCCTGACCCCACTCCAGTCCCTGAATCCAACCGGTTGTTCCAGACCCCCATCACACACCCCAGCCTTGGCTCCAACTCACATCCCTGGGCAACTCCAGCAGCACAAAGGGCCATTCCCACACCAGAGCAGCTCCCTGGGTGGGCGGGCATCCCACCAGCACCCCGATGAGGTTGCAGCTGGAGGACTATGGGACAGCAGTGTCCTCAGCCACCAGACCCACCCCAGCTCCACATGCCCTCTGCTCTCTCGGGCTTGGGTTTTGTTTGGAAGAGGGTTTCATCTTAGGGGTGGTTAGGGGTGGACCTGCTGGAGACAACTTCTGAAGAGAAAGATCTAGGGGTCCTGGTGGACAGCAAAATGACAATGAGCAAGCAATGTGCTCTTGTGGCCAGGAAGGCCAACAGAATCCTGGGCTGCGTAGGGAAGAGTGTGGCCAGCAGGTCAAGGGAAGTCATTCTCCCCCTCTGCTCTGCACTGGGGAGGCCACAACTGGAATCCTGCATCCAGTTCTGGGCTCCCCAGTTCAAGAGGGACAGGGAACTGCTGGAGAGAGTCCAGCGAAGGGCAACAAAGATGATTCAAGGATTGGAGCATCTCCCTTATGAAGAAAGGCTGAGAGAGCTGGGACTCTTTAGTCTGGAGAAGAGAAGGCTGAGGGGAGACCTTATCAATGCTTGTGAGTATCTCAAGGGTGGGTTGAAGGAAGAGGGAGCCAGACTCTTTTCAGTGGTTCCCAGTGAGAGGATGAGGGGCAACGGGCACCAGTTGGAACATAAGAGGTTCCACTCAAATATGAGGAGAAACTTCTTCACGGTGAGGGTGGCAGAGCCCTGGGACAGGCTGCCCAGGGAGGGTGTGGAGTCCCCTTCTCTGGAGATTTTCAAGACCCTCCTGGATGCTCCTGAGTAACATGCTCTGACAAGCTCTAGGCAATCCTGCTTCAGCAGAGGAGTTGGACTAGATGATCTCTATGGTCCCTTCCAACTTTAAAAATTCAGTGAAATCTCAGGTGGCAGAGGGGACCTGGTCCTTTCCCTTTCCCCACTTTTCAATCCCAGCCTCAAAGCAGCCACCCAGAGCTCAAGTACCTGGCTTTGGAAACCATGTCCCTGAATGACATTCTTCCTTGCAGAGGGAGCCAGTATTAGACACAGAACTGAAGGTCAGAAGCTCCTGAGCATGAGTGCTGCTTTGCCAACCACCCTGCAGCAACAAGCCCACACTGCTGGGACTCCTTTCCCAACACAGCCTAGTGCAAACCCACCTCCCCATCACTGCCAGGGGCTGCTAGTTCCCCAGCTGCTCAACGGTGCAAGATTTCAGAAAACAGGGCATGTTGGGTTTGTGTGGCAAGGTTTTTTGGTAGCTGTGGGGCTGCAGGGGTGGCTTCTGTGAGAAGCTGCTAGAAGCTTCCCCCTGCATCTAATAGAGCCAATGTCACCGGCTCCATCACTGGCCAAGGCCAAGCCCATCAGCGATGGTGGCAGAGCCTCTGGGATAACTTGGTTAAGAAGGGGAAGAAAAAAACCAACAACTCCACAACAACAACCAGGAGGGGGGAGTGAGAGAAACAGCGGTCAGCAAAGAAGGAGGAGCAGGAGGTGCTCCAGGCAACAGAGCAGAGATTCCCCTGAAGCCCATGGATGTCCATGGTGGAGCAGCCATCCACCCACAGCCCATAGATGTCCACGGTGGAGCAGCCATCCACCCACAGCCCTTGGAGGTCCATGATGGAGCAGCCATCCACCCGCAGCCCATGGATGTCCCCGGTGGAGCAGCCATCCACCCAAAGACCATGGACGTCCATGGTGGAGCAAATATCCACCTTCAGCCCAACAACAGCGTTACCACTTCTGCGCTCCCTTTTGATATGTTTTCCAAAATACTTTATGGGCTCGCATCCATACCTACCCCAATCCCACTAAAATCATTACAAGCCTTTGTGTAAGTCTTCCCAGGGCTTTGCATCTCCCCCGCAGCATCCCAACACCTGGAAAATTAGCCACACGGGGGGCTCTGGGGATGGGACGGAGGGGTCCCTGACCCCACTCCAGTCCCTGAATCCAACCGGTTGTTCCAGACCCCCATCACACACCCCAGCCTTGGCTCCAACTCACATCCCTGGGCAACTCCAGCAGCACAAAGGGCCATTCCCACACCAGAGCAGCTCCCTGGGTGGGCGGGCATCCCACCAGCACCCCGATGAGGTTGCAGCTGGAGGACTATGGGACAGCAGTGTCCTCAGCCACCAGACCCACCCCAGCTCCACATGCCCTCTGCTCTCTCGGGCTTGGGTTTTGTTTGGAAGAGGGTTTCATCTTAGGGGTGGTTAGGGGTGGACCTGCTGGAGACAACTTCTGAAGAGAAAGATCTAGGGGTCCTGGTGGACAGCAAAATGACAATGAGCAAGCAATGTGCTCTTGTGGCCAGGAAGGCCAACAGAATCCTGGGCTGCGTAGGGAAGAGTGTGGCCAGCAGGTCAAGGGAAGTCATTCTCCCCCTCTGCTCTGCACTGGGGAGGCCACAACTGGAATCCTGCATCCAGTTCTGGGCTCCCCAGTTCAAGAGGGACAGGGAACTGCTGGAGAGAGTCCAGCGAAGGGCAACAAAGATGATTCAAGGATTGGAGCATCTCCCTTATGAAGAAAGGCTGAGAGAGCTGGGACTCTTTAGTCTGGAGAAGAGAAGGCTGAGGGGAGACCTTATCAATGCTTGTGAGTATCTCAAGGGTGGGTTGAAGGAAGAGGGAGCCAGACTCTTTTCAGTGGTTCCCAGTGAGAGGATGAGGGGCAACGGGCACCAGTTGGAACATAAGAGGTTCCACTCAAATATGAGGAGAAACTTCTTCACGGTGAGGGTGGCAGAGCCCTGGGACAGGCTGCCCAGGGAGGGTGTGGAGTCCCCTTCTCTGGAGATTTTCAAGACCCTCCTGGATGCTCCTGAGTAACATGCTCTGACAAGCTCTAGGCAATCCTGCTTCAGCAGAGGAGTTGGACTAGATGATCTCTATGGTCCCTTCCAACTTTAAAAATTCAGTGAAATCTCAGGTGGCAGAGGGGACCTGGTCCTTTCCCTTTCCCCACTTTTCAATCCCAGCCTCAAAGCAGCCACCCAGAGCTCAAGTACCTGGCTTTGGAAACCATGTCCCTGAATGACATTCTTCCTTGCAGAGGGAGCCAGTATTAGACACAGAACTGAAGGTCAGAAGCTCCTGAGCATGAGTGCTGCTTTGCCAACCACCCTGCAGCAACAAGCCCACACTGCTGGGACTCCTTTCCCAACACAGCCTAGTGCAAACCCACCTCCCCATCACTGCCAGGGGCTGCTAGTTCCCCAGCTGCTCAACGGTGCAAGATTTCAGAAAACAGGGCATGTTGGGTTTGTGTGGCAAGGTTTTTTGGTAGCTGTGGGGCTGCAGGGGTGGCTTCTGTGAGAAGCTGCTAGAAGCTTCCCCCTGCATCTAATAGAGCCAATGTCACCGGCTCCATCACTGGCCAAGGCCAAGCCCATCAGCGATGGTGGCAGAGCCTCTGGGATAACTTGGTTAAGAAGGGGAAGAAAAAAACCAACAACTCCACAACAACAACCAGGAGGGGGGAGTGAGAGAAACAGCGGTCAGCAAAGAAGGAGGAGCAGGAGGTGCTCCAGGCAACAGAGCAGAGATTCCCCTGAAGCCCATGGATGTCCATGGTGGAGCAGCCATCCACCCACAGCCCATAGATGTCCACGGTGGAGCAGCCATCCACCCACAGCCCTTGGAGGTCCATGATGGAGCAGCCATCCACCCGCAGCCCATGGATGTCCCCGGTGGAGCAGCCATCCACCCAAAGACCATGGACGTCCATGGTGGAGCAAATATCCACCTTCAGCCCATGGAGGGCCCCATGCCGGAGCAGATGGATGCCCAAAGGAAGCTGTGAGCTCATGGAAAGCCCATACTGGAGCAGGTTTGCTGGCAGGACTTGTGACCCCATGGAAGGGACCCACACTGGAGAGTTTTGTGGGGAACTGTCGCCCATGGGAGGGAAGGGCATGAGGAGTCCTTCCCTGAGGAGGAAGAAGCAACAGAGATAAGGTGTGAAGACCACAGCCCCATTCCCTGTTCCCCTGTGCTGCTCAGGGAGAGGAGGGAGAGAAATCAGGAGTGAAGCTGAGCTGGGAAGAAGGAGGAGGGTGGGGTAAAGGGGCCTTAAGATTTACTTTTTATTTCTCATCACCCTACCCCGGATTGGATGGGTAATAAATAAAATTAATTTTTCCCAAGTCAAGTCCGTTTGGCCCGTGACAGGAATTGCTGAGTGATCTCCTTGCCCTTATCTCGACCCAGGAGCCTTTTGTTCAGAAACCATGTCCCTGAACAACATTCTTCCTTGCAGAGGGAACCAGGATTAGACACAGAACTGGAGGTCAGAAGCTCCTGAGCATGAGTGCTCCTTCCCCAACCACCCTGTAGCAAAAAGCCCACCCTGATGGGACTCCTTTCACAACACAGCCTAGTGCAAACCCACCTCCCCATCACTGCCAGGGGCTGTTAGTTCCCCAGCTGCTCACCTGTGTGAGATTTCAGTAAACAGGGCATATTGGGTTTGTGTGGCAAGGTTTTTTGGTAGCTGTGGGGCTGCAGGGGTGGCTGGACTTTGAACGTGACAACACGCAGCCAGGGTCAACCCACCCCACAGGGTCCATCTCAGCTTGGAGAGCCAGACTAACAGACCCAGAGCTGGACTTTGAACGCGGCAACACATGGATCTCAGGCTGGATTCAGGACTATAACTTAAACACAACACGGGGGGAGTTGCAGCATCACACAACAGCATCTCCAAGTGGTTCGGAGCAGAGGAAATTCTTCTTGCCTATAAGTTTCTGCCAGAAAATATGGTTTATCCTTTAACTGCTGAGTTAGTGGTGCTGCACCTGGAACAACATGCATCACTGTGTGCACCAGCACTGTGGTTTCTGCCTCAAAAGATATTTGGGAGTAGATACAGGCTCAGTTCAGCGCTGAATGTTGTCTCAGCTCTGAGTGCTTTATGGATTCTGGACAGGGATAAGCACAATGTGGAGCATCATCACAGAACTGGAGGTCAGAAGCTCCTGAGCATGAGTGCTCCTTCCCCAACCACCCTGTAGCAAAAAGCCCACCCTGATGGGACTCCTTTCACAACACAGCCTAGTGCAAACCCACCTCCCCATCACTGCCAGGGGCTGTTAGTTCCCCAGCTGCTCACCTGTGTGAGATTTCAGTAAACAGGGCATATTGGGTTTGTGTGGCAAGGTTTTTTGGTAGCTGTGGGGCTGCAGGGGTGGCTGGACTTTGAACGTGACAACACGTGAATCTCAGGCTGGATTCAGGACTATAACTTAAACACAACACTCCCCAGCTGCTCAACGGTGCAAGATTTCAGAAAACAGGGCATGTTGGGTTTGTGTGGCAAGGTTTTTTGGTAGCTGTGGGGCTGCAGGGGTGGCTTCTGTGAGAAGCTGCTAGAAGCTTCCCCCTGCATCTAATAGAGCCAATGTCACCGGCTCCATCACTGGCCAAGGCCAAGCCCATCAGCGATGGTGGCAGAGCCTCTGGGATAACTTGGTTAAGAAGGGGAAGAAAAAAACCAACAACTCCACAACAACAACCAGGAGGGGGGAGTGAGAGAAACAGCGGTCAGCAAAGAAGGAGGAGCAGGAGGTGCTCCAGGCAACAGAGCAGAGATTCCCCTGAAGCCCATGGATGTCCATGGTGGAGCAGCCATCCACCCACAGCCCATAGATGTCCACGGTGGAGCAGCCATCCACCCACAGCCCTTGGAGGTCCATGATGGAGCAGCCATCCACCCGCAGCCCATGGATGTCCCCGGTGGAGCAGCCATCCACCCAAAGACCATGGACGTCCATGGTGGAGCAAATATCCACCTTCAGCCCATGGAGGGCCCCATGCCGGAGCAGATGGATGCCCAAAGGAAGCTGTGAGCTCATGGAAAGCCCATACTGGAGCAGGTTTGCTGGCAGGACTTGTGACCCCATGGAAGGGACCCACACTGGAGAGTTTTGTGGGGAACTGTCGCCCATGGGAGGGAAGGGCATGAGGAGTCCTTCCCTGAGGAGGAAGGGATGGGACTCCTTTCACAACACAGCCTAGTGCAAACCCACCTCCCCATCACTGCCAGGGGCTGTTAGTTCCCCAGCTGCTCACCTGTGTGAGATTTCAGTAAACAGGGCATATTGGGTTTGTGTGGCAAGGTTTTTTGGTAGCTGTGGGGCTGCAGGGGTGGCTGGACTTTGAACGTGACAACACGTGAATCTCAGGCTGGATTCAGGACTATAACTTAAACACAACACGGGGGGAGTTGCAGCATCACACAACAGCATCTCCAAGTGGTTCAGCGCAGAGAAAATTCTTCTTGCCTATAAGTTTCTGCCAGAAAATATGGTTTATCCTTTAACTGCTGAGTTAGTGGTGCTGCACCTGGAACAACATGCATCACTGTGTGCACCAGCACTGTGCTTTCTGCCTCAAAAGATATTTGGGAGTAGATACAGGCTCAGTTCAGCGCTGAATGTTGTCTCAGCTCTGAGTGCTTTATGGATTCTGGACAGGGATAAG
Organism: Calidris pugnax; assembly: GCF_001431845.1. Lineage (NCBI taxonomy): Eukaryota > Metazoa > Chordata > Aves > Charadriiformes > Scolopacidae > Calidris > Calidris pugnax. The sequence continues at coordinate 556,290 of NW_015090893.1, forward strand.
CACAATGTGGAGCATCATAGAGGACTTCAGCTAATGCTCAGCAAAGCCAAAAGAAGGATTTCCATCATTAGCCCAATCCAACTCCCCACTGAAGTCAAATAATGAGTTTTTCAGCGCTGCAGGCCTATGCTTGCTGCTGTGCCTGCTGTTAAACTCTCTCTGCACAAACTAAGAGGTATCAGACCCTCTCAGCCATTTCACCCATCCCATCCCTGGGAGGGACACAGGGATGTGTCCCTGGAAGCCACAGCAGCGTGACCAGCACTGCCCCTGCAGCTCTGCTCCAGGGCTCCTCTGGGCACCACGGCTGGGGCGAGGAGCCCAGCCCCACACGTTTTCCACTCCTTCCCCAAGGCCAGGTCAGCCTGTCTTCCTAGAAGTCCTTCCTGGAAACCCTCCTACGAAGTCCTGCACAATCACAGCAGAGTTTGGTGCAGTCTGTGGGAAGGGCAGGGATTGTAGAACAGGAGGGAAGCCCCCATGCCGAGCTGGCTGAGGCTGCCCCACACCTCTGACCCCCAAATAACCGTGTACGAGCTACAAACAGAGCTGCAAGATGGGAACCACCAGGCACAACAACCCCAGCAAAGGGAAAAGCTTCACCACCAGCAGCCTCCAGGACCAGCCATCCCTCCCTGGCTGGGAGAGCAGACCTTCAGAGCTCCACTTCAATCAGTGCAACAATTTGTGATGTTTACCCTAAAATCATTAATGCCCCATCCTGCCCTAAAGAGTTTCGTTACCACGGGTAGGTCCTATTAAGAGGGTGGAGGGACCACAGCAACTTCTGCATCAAAAATGCTAATCCAGGGTCTGTGCTCCCTGTATGTGTCCCCTATACTGGGGCAAAGCCAGCTCTGCCATAGGAACCACCAATCTCCATATGGGGTTAGGCACAAAGGTCCTAATTTTATCATCTACAGTTGGAAGCTCACAAATGCTTTAATGAACGGCAGAACTGGGCAAAGCTCAGTGGTTCCAGTTCCTGGGGGGGGCAGGAGGGGGGCGGGGGGAAGGTTGTTCCTTGAGCCCTGGGTTTGATCAAAGCCACATGAGTGGGGAAGGGGGAAATCAGTCGACACCACGGGGTTCCACCAGGTTTCAATGGGAAGCCATAAAACCAGCCCCAGGTTGCTCAGGGCTCAGCCCGCTACAAACCCTTCCCCAGTGAATGGAGAATTTTTAAACAATACCATGGCTGAGTTTCAAATCCACCCAAACCCAGGTGCTGAGGAACCGACCGGATCCGTACCGCAGGGGGAGCAGGTAATTGGAAGGGCCGTTTCCCCCACGCTCGTGGAAAGGGCCTGGATTTGAGCCCTGACCTTGTTGCTAGGAGAATTAAGGCGTTTTCATGCAATTTGGGAGGTTTCCGCTTGTGCTGCAATGTCAGTTTCTCATGGAAAACGAAGACTGGATGAAAAGAAAACGTGTGTGTAGGAGGGGGAAGTTATTCTATTAATAACAAAAAAGTGTTTACTTATACCTTCAAATTTGCCAACAGAGCCTAAGACGGAGACAGGAGGTGGAGGAATAACAAGGTGCAACTTCAGGCCAACCTCAGGGCTAATTTGAAGTAAACAAGGTGCATGAGATAAAATAACTTCGTTCTGGAAGAGGAAGAGCTAAACGATTTGATAACATGAAATTACAGTAACACTTACAAGTACCTGGAGATAAATCAGGATAAGGACCTCACTTCCCCAAACAGAGCATTCCTGTGCGTGCTCAGACACGTCAGAGACAGACAAATGATTTTCAAATAGTTACAAGGTGATTTTACAGCATCTGTTATAATCCCCAATAGAATAAATCACTCACACACGTTACCTCCTATACCACAGACAGCTGGACCCATGGTAATCTATTAGGGGGGAAAAAAGCGATTTATAAGGGTTTTCAATAATTTTTATGTGTCATCTTGTTTTCACCAGGTGTCCACCGCTTAAGGTCTAAATCATGTCCCTATTTAAATGGTGGCAAAGTTCTCACTGGGTCTGTCATCCATCCCCTCGTCCTTCCGAAGAGGGGAGGGTGGAAGGGAAAAGGGAGATGTTCAGGAAGGGAAAAGGAGCTCTCGGGGCAAACACTTGCTGCCGACACGGGGCTGCACCCTCCGCCGTCAGCCGGGAGATGCTGCCAAGCCACATTTCACACATACTCAGCTGTCAGGATGCACCTTGCAGAGCGCTCGCCCTTCGAAACGGGGAGGTTTCCCTTTTGAACTGATTTCTTGAAAATAAAGAAGAGTCCTGGAAAGCCTGGGAGCTGGGCAGGACCCGCCTGGCCCGCTGCGATGGCGCGGCCACATGATGGGGGAGGACCCACAGCCAGCCCCACATCCCCGTCAGCCCCATGGAGCTGCTCACCGGTCGGAGATTTCAGTAAACAGGGTGTATTGGGTTTGTGTGGCAAGGTTTTGGTAGCTGTAGGGCTGCAGGGGTGGCTTCTGTGAGAAGCTGCTAGAAGCTTCCCCCTGCATCTAATAGAGACAATGCCACCGGCTCCAACACTGGCCAAGGCCAAGCCCATCAGCGATGGTGGCAGAGCCTCTGGGATAACATGTTTAAGAAGGGGAAGAAAAAAACCAACAACTCCACAACAACAACCAGGAGGGGGGAGTGAGAGAAACGGCGGTCAGCGAAGAAGGAGGAGCAGGAGGTGCTCCAGGCAACAGAGCACAGATTCCCCTGCAGCCCATAGATGTCCACGATGGAGCAGCCATCCACCCACAGCCCATGGAGGTCCACGGTGGAGCAGCCATCCACCCGCAGACCATGTCGGTCCCCAGTGGAGCAGCCATCTACCTGCAGACCATGGATGTCCACGATGGAGCAGCCATCCACCTGCATATCACGGAGGTCCCCGGTGGAGCAGCCATCCACCCGCAGACCATGGAGGTCCCCAGTGGAGCAGCCATCCACCCGCAGCCCATGGAGGTCCCCGGTGGAGCAGCCATCCACCTGCATATCACGGAGGTCCCCGGTGGAGCAGCCATCCACCCGCAGACCATGGAGGTTCATGGTGGAGCAGCCATCCACCCGCAGACCATGGATGTCCCCAGTGGAGCAGCCATCCACCCGCAGCCCATGGAGGTCCCTGGTGGAGCAGCCATCCACCCGCAGACCATGGAGGCCCATGGTGGAGCAAATATCCACCTTCAGCCCATGGAGGGCCCCATGCCGGAGCAGATGGATGCCCAAAGGAAGCTGTGAGCTCATGGAAAGCCCATACTGGAGCAGGTTTGCTGGCAGAACTTGTGACCCCATGGAAGGGACCCACACTGGAGAGTTTTGTGGGGAACTGTCGCCCATGGGAGGGAAGGGCATGAGGAGTCCTTCCCTGAGGAGGAAGGAACAACAGGGCTTTGTGGCCCCGGGGTGTCCCACACGTGTTTGGGGGACCAGCTGCTCCTGCGAAAGGCCCGTCGAGTCAGCACCCCCTTATACTTCTGAAGGGCCACGGATGGCCGGACCACTAGTTTTGCTCCTGGGAGCTGACGTGACCAGGCTGTGCCACCAGAGAGGGGACAACTCAACAACTCAGTTCTTTGCCCAGAAATAATTCAGAGCGTTTTTTTTTTTTATTTGTTTAAACACCCCCCTAATAGCTGTGGGAAGATGCAGTAGCTGCTAACCAGACTTCTGATAAGCATCATATAAAATGTCTGATCTGATAAAACACCTTATAAAACGCCTGATCTAAACACCACCTTCCACAGAAGCCCCTCGGGCATCTGCACCCAGGTGAAGGGAAAGCACGGGGGGGGCCAGGAAAGCCCAGACAGCAGGAAGCACTGGCTCTGGTGGGGCGTCTCCAGTAGCTCATGGCTGGGGGCACCAGCCCCAGAGATGGCAAGCATCTGCCCAGTGACAAAGTGGTGGTACCCAAGCCATCCCTGACCCTTCTCCAAGCAGGGTTGGAGCGGCAGCGGCCACCCAAGGGACACGTGGAGCTCGGGAGTGTTGGCACCCCCCGGCAGGGAGGTAGGGCTGAGGGATCCACGCCGGAGCCAGGGGCTCTCCGAGTGCCCGGGGCTCACCAAGGAGCAGCGCTGGGTTGTTTGTGCAGAGCATTTGGCGCCGGGCTCTCCAGTATTAAACCTGAAACATGCTGAACTGACACTAAAGCGGAATTACGTGCCAAAGCATTTGCTGCTTCTACAATTACACTCTGGAGCGCTTTGGTGCTCCTGCTCTCTCTCTCTCTCCTTTTTTCTTTTTTTTTCCCTTTTTTTTTTTTTTTTATGACCCAACTTGGTCTTATTGTAGTTTGGCTCTCTCCGTTTTAAGTTCTCCAAATGGAAAGGATCAAAGGGCTCTTTGTTGTCGTGGCAGGAGCGCTCTCCTCCGCGCCAGGCATTCCTGCCACTAACAGCTTGGGGCTGGGGGGGGGACCCACGGCAGCCTCTGTGCCACCAGCCCCAGCCAAAGCATCAGCAGGTGCAGTGGCCGCCTCCGCCTCCTCCCCATTAGCCGGCCACGCTAAGCCACCTGAGCAGCCTTGGGTTTGGTTTCTTTTTTATTTTTTTTTATGGGAACGGGAGGCCAGGGCAGGTTTTCTCATTTATGCTTCACAAATCTGGCTCAGTGGGCACCGGCAAATCCAAACTTCACTCAGCTTTTTACGGCAACAATAAGCTGGGGTAACACCACAGTGTGGGGAGAGATGCCTCCAAGACTGAAAAGGTTTCTCTGTTTGCAAAGACGGGGGCGCAAATTAAGCCCTTCGAGTGATGCTGTGCTAAGCTGCCGTTAGCTAAGCTTATGTTAAAATACCTCCCACCCCCCCTTCCTCGAAGGAGGCTGCAATTAGAAGCTCTCTGGGTAAGGTGACTGAATGCGCCGGGGATGTGCTGCAAATAATAATAATAATAATAAACGCCAAACCACAGGAAACACCCCTGTGACGGGCCAGGAATGCCAGCTTGGCACAGGGCACAGCGAGACCCAGCCTTCCCAGTGAGATGGGGATGACTCTCCGCTCTAATTATCACCTCTCTGCAAGCTCAGCACCCTCCCCCAGGCTCAAACCATGGAGATAGGAGCTCTCCCTACGAGCGGGATGGCTTCCCTCTGCAAGGAAAGCAAGCCCCCTCCTCCTAAAAATCCCGGCGCAGGGAAAGCTGCTGCTCAAGGAAAAGGTTTCCCAGAGGTGTACACACCTAGGTTTTTAGGAAGGAAAAACCCTCCAAATCGACCATTTCTGCATCCCTCCCCCCTCGGCAGACAGAGGGAGGGGGTTCCCCAGCACCCCACCATGGGATCTCACACCACCCCCACCAGGCGCGAGGGACACCCGCTGAGCTCTGCAGTTATTTCCAAGGCTTGGATGAACACTTCCCTCCAACGCTGGCGCTGGGAGAGTCACACTCCACGTTATACAGAACAACTCCTGCCCCACATTTCCTAAATTTCGGAGCAGGGACCAGGGTGGAAGGCTTGGTCTTTCAGGAGATGGGTGGCTCAGCAGCCCCAGTAAACATCCTGAAGCATTCCCCACTGAGGACCCAGCATCTCGGATACCCCCCTGTTCACACAGCACCTACGCGTTTTTCGGGTGGCATATCACTTCTCTGTGGTTTTGCACAAGCCCAGCTCCAAGCCAGAGCTCAGACTCACTCCACTTGGAAAATCCTGGGTGGAAGAAGGTAAAGCAGGAGCTAGGTTAATGTGGCAGCTTGTAGCACTCCCCCTTTCACAGGTGGGTCAGAAAGTGCAACAGGGAGGTGGGTACAGACTCACAGAATGATACGGGGTTGAAAAGGTGGAGGTCATCTCGTCCAACTCCCCCACCAAAGCAGGTATGGCAGCTGCCAGGTCCAGCAGTGCTGTGGGAAATATCTCCTCATCTCAGGATGGCAAATCCGAGTGCTCTGGCTGCTGGTGAGCTGGGCTCAGCCATTCTCCTTGCACCACCAGGACAGATCCATCGTAAGCATCCCCATGTTCAGCATCCTGGATTTATGGCGAGGCGTCCTCACCACAGAGACACCTCTTGACCCAAATGCACATTCTTGCTCCTCGACCGGGCTGTAAATCAGGGGAAGGAGCATCTATAACTGCCAAGAGTTACTCAGCCCCATGCACGTTTCCTCCAGCTCTCTGGCCTCTGAACCTGCGCAATCCTCCGAGGAAAATACTTAGGAGTCATGATGGGCAGTTCAATAAAAGTGTCTGCCGGCGCAGCGGAGAGGTTAATTATGTATATACAGGACATCTAAGTGCATTCACCAAGCAGGGGAAGTAATACAAAACCCTGGTGGAGGAGGTTCTCTGAAGAGAGGGTGCATCTCCACTCGGAGGCCCAGTTTCAAAGCAGCCTTGCCCATGTTTGCACCCACTTGCCCGTAGGCACTGGGGGTCCATCCCATCTCTCCTGAGGGCACAGTCCTGCACACACAGGATGGGACCCCCAGGTTTTGCAGAGCCCCATCCCTCTTTGTGCCCGACACAGCACAAGCTGCAAGAGCCAAGGAAGGAAGAGAAAGCTTTAAAATTTGTCTTTCCTTCTATCTCTCAATTCCACTTTTCTCACTAATACCTGTTCGGTAACCCTCACGCTGCCCTGGAAGAGCATTTTGTCACAGGATGATCAGGGGGATACAGAGTGTAGGGATGAACCAAGCAAGGCTGAGGCCGTGCCTCCTAAAACCTGCTCTTTCCATCACAGACACGTTTCTTGCCGGCAGGACGGATCCATAATTAGAGCAAAGCAGGCTGGCTTCGTCTGGAAAGATGCACATTTGGTTAATAGAAATTCCTAACGGCATCTCAGAGAACTATGTGTACTTACTACTAATGATGGGAAATGTCAATCAATCACTTTTAAAGTGAAATTTATGAAATCAATTAAAAAAAAAAAAAAGGAAAAATTCAATTAAGTCAAAACTGTGGGTTTCCTGCAATGGGAAGGTACTGCTTCAGGAGACCTGAAACCACAGGCAGGTTTCTGACCTGACATCTGAGCAGATCTAAGACATCTACCATTACCTGCACCTACCCGATCCAGTTGCACACATGCTTCTAGGTGCTACCTATGGTAAGAGCTGGGAAGGCACTTCTACCCATCCCTACAAAGCACAGCCTGTTGGTTACACGCACTGCCACCACCGGGACCCACAGGATGCTCCTGAACCTTCCATAAAAGCCAACTTAAGAGCAGCAGCAGATTTCATGTAGGCTTAAATTGATCATATAGAGACTTATGTCACTATAGGGAAATCAAAAAAGAAGATTGTTTAAAACATCAGATTTAGACAATGGCAAGGACACAGGAGTGTAACAGTATATAGAGACTTATGCCACTATAGGGAAATTAAAAAAGAAGAAGATTGTTTAAAACATCAGATCCAGACAATGGCAAGGACACAGGAGTGTAACAGTTGCTGACTCCATAGCAGGTCTGGGAAACCCCAGGTTTATAAGCATTAAACAAACATACACACACTGACTTTTTAAGTTACCGTTTCAAACGAGTGCAATCTCATTCAGCTGATGTTCTGGCAGTGACACCAGTTTCCCCAGGGCAAGTTTAAATCAGTGGAATTTAGGTCCAAGAAAGGTCACTGATTGTCTGCAGGATGACATTACTTGTCTTCATGTCAAATTATATTATTGGTAAGAAAGAGAAATCCATGATCAAATCAAGTGCCATCCATAAAATAAAATAATCATCAAGAATTGCTCCAGTCTGTGAATGACAAAATTCCTTCTGTACACAGCAAGTGCAAGGCTTTTGAGTCTTGTCCTCCTCTAGGAAAACCTAATATCTTTAAGTAATGTAAGAAAAAGCCAAAACCAAAAATATATTTAAGCAAGACCTCCTTTTCTTTGACCTTAAATATATTGTAATGGCCATATCAAATAGAACATCTTTTGCTGCTGTTGGAGCATAGGTTTTATTCTCCACTTCCAAACTAGCCTCCACTCTCACTTCATCTCCAAACATGAATTGAGAGTCAAGTAGAAACAGTCCTTGAAGAGAAGGATCAACCTGAATCCGTTAAGGAAGACAAGGCTGCATTGCCTTTTTCTTGATGCAAGTTAAATACATCAGTGTCTTTGCAAAGTTACATTTAGAAGAAACAGCACCCTCATCTTAGAGATGCTCAAGACCAACAGAAATTGCCCTTGGGAAATAAGATGCTCTGAGGAATGGAATTAAATTCAACTTGATGCAAATGTCAGCACAAGACACATCCAGCACACCCTTCTCTACCCAAACAGGGTGAGGTACACCCAGGGCTCAGGGATCCCCTCTCAGTAATTTTAATTAACATTTAACCTTAAGGAACTAAAATATTCCATCACCACACACAGCTGCCGCCACCAAGAAACACAGGGGACAGGACATTAGCAGCTTTATGGTGACACTTGCTCCTTGGACACAGAAAGGATTTAATTAAATTGTCAGGCAGCTTTCAAGAAGGTGACATTTTTTCCCTGGAAGGAGATATACAGCTTCCAGCCACGGGATAAGAAAAAGCTTTCGAGGTCAAGCTTGGTCTGCATTGTGACCCTTGACTTTGCAAAACTCCAGTTTGAGAGACAGAATAGGTGCTTGTTAAGAATTTCCAATTGAAGTTTGCTAAAGAGGAATCACTGGAAATCTATAAACCTGTTACATCGACACAGCCCAGGGACAGAGTCCAACGCTCACATCCTCAGCTGAGCAACTGTGACTCTGTAGGATAAAGCCAGTATCATGAAGAATTTTTTATTTTTTTTTTAAAAGGACCTTTTATTTTAGAGCAAACACTTAAAGCATTGAGGATGTTCTGAGAAGCTTAAGTTATCTGGAGATGTTCAGCTAAAATGGGACTACGAGGACTTCTGGACCACCTGGCCTGGCCTGATAACAGATGTATTAAGCACCAGTCCCATCTCAGATGCTCCCACTACCATCCAAGGAAGCTCTTGCTCAGAGGATTCACAGCTCATGTCCCACACAGTTCCTCTACCCACAGGTTGGCTAAAGCCAAACCTCCTGTCCTTGCTCTGCCTGAGAGGATCAGCATCCACCTGGGGTGCTTAGAAGACCACAAGAACTGGTGGTAGCACAGATGGACTTAGCACAGACCTCAAATAGTCACATTATAAGATGTTAATTGATGGCTAATGAACACTGTGGGTGTTCAGCCTGGCAAAGCAGCTAAACACGAATCCATCCTCAGCAGCACAGTGTGAGCTTAAATGTGCTTAATGATGTGCTCCGTTTATGAAACCCTTGACCAAAATGCATCAGACCATGCAGGTGAAGTGTACACACAGCACTGACAACCGATCAAAGAGAAGATGTTGACAAATGGCCTGTGTGGTGGCACGAGACCCTCTCCCCATCAATGCCATGAATATCACAGCCTTCTGGCTTGAAAAGCCTTCAGGGCTTTGGCATCCAAGCTTACACACACACACACCCCCCACAAGGCCATGAAATGTAAAGAATGAATGCAGTTTCTAACCATTTGTGAACTAAAGGGGTCTTCTCCACATAAACATCTCCTCAACCTCTCGCACAACCCGTGAGCTGAAGTGTCACCAGCATCTCCCAGCTATTCCCTCTGCAAACTCTCCCATCTCTCCTTCCCAAGCCTTGAGGCCATTCAGTGTTTATCAGTAGCCACCAAACTGCTCTCCCTCCTCTGAACACACCGAGCTTCAAAATGCCCTCTTCTCTCCCTGCCACACCGAGATCAGCCGCCTGCTGTCCCACACCACCACAAAACATCTCAACGTCTTCCGCAAAGTTTATTCATAGAATCACAGAATCACAGAATGGTTTGGGTTGGAAGGGACCTCAAAGATCATCGAGTTCCAGCCCCACTGCCCTGGGCAGGGACACCTCCCACCAAACCAGGTTGCTCAAGGCCCCATCCAGCCTGGCCTTGAACATTTCCAGAGATGGGGCACCCACAGCTTCCCTGGGCAACCTGTTCCAGTGTCTCACCACCCTCATGGTAAAAAATTTCTTCCTAATATCTAATCTGAATCTTTTTTCTTCCAATTTAAAGCCATTTCCCCTTGTCCTATCACTACACTTCCTGGCAAAGAGTCCTTCTCCAGCTCTTCTATAGGCATCCTTCAGGTATTGAAAGGCTGCTATAAGGTCTCCCCGGAGCCTTCTCTTCTCCAGGCTGAAGAAGAATTACCCTGAATTACCCACATTCAGGACACTTTCCCCTCTCCTCCCTGACTCCAGAGAAACTTCTGTGCAAAACGCTGCTGAAAGCACATGGTCACAAGCACAGAAGCAGGACAAGGCCCATTGCTCATGGCAAATATTAACACTGCAAAGGTCCAGCGAGCTTCCACAAACTCCTACCCCTTTGAAAGAACCACTGCAGCATCAGAGCCTACCCATTTTGTGCCAAGGCAGCCTCAGGGCAATAAACACTGGAAAGAAGTTTGACTGGGCTCAACCACGAATGGCTTCTTGGGGATCATCCCACAGTTGTGCCATCCAGAGCCAGGAGTCCTGGAAAAGCCGGGTAATGCTGAAGGACAGGAGCTGTGCCAGAGGGGCTCCTGCTCATCAGGTGTGCAAACCCAACGCAGCTGGACCCACCTCAGGGTCCCACCTCACCATCCCACCCCTCTGCTGCCCACAGCTCCGCAACGGAGGGCAGAGCCCCCACAGGGAGGTGCACGATGGGGTCTGGCCAGCTCTTAGCACATTAGACCCACCGAGAAGAGACATGACAAATGATTGTGTCCATGCACCTTGGAGACTGCCTGATAACAACATCCCTACCGAAACATCTAGCAGCCCCTCCTTGGGGAATTCTTCTGATGCATTTCCAGCACTGTAAAGATCCGGAACCATAACAAATGAACCAGATGATACCAATTCCACCAGCACCCAGAAAAGCCTGAACACGATGCTCCAGGTAGCCCAGCAATGGCAAAGGAGCAGCTATGGAAGGTGTTACCAAAAGCTTCATGATATTTGGGGGCTGAGAATGGAGGGGGGGAGACTGCTGATTTTAGCTTTTGCTTTTAATTTCATGAGAATCTCCACTTCTAAGTTTTCTAAGAAAAAAATAATTCAAAACTTTTTACACCAATTGCAGGGAAATCCTAATTAGGTGAACACAGAAGATTGGAGCAGCTCAACTGAAAGAAAACTGGGCTTGGCATCTCATTGCTCACAAGACCTTTGCAATCCTGCAGGCCCTGACTCAAGACTTTTGGACACTTGAGGCTGGTTTCAAATCAGGTCCCTGTTCAAAGTATGACAGGGTCCAAGGTTGCTTGGCTCCAGGTTCCATTGGAGGCGTTTATTTAGATGACTTAAACTAAAACAAACTCCCAGGGGAGCGAAAGCCTGGGAACAGTTCACTTTTTAAAAGCACCGATCCCACCCCATATGAAGAACCAGACTACACTCCAAAATGAGATCTGAGCGAGATCCAGCAAAAGCCATGTCAAGTTTTGCTCTCACGTGAGATGCCAAGTCAGAACAGTTTATGACTGAACATGTCACAAAGAGATCTGCAAAATGCACACTATTAAACCCGACACCCCACTAATTCTGGTCGTGTCTTTGTTGCAAATTCAGCATCCAGCCCCAGAAATGGTTAGGTTTTACAAGCCCCTTTCAAGCAACCCAAATACTGTGCAACTCCGGGAAAAATTCTGGATAAGCATCAAAACCCTGGGAAACTCAGAGATCTGCCCCAAATCCAAGAGGCAGTTAGGCCTGGTTTTAAATATACAAGCTGAGGAGCGTAAACACCTTGTCTGCTGCAGCGAAGTCTCAAACTGCAAACCCTCAAGTGTCCCTCTGACCATGCCACCTCCCGAGGTCTTTGCAGCACATTTGGCTGGTGGGACAGACCCTGGTGCAGGCAGGCACCAGGGAATACTCACGGCCAAATGCCATGCAGGACCTGGGCATGTGAAGGGCACGAAGCTCGGAATCATCCCTGAGTCTCCTTGTAGTTGCCATCACAGAAACATGGTGGGAAGACTTACACAACTGGAGTGCTGCCATCGATGGCTACCAACTCTTCAGAAGGGATAGACAAGGAAGGAGAGGCGGTGGGGTGGCCCTCTATGTTAGAGACATATTTGTTTCAGGCTAACACAGACCCCCTGGTTTCCCATCATCGATGTTTCAAAGGTAGCTTTTCAAGAAAGCTCAACCTCAGCCTTGACCAAACTCAACTGATGACAAAGCTGGTCCAGACACACTGATAAGGCTTCGGAGAACCCACCTGGTGTCTCCTACTCAGGTAAGTCCGCTTGGTCCTACAAAGGGTGGCTCTCACTGAACCACCTGGAACTCCTGTAACACAAGACACCTCTTCTCTTTGAACAACCTGGTCTGGTGGGAGATGTCCCTGTCCATGGCAGGGGGCTTGGAATTCAATGATCTTTAAGGTCCCTTCCAACCCAAACCATTCTACGATTTGATGATTCTCCTGTAAGGCCAGGGGTAGTATAAAGGGCCAAGATGGGCCGTAGTGAGCGCCTTCACCCTTTGATGCCCTCAGAGTTTTTTCAGCCAACTTTCCTGACTAAACACACACATGCTTCAAGAAAACCCCTATTTTAAAGCTGCAATGTAAACAACCCCAAATTATTAGTATCCCCTAAAGGCTACTGCTGGCAGGCACCAGTGATAAAGCTCTGCCAGAGCAGTCTGGCATCTAGCAACAATTTGTTTGTTGTCCTGCAAAAATACAGAGAGCCTTGCCATATGGTATTAGCAACTTTCTGGTAACATTAAGAAATGTATTGGCTTGGAAAGTGGTTATCACACCAGAACACAATCTTACATCTCGGAGGCCTATCTACGTGGTAAGAGGTATGGGCACAGCGCTGCTGGTCAGGGGTGGGAGAGGTGATGGTGGCCAGCAGAGCCGTGCCACCTCCGGCCCCTGGCACAGCCATGTTTTGGCTAGCAGAGCTTTTCTGCAGGAGCCAGACTGTGCTCGAGGGCACAAGCTCAGCACTGCTCGTCTGTTGGAGGGCTCCAGTGCCACAGGCACGGCCTCAGCAAAGCTGTCCCCAGAAAGCACCCCAGTTACCTGTCCTCGAGCTGCAGCAACCCCTCAGCCACCCCAAACGGCCAAGGGCTTCCTGCCTTTCCATCAACAGCTTTTTTTGCCACTGCTCACATCAAGCGCAGAGAAAGGAGAAGCAGAACAAAACTCATTAAAATGCTTTTTAAAAAAAACGTGTCTATGTTATAATGATTTTCTGGCAGTGTGTGTATACCAGCTCACTGAGGATTTTGGAAAGAAAACCCAAAGAGAGATGGTGCAGTCAGTATGCGGATTTGGTGGAAAATCACCTATTTTACAGTATTGCACATTGCGGAATTGTTAGAGTTGGAAGGGACCTTAAAGATCCACTGAGTTCCAAGCCCCCGCCCTGGGCAGGGACCCCTCCCACCAGACCAGGTTGCTCAAAGGCCCATCCGGCCTGGCCTTGAACCCCTCCAGGGATGGGGCAGCCACAACTTCCCTGGGCAACCTGTTCCAGTGTCTCACCACCCTCACAGCACAGAATTTCTTCCTAATATCTAATCTAAATCTCCCCTCTTCCAATTTAAAACCGTTACCCCTTGTCCTGTCACTGCACTCCCTGACAAAGAGTCCCTCCCCAGCTCTCCTGTAGCTCCCTTCAGATATTGGTAGGCTCCTATAATGTCTCCCCGGAGTCTTCTCTCTCTTCTCCAGGCTGAACAACCCCAGCTCTCTCAGCCTGTCTTCATTAGAAGAGGTGCTCCATCCCTCTGATCATCTTCGTGGCCCTCTGCTGGACCCATTCCAACAGGTCCACGTCCTTCCCATGTTGAGGACTCCAGGGCTGGACACAGCGCTCCGGGTGGGTTCTCAGGAGCACAGAGCAGAGGAGCAGAATCACCTCCCACGACCTGCTGGCCACGCTTCTCTTGATGCAGCCCTGGATGGGGTTGGCTTTCTGCACTGCCAGTGCACATTGTGTCGAGCTTCTCATCCACCAACACCCCCAAGTCCCTTTCCTCAGGGCTGCTTTCTAATACCTCATCCCCCAGTCTGTATTGATAGTGATAACGTTCTCAGGCTTGAATTCTTAGGAGGGGCTGAACTGATGTAAAGAGCAGGGACTTCTCAGGATACAACTTTTACTGCTCTCACTCCTAGGACAGACCCCATTCTGCCTATCGCTTTTCTAACTCTGCCCCTATTCCTGGGGTTTTCTCCGTAGCCATGTCCTACCTCAGAAGAAGGACTCACCCCCATTTATAGTGGTGCAGGAGCTCCCCGCAGACTCACAGGGTCACGGTTACAGCCACTTTATGTGGAGCAGTGTCACACGGGAGCACAGCACACAACTGACAGTCTCCACGCTGTCCCGACCCTATCTGCACTCCGAGTCCCATTTCACCCCAAGGAGATGGCTTCAGCACCCACCACCTGCTTCTCCTTCCTGGAAGAGCTCAAGGAGTGACTCCGTGCACTGAGAGATGTTCTCAAAATGAAACCAACGGAGAGAATCAACAGGGAACAATATTGCTGCTGGGTCTGGAAAAGAGCTAATCCACCTAATGCCATGAAAGAACATTAGAGGAATTGCTTGGAGCATCTTCTGAAGAACTTTCTGGATCAAATCGAAGATGTGCTTGGCTCTTTGCCCATTCTTCTCAAATCCTCTGGACTCCTTCCAGTCATTACTTACCTTCCCTGCTCCTATATCTTGCTCTGAAAACTGATGTCTCCCTTGATATGGTCTGCAATAAGCAGCCTCTCCTCCCACTTGGCAGCTTTGCAGGAAGCCAAGGTCCGTTGTCCTCTGCCCTTCATCAGTCCAGAAAACAGGCCTTTTCTCTCCTCTGCCTTTAGACCTGGTTAACTCCCATTACAGATACCTGCTATAACCTTAGTGCTCGTGCTGACCAGGCTATGGGATCCCATAGAGAACCACGGGAAAATCCCTGGCAACAGTGCCCGGGGAGTAGGAGATGCTCGGATCTCCATGTAGCAGCCCTAGCAGTGCCGAAGGCAAGGAGCAGGGCTTCAGTGATCTCCTAGAGGCACTGACAAATCCAGTTTAAGCTCCACAGAGATCACTGCCCTCTTGCAAATGCTCTCCTGAGGAGGGGACTGGATTGGGGCAGGGAAAGGAAACCTCCAGGGCTTCCTGCAACTCCAGATAGCACAAATTTGCTGTAAGGACAGGCACAGCAAGAGCGTTTAGAGGTGGCCAAACTAATTAACAGCCACCTACTCACACCCGGGGGGCTGCTATTGCTTGCTTAAAAGACGTATCTTTGACAGCCTTTTACAAACATGAAGTCCCCACTTCACTGACCTCCTTATCTCAATGCATGAGATAAGAGAAGCTGGGGCAGAGAGAAAAACCACAGGACTCACCAAGAGAATCCCAGTTAGGAACTCAGAGCTCCTCCAAAGAGACCATTAGTTCCTCTTCTCCCCTAACACCGAATTATTGCAAATATTCAGAGTTTTTACATTCTAGGTGACAAATCACGCTGTGCTTTGTCACAAGTGGGCAAGTCACATTGTACCTCTCCTTGGAGGAGAGCTGAACCTTTCAGTCCCCTTTTCCCCTGTGTTTGTAAGAAGCCTGAGATAAATAAACAGTAACAATAATTTCTTAAAAAGACAAAAAATTTTTTAACAAAAGCACCCAGTATTCCTGGTTCTGAGTTTTCATATTTTAATCTCTCTCCTTGCAATATAACTCCACCATAAAGTTCAGTGGTACATAGATAACTTCAGCAAAATCAGGAAACTCAGGACCTACAATTTCTACATGTGTATACAGAGAGGCACCAAAATCCCACAGGAGAAAAAAAAATAGTCAGAAGGAAAAAATTAAATTGGAATCTTTCTTGGGCCTTCTTCAACATAACACCAAGAATCAATAAAGAAACACAATCCAATTTGTTTTCCCCTGAGGCTGCTCGCCTTTAACAGAAAAGTCACTCCCTGTACAACACCTGCCCTGCCTCCAGTTTTCATAAGCAGCACGTAGAGCGTCGGTGACCTCAGCAGTTACATGCTGTGACAATAAATAAAGTGAGAAGCCTGCCCAAAACACCTCCGAGCCCTTTGGCCAACGTTGGCCAAGAACACACATGCGGTAACAACCAAGGGAGGGAGCAAACCCGAGCTTTGGGGCTCCTGAGAAAGCTCCATCAGGTGGCCTCCGCTCAGAAACGCTGGTGTAGGTGCAATTTCTGATTAATTAATGAAAAGAGAGGCAAAGGCTGCTCTTCTCAGCCCTGTGGGTTAGTCTGTTGGCCCACAACACAACCGGCTCCGAGGTGGGGAGCAAGCCCCGGCCCTGGAGCTCCCGCGTGGGTCACCAGTTCCAGCTGAGAACAACAACAACCTGCTCCGGTCTGCAATACCCTTTGTAGGTGATTATGGCAAACAAAAAGGACTAAATTCAAAGCAGGTTTTCAACTGGGGGGCATCCAAATGTGCTGACTGAGGAGGAGAACAAAGCCAGATGGCATATGCTGGTATTGTTAGGGATTATGCAGTGTAAGGCAATAGGAAATGAGCAGAGAAAGAGACCCGGGTTGGTCCCACGGCTCCTCTCTTGCCAAATGAACATACCGGGGCGACCGTGAAACAATCAGTTTATGGGTTTCATTCCCCTCCACCCCCAGACTGAACTTAAATATTTGTATAAGCCCAGGCGTAACTTTTATCTAATGTTTTCCTTGGGGTTTACTAGCTGTTTAGAGCATTCAGGCTAAAAAGCATTCCCCTCAAACTCTCGCCACAAAAAGAGCTGAAACTATGATACTAATTAAAACCACACTCTTTGGTATCAAGAAGACATGCTATTATTTTCTTTCTTTGCTCATGAGAAGCTGTTAATACGGGCAACGCGTCTGGAACATTTTCCTTCCAAACGCCATGCTCCGTACCCCCTCCTGCTCAGGTCGGCTGGTTTATGAACTTGTCAGCAGTCTGGGGTGGGAAGGCTCATATTTACAAGAATAGATTTAGTACTTTTTTTTTTTTTTTTTTTTAACAAACAAAAGCTTTACGCTGCATGGAAGGTAACAAGCTGAAGAGCTCTCCCTGCCTCGGTGCCCAATGGGCCAAATCAAAGGGTGAATTTTGCTAAAATATACTATATGTTTTGAAAAACAGTGTTTGACTTTGCCAGGATGCTCCTGGACACTCGGCGCAGAGCAGGGAAGGATGTGGGTTGCACCATGTACCTCCACTGACCCACCCTGGGGTAAGGTCTATTAAAGAAAAAGGGAAGATTTCACGCTCATTTTACCCCATCTAATTTGGGTGCTTCTAAGGTCTCCATTACTGTGGTATCAGCACCTCATAAGCATTAACAAAATTATCCTTATAACGTTTCAGGGGAAAATGTTATTGTCACATTTAAAGGATGGAAAATTGAAGCAAAAAACAAAACCAAAAGAACATCAAACTCAAGGGCCAATATTCAAAAACATCCATGTGTATCCTGAGAGGTCTAAGTCCAGTTAAAAAAAACTTATTTCCTTGTCCCAGATGAAACGGCGGTGCCTCAAGCCAAGCAGTAGTTGCACCACAGCAGAGCAGGAAGCAGAAGGAACCTGCTGCCATGGTCCAACCCTCCCGTGGCACCGATTTCCAAGTCCCTCCCTGGATTTCGAGCATCATCTTGGAGGCTGCCCGCTTCCCCGGCGTGGCTCCGGGCTCTGTCCAGTCAACAGCATCCACCCTGCTCCCCAGGAAAACACAAGTGGCAGGAGAGACCCTCAGGGCAAGGCACTTGTCCCACAAGTGTCACTCTCGGGACCACAAAAGTAAATAATAGTTCATCAGAGCAATTTGGTTTCTGGTTTCTGCTGGGGAGCGTGGCTTTCGCTGTGTTGACTCAAAACAAAAGGCGGCTTCCCCTTTTCACAGCCACAAAGATGCCAGATTTTAATTCCTGGTGGTGCAAAGTGCAGGCAGTGGAGGAGGAGGCCTTCGAGGGCTGGGATATTTGATTTTATATTTATTTTTCGGCTTGATTTTATATTTATATCTTAGCTTTCAGCAAGCTCCTGCCTGGTTAGCAAGCTCCTGGGTTGGCCAACAATACAGAAGACCCGCCTAAGTTAGGAAAACGAGTTAATACGTAAAAAAAATATGACTTCAGCAAAGAAGTTAAGCTAGATGGGTGAACGGGCTGTAATTTGTTACATGCTTCCATTGTGCGGGGGATCCAAAGTAATAGAATATTCCTGTAACGCTAGAAGCGTGAGGCCCAGCCCCAGCACGATGTTGGGATTCCAGCGTTAGCTCTACCACCGAGAGGAGCCTCACGCTCCACCACCCTCCCCAGCACACTCTGCTCACCCTCTCCTTTGGAATCTCACCCCAAAAAGAAGACCAGGCCGGGAAGTTACTGTGGAGGTGGCCAAGATGCTGGGATGCTGAGATGACATCTCACGTCAACGCAAGCCCGTCGCCCACCCGAAGCATCACCAGAGGAGCCCAGGGCTTGATTTTATGGGGACATGGGGAGGGCTCAGGAAGCCCCACGTCCCTTCCCATCCTGCTTCTCATTTGAGGCTGACAGGCAGAGCCCGAACACATCATTACGGCCTCGAGGAGGCTGCCGAAGGTAACACCCATGTTACAAATGAATTAATAGGAAACACTTACCTTCCCCACTAGCTTGCCTTTCCTGTTCATGCACAGGTAGAAGTCTGTCTCCTTCCCTTTGATCCGGACTTGACTGCCAAAAGTGTCTGTTTCCACTAGAAGCTGGGCTTGTAAAGGAAGAAGAAAAACAAAAAAACAAGCATTTACCTGTGTGGTCCCATTAAGTCAGAGCGTGCAAAGCTCATCAACGCCTTGTCCCATTACCTCTACCTGACCCACACCACGCCGGGATGCTCTGCAAGGGAACAATCCAAGGAATCAACCTCCAGGCTTGGTCACAGGTGGAGATGTGACATGTCCCCACCAGCTCCTATGCAGATGCTCCAGATTTCATGCCAGTTTAGCACAAAATATACATATCCATGTGTGTGCTCCATCAGTCCACACCAGCCCTTTTACTGTGAGGGTGGTGAGACACTGGCCCAGGTTGCCCAGAGAAGCTGTGGCTGCCCCATACCTGGAAGTGTTTAAGGCCAGGCTGGATGGGGCCTTGAGCAACCAGGTTCTGGTGGGAGGTGTCCCTGCCCATGGCAGGGGGTTGGAACTCTGTGATCTTTAAGGTCCCTTCCAACTCTAACCAATCTATGATTCTATGAACCCATCACCAGTACAAAGCCAGATGCTCTCCTTCATGCTGCAGGAGGGTTCTCAAAGGGTAGGAACATGGATTTTTCTTCACATGAAAATAAAAGATTAGCATGACAAGAATGAAAACCTTTCCCCACAGCCAGCAGCCCTCAAACACTTCACAGAACTGGTCCAGCCACACACTCATGGTGCAAAACATCTCAGTGATCTCCTGAAGATCACCGCAACAGCTAGCAGGGGAGAAGTTTAGCACTGCTCGTTCTCTCTGATGAACACCCGCCCTGCAGATGTCCTCTGTGCACCCAGGATGTCACCAATCACCTTCTGGCAGTCCAGGTCCACATCTCCTGCTCCAGCTGGGAGAAATATGACCAATCTCATAGTGCCTCGCACATTTATTGAGGCCAGAGCTGGTTTCCAGCATTGCCAGGAGCCATGGTAGAGGACAGATTTTTGCTGCATCTTCATAAACCACCTGCCCCGACACAACTGCACTTGCAGAAGTGGCCGAGCTGCCACCCAGATGTGTAGGGTGCCATCGTCATCTCACAAACCTAGCCACGTCCAAATTCAGCGCTTTATTCCGCCTCTGATCTAAACATAAATTCCAGTCATGCTCGAGGTTCGGATTCCAGGAATTTCCCCGGGGAGGCAGGAACGGGCAGACTGGACATTTTGGTTCAGATCCATCTCCGATAGGGAGGGGGGAGAAAGGAGACATGGTCGAAACACAATGCAAGAATGTGTAAGTGTCAGCAAGTGCAAATCCACGGTCCTGCTCTGGAAATACTCACGCTTGTAAGAGCCCAGCCTTGCCGTAGAAACACGGCTTTTGCCAAACTCTGGAGAATGTTTGATCTGTGCTGCAGAAAGTCACATTCTTTTTGGCATTCATATTTCAAGCTTTAAAACCCTCTAAGAGCAAATATGTTCGCTGTAAGGATTTACCATGGGGATAGAAATAGGAGTTTGTTTCATTTAAACACATTAATATTTTTCCCACTTGTAAAGTCAGCTTTTGGCTTCTGCAGCAGTGCAAATATCACAAACCTTTAACTCACAAGGGCCCTAAACGGAGTTTTCCCTTTGCAGCTCAGTCACACATGCAAGTTCAGGGTTTTCCAGTTACTGGCTGTTTACCTTTATTTAGCTATATTTGTTAAACCCGTTATCACAGGGGATACTTAAAGAATAACTTCTTTCTGACAGTAAGTGGGATAGTGGCTGTATTATAGGAGAATATTACTTGCAATCACGTGTAAATATGGATATTTATTGAGGTCTTTCAAAAACACACCACGTTTTTGGGGTACCTGTGGTGGAGAGCAGCTTGCCACCGGCAGCCGGGTGCCGTGGGCTTTCCCTCCACACCTCCCAGGGTGGTGTCAAAGCAGTGACTACCCACACGCCAGCCAGAAACATCCCATCATAGCAAGGATATAAAGATGAGCTAGGATGGGGCAGGGTCAAAGATGGGTCTTCAAGGGGAAGATGAGCAAGGCAGCACGTAACTTGGTGAAGGCTGCTCAGATGCAACGAACAGGGCAACAACCAGAGGTAGGGCTATCTTTAAAGAGGTGACTGTGAAAGGTCTTCCCCACTTTTTACTGGAAAAATGACCATTAGAGAGGACTAATTCCCCCTCAACTGGAAAAATGACCATTAGAGAGGACTAATGGTCAGCCTCAGACGGGGAGAGCAGCAGCCTGTGCACGAGGGAAGGCTACGGAGCCAGCCCCAAAGATTGGCCCAAGAACCATAGAATCATAGAATCATTCAGGTTGGAAGAGACCCTGGGATCATCGAGGCCAACCATCTACCCTACTCTACAAAGTCCTCCCCTACACCATGTCCCTCAGCACTGCATCTAAACGGCCCTTAAACCCAGCCAGGGATGGTGACTCCACCCCCTCCCTGGGCAGCCTGTTCCAATGCCCTATCACTCTTTCGGTGAAAAATTCTTTCCTAATGTTCAATCTAAACCTCCCCTGTTGGAGCTTGAAGCCATTCCCTCTCATTCTGTCACTAATTACCTGTGAGAGGAGACCAGCACCAACCTCTCTACAGTGTCCTTTCACGAAGTTGTAGAGAGTGATGAGGTCTCCCCTCAGCCTCCTCTTCCTCACACTAAACAGTCCCAACTCCCTCAGCTGCTCCTCATACGATTTGTTTTCCAGCCCCCTCACCAGCTTCGTTGCCCTCCTCTGCACTCGCTCCAGCACCTCGAGATCTCTCTTGTATTGAGGTGCCCAAAACTGGACACAACACTCGAGGTGTGGCCTCCCCAGTGCTGAGTACAGGGGCATAATCACCTCCCTACTTCTGCTGGTCACACTATTTATGTCCATGGCCAACACCCAGAGCGCAGAGGAGTTGCCCACAGATCTAGAGTGTCAAACCCACCCAGGGACACAAACAGACCCGGGGCCACCCACCGAAGGGGTCAAGTGAGGGCTCCACAGCCTACAGGAACAGGACATGGCAAGTTCCCCTCCAGAGCTGCAAGGCGTTCCCGGCTGGTTCCAGCCTCAGCGCTGGGACGAAAGCTGCTAAGAATAACTCCTGAGTATCTGACAGGGCTTTTGGCCAGCCAAAGTAGGAGCAAAGTCCATCAAGACGAGAGCCTCCATCCGCGGGTGACCCGCACCCCTCTGGCACAGGGTCCCCCCCGCGCTCAGACGGACGGACACGGGGCACGCCGGCGCTCGCGCTCCCCACCCCCTCGCTCCGCAGCCAGTATGAGTAATATCCAAGCTGATTTTAATTTGAAAAATATCACCTTAAAAAGATGCCGGTTCCCCGCTGTGAAAATTAAAACCATCTGGATGGAGTGATTTCAAATAATTAATCTAGGTCTCCTTTGACACCGCTACTAATTAAAATATGATACCTTCCTCCCCCTTTTTAAATAAAGAATTTAAATAAAGTTTAAAGATCTAATAAAATAATGTCATAATTTAGAACTAAATGGAAGTCACCTTTCCTGTGGGCTGCAAAGGTTACACCAGTGCTGAGATCCCTCCCGGGGTAGTGCCACAGAATGGACTGAGCAGGAGCAGATGGGCAGCACCTCGTGCGACACCCACACCAGTAAATACACTGGCACTGGGGTAGGGAAGCCCCAAGGAGGGTCACGAGCCCCAGAGATCATCCTGCACCCAACGTCTAGGAGTGGGGAGCAGAGGGAAGGAGGTCCAGCAGATTCTGTCTGCTCCCTGCCGTGATCCTGGCTGCCCAAGTACAGGCTAAGGCCACCCGTAAGTACCCACTTCTGAAACATCTGAGCCTTAAAATGCTGGAAACGTGTTCTTATTTCTAGGGATCCTTGACCTCTTTTCCAACAAAAGAGATCAGTGCAGTTTTAGGGTTGGGTTCATAACCCAGTTGGCTCCCTGCTGGCATCCTTTACAGCTGATTCTCCTGTTTTACGACAGGCATCTCCCTAAATTCTCTCAAGAGCCAAGACAGGGACATTGGCCAACACACCTCATCAGCTCCAATCAGCTTGGGTAAGTCTTAATCTGGCCCAGCAGAAGGGGCTGCTGAGGTCTCCCACCCCACTCACACGCGGCAGGAGAAGAGCTCAGTCCCACCAAGCTGAGCTTGGCTTGTCGTCTCGTTTGTCTCGATGATAGATGCTACAGCCACAATGGAAGCTACCAGGGAAAATCCAAGGGAATTTCCACTGAGAGCTCAGGTAAAATAAGTCCCACCGAGCTGGAACAGTGTCCCCATGACCGTCTGCTGCTCAGCACACCTGACTTCCAGCCCCATTAGTCCCTGGTTACACCCTAGAGAGATTACCATCTTTATTTTCAAAAGCCCTGCACTCCAGCCTTCAGATCAGGTATTATTGTTTAAATTCTTTGACAGCTAGATATTCTGATATATTTTCCAGGGGGAAAAAAAAAAAAAAGGGCTAGAGAAAAGATGTCTTTAGAGGGTGAGATCTTCTGCTACATGCTTTTGCCTTATTGGCCCATTTAACCTAAACCTTCCTGAAAACTCCCACTGGAAGAGATTGGAATTCCTCACATGTCTAGGTGAAAAGGATTACATATATACGTTGAAAAGCTATCTTCCAGCTAAGAAAACATGAAGTCAGGGAGATATGTGAAGGTGGCAGAAAATATGCCAAATTATCTTTCAAATATTTCCTGGGAGTGGGAGGCCGGGAGCCAGAAAAGCACGGGGAAAGCAAGGAGAAAGAGGGCACCTGAGAGGTGTGAGGTTTACACACACCTATCACAAAAGCCTAAGCACCAGCCAGGTCCAGATAAACGAAGAGATAAAGGGGAGAATACAATGAAGGTGAAGAAGGACTGGATACTTTGAGTTTATGCACCATTAATTTTTATATATATATATATATTTTTTATTTTTTTTTTTAAGGTATAAATCCTGCAAAAGGAGCCACAGAGAAAAAGAAACTAAAGCCATTGTCCACCGGCATCTTGAAGCATGGTGCTTCAAGAAAACAGATTCCCCTCCCAAAAGGCTCTCAGAGGGGACTGAGGCTTTGTTGCTTTTATTGTACTTTTTGCAATTACCAAGTTGGGGAAACCACTCTCAGTGCTTGAAACTATTTCAGTTGATAAAGAAGAAAGATGTAGAGACACACCAAGGCTGGGGCCACAGCGTTTGTGGTGGAGCGTGATTTTTCCACTGCAGTAATTCTGATGCTACAAACCCAGACAGAGCCCATTTCCAAAGCTCACAGGGTATATTGCATCTGACGGGAGGGTAAAATTTACTCTCTGGTAAAACTGAACCTTCCCAGTGGGACCCCCAGCATGGCCAAGGGTGCTTAAAACAGCTGAAACCCGCTCAAACACAGCCTGCCCCCTTCCAAAACCACGTGAATCCTTTACATGACTGCAACCTAGGAGAGAATGACCCTGTCTCCACTTCACATCCATGACGTAATGACAAGGGAATAACGCCAAAATTAGGTAAAGTCTGGAGGGTCTAATAAAGCCTGCAGGCTGAGAACGAGTGAGGGAATCCAGGCTGCATCCTCAAGTTTTGTTTACACCTTTATATGTTCCTCCAAACCGTACCATTTTAAACAGCTATAACCCATGCAACCCAATTCCCTTCTCAATTACTCAGGTGCAAACCAGGAGTAACCACCAAAATCAATAAGGCTGGTGCTCAGGAGGGCAGAGCTCTGACCCACATACCACTGCAATTAGCTCATCGAGCCCGTCCTGAGCGAGCATAGGATATGTATGTCAAATTGTTAAAAGGGATGGTCACGGGGAGGTGGAGGAAGAGCAGCTCCAAGATCCAAGCTCCAGGTATTTTCTGTTTTTTAAGCCATGGTTTTGCACAAGCAAAGGGACGACCCGGTGTCAGAGCAGGGGGACTGCACGGGGAGAGAGCTTTTAAAAACACCATCTCTCTAAATGGCATCTCTTTTAAACCTCAGTTATATGTCATGTATTTTATTTGGTCAGCTGATGGGAATGTCATGTATTTTATTTGGTCAGCTGATGGGAAAAAGACACGATTTGGAGCACACAAGCCCTTCAGAGCATCAACACATCGATACACACCAAGTGCCAGGTCCCTCGCCCCACTTCTCCATGCCCCATTTTGGGGTGGGAAGGGGAGCAGGAGCGAGGGCTCTGTGTGAACAAAGGACAACCTGCCACCCGTGTGGCAGCCTCAGTAGCTCTCAGGAACCAGACAGGTTAAATATTTGCATGGGAGACATCAGAAGAAAATCTATAATGCAGCAAAGACCTCAAAGGCACTTACAGCGCAGCAACCTGATCTTGCAAATACTTCCAGCACAAAGGACTTCACACACATCGGAAGTCCCTGGAGTGCTGATAAAGACCCCTACATGGCTTCAGGGTCCTGCCTCCGCCTCTGGTGGCATGGTTGGACAGGGAGGTGTGAGCTTCCCCCCTCCCCAGGGTTGTCTCCTTGCCCTGCCTACCTGCAACCACCCCCAAGGGCCTGATGTGGTGGAGAAAAGTGCAAGGACCACAGCACAACAGAAACAAGGGCTAAAGTTTTCCTTCCTGGGGTGCTCGGGGACACCTTCCTCAGGGTTTCACCTCAACACTAGCTGATAAGAGCTCCAGGCTCTGGGAGATGCCTTCAGGCACCCTCATCTGCAAACAACCACCCATTTCCAGGATGCTGAGCTACCTCCCCCTCTGTGCCCACTGGCCACATCTATGTGACACGAGGCCAAGACGTGCTGAAACATCTGCTCTGGTGCCAGCCAGGCCAGATGTGCAGACAGGACACACCACCCCAGCAGTTAACCCCACAGGGTGCAGAGGTCGAGATACCCAGTCAGTAAAACATCACGTGCACACTCACGACACCTCCACTCTTCCAGCCCGTCACACCATCACAATGGTCCCACCTGGAGGGACACCCACCCAAAAAACTCCACTACCAGTTCAGCAGTGACTAAAAAAACATGCCCTGGGAATGATGCTGATGCTGAGTGTTCCTCCAGCATCTCAGGGACCACCCCAGGGGGTCCTGCCTCCCCAACCTGCAGGAGATGCGTTGCTTAGGCCAGAACAGCAGAATCAAGGAAAAAAAATGGAGATGCTGAAAAAAAGAAGTGGTCTTCTCATGACTACCCAGGCTCCTAAAGGATGACAAAGCTTCCAGACAGTCCCTATTAACTACCTCCATTCGCCCTGTCTTGAAGCTTAAATGAAAATTCACTAGTTTGAGGTCTTTTATCAGTCCCTGCATATGAAAACTGTTTGACAGTTTAGCTGGCGTAAGACCAGAATAAAGACCAAGGTAGGTCTTAGAGATTTTGTCCAACAAATAAAAAAATAATAAATCCCTGAATCTGTGATTCTGTGAAAAAATAAAAAAAGGTTCCTCCAGCATCACATGGACCACCCCAGGGGGGTCCTGCCTCCCCACCCTGCAGGAGATGTGTTGCTTAGGCCAGAACAGCAGACTCAAGGAAAAAAAATGGAGATGCTGGAAAAAAGAAGTGGTCTTCTCATGACTGCCCAGGCTCCTAAAGGATGACAAAGCTTCCAGACAGTCCCTATTAACTACCTCCATTCGCCCTGTCTTGAAGCTTAAATGAAAATTCACTAGTTTGAGGTCTTTTATCAGTCCCTGCATATGAAAACTGTTTGACAGTTTAGCTGGCGTAAGACCAGAATAAAGACCAAGGTAGGTCTTAGAGATTTTGTCCAACAAATAAAAAAATAATAAATCCCTGAATCTGTGATTCTGTGAAAAAACACCAAAAAAAATTAAGAAAAAAAAATATCTGAGGACAACATGAAAAATTTAAGTACCATATTGCTGGCAGCTTGCAGTACCCAGAGCCTGGCCATCGTTTACCCACGTGAAAAATGAATGTAACAGACAGTCCCTATTAACTACCTCCATTCGCCCTGTCTTGAAGCTTAAATGAAAATTCACTAGTTTGAGGTCTTTTATCAGTCCCTGCATATGAAAACTGTTTGACAGTTTAGCTGGCGTAAGACCAGAATAAAGACCAAGGTAGGTCTTAGAGATTTTGTCCAACAAATAAAAAAATAATAAATCCCTGAATCTGTGATTCTGTGAAAAAACACCAAAAAAAATTAAGAAAAAAAAATATCTGAGGACAACATGAAAAATTTAAGTACCATATTGCTGGCAGCTTGCAGTACCCAGAGCCTGGCCATCGTTTACCCACGTGAAAAATGAATGTAAAATACTGTCATTCTGACACGGCGCCATTTGCACCCATTTGTAGATCTAAGAAAACAGGATTAAGCAGTGGGGAATCAGACTTGGCCTCTTGCAGATGTTTTATACATAATTCACCATAAGAGACACTAAAAATATTTTGGCAGTGGCTTCAATGACGGTGAATAAGCTTATTTAGACAAGATTCAGTAAAACTGGAGGCGATAGGTTGTGTGCTCTGAAAACGCCCAGGCGGGGAGAGGCAGCGAACAAATTCTGCACTGAACTCTGCCACCTGCACCCTGGCAGTGACTAAGAAGCAGGGCTGGAAAGAGAAACGTTAAAAATGTTAGCACAGAAATTCCTCTATCTCACCAGGGTGTCTTGCTGCCTCCAAACACAGCTCAAGTGGACAGTATTTCTACAGAGGCAGGAAAACTGCTTGACAAGCTGCCAGGCTCCGAGTCTGGAATTAGTGAGGGATGAGCCTCAAATAAAAAAAAAAAAAAAAAAGTTCAGAAGCTCTGTTATGCTTGAAAAAGCACCTAAAGTGAAAAAATAAAGGGCCAAACCCTGATGTCTTTGATCATTCTCATTTGAATAAATTCCTACCGACATAGTCAAGCCCAACAGACAAGGACCTCAGAACCTGGCCTGGAGCACCTCGCTGAAATGCATCCAAAGCACTGGAGTCTCCTGGGTCTGGAAACAACATGAACCTTCCCCGTCCCACAGAGGGTCAGAATTACCACAAGAACAAACCCTGCTGAAGTTATTTTGACTCTTGTTCCCAGTCTCAGCTGAACCCAAAGAAAATCATAGAATCATAGAACAGTTCAGGTTGGAAGGGACCTCAAAGACCATCCGGTCTCACCCCCTGCCCTGGGCAGGGACACCTCCCACCACACCAGGTTGCTCCAAGCCCCCTCCAACCTGGCCTTGAACCCCTCCAGGCATGGGGCTGCCACAGCTTCTCTGGGCAACCTGGGCCAGGCTCTCACCACCCTTACACTAAACAAGTTCTTCCCCACATCTCATCTAAATCTACCCTCTCTCAGTTTAAAACTGTTCCCCCTCATCCCATCACTGCACTCGCTGATATAGAGTCCCTCCCCATCTACTGATCCCCAAAATAAGAATGTACACAAAAATAATAAGAGGAAAAGGACAACTATGGGAACCCCATGTGCTCTTGCTTCTCCGAAGCTGCTTTATCTGTGGCCAACCATGTAGGACAGACCACACTTACTCTGATGCACGCGCCCATCTCTCGTGGGCAACCTGGTGGTTGGCTGCTCAGCCTCAGCCATGAAGTAGGTGTGATGTTAGCACCACCACATCCTCTTACCGAGGCGTCCCAAACACATAAATCTCCCCTGTATGCCAACACCATGATGGCTTCACATATTCCAAAAGTTAGTCCATCCACCATTGTATTTGTGAGTGCTCCAAAATGGGGCTAACCAGGAGAAATGCAGAAAGCAACTGCACTATTAGTTGAATTAAGATTAGCTTGATGTTACGTTCCACCAAACAGGTCTCTTACTCTGTGCCAGTAAAAGTTGAAATGATGACAATTAAATTTATGGACAGGAATATAAGCATGCTCACGCATTTTCTCAAAGGGGCTCATTGTAACTTTGCCTTCTCCCAGCAAGTAAAAAATATGTTCAAAATAAAGTTGCAGGATGCTCCGGTATTTTCAATGGGATTCTTGTGGCTCTGGAACCCAGAGGAGCAGAGGCAGCAGCACAACCTACCAGAAAAAATGTTCTGGCACCTGGGGAAAATTCCTCTAGGTTTTAAGATTTCAAACAGGGTTTGCTCTTATAGATGAACACAAACACAATTTCAAAGATACCTGACTTTTTAATGCTTGTGCTGCTGAAGCTTACTTTTGCCAAATAAAAGGTAGTGTATCGTTAAATTAAGTATAGAAAACTGTCACTCTTAGATAAAAATATGAGTGTGATTATTTTGGGGTAACGGTTGAAAGAATTGGATAAGAACTGATCTTCTATAGCACAATTCTTTCAACTCTTCTCAGAGCAGCAGCAACAGAAATAACAACCAAAAAAAGTAATCAGGTATCACATTAACTCTGCCTTCAGCACCTTTGGCTTCATATATTTATTTTTGGAAACACATTCATCACGGGGCTTTGCTTAAACTATTACCCCCCGTCCACAGCATAGGTAAGACTATTTGCCTTTTACTGCATTTTAATTGCATGAGAAGTTTTAAAAGTTTTTTTATTTTTTTTCCCCGGAGTCATTTGGGACAAAAGGCATCTGGCACTGGGTATTTAAATAAGACCTGTCAGAACTGTAAAATTAGTTTTACGTTTTAATAAAGGTACTTTAAAAATCTCAAATATAATTCTGCATTCAAACCAGAAGTGTTTGGATTAAGAGAAGGAGATCCCATGTTAAATCTTAATATAAAAATAAATCAAGTGCAGAACTAAGCCAGTCCTCATCTGTGGCGTTATAAACAAGAGCAGCAACGAAAAGAGGCGATATCTCTAATAGCTTATTTTGGGGTATTCTGGGTTTAAAGAACCAGCATTGACAATGTAAAATCTGTATTATATTATTTGTTATTTATGCCATTTTCAGTTTATCTAGGGACCCAGGGTCACCTATAAAGCTCAGGCTCAGCCCCATGTTTCCATCCAAAATTTTCTTGGCCCTTTTCTCTCCTCCCTGCACGAGAGCATCCTTCTCTCTCCCCATCCCTCTCCCCACCCTGGAGGAGATGGCCCCATGGTCCCTCCAGGTGGTGGGTACCACGCTGGCAGGTGACACTGCTGCTGTCAGTGTCCAGCCTGTACCCATCCTCACACAGATAGGCAGAGCTCAGTTAGCTTGGAGGGCTCTTCAGCCAGCTCTTTAATCAGCACATAATTCACTTTAAAAACCTTCAGACAGAGGACAAAACCCAAAGGACGAACCCTCCTTCCAGCACTCACTACCCCACCACAGTGACCACATCTCTCCTCCCCACCAGGACACCTTGTTACTCTCCTAACTTTATCTCCCTCTCCAATCTTTGGAGCAGACAGGAGAAGGAAATTCCCCACCACTATTCATACACAGCAGACTTGAAATATTTGCAGGCAGTCCTGATGGCCACACCTCCACACCTGGCCTGAGAAGCAGGGCTGCCCCTCACCTTTGCCGTGGGAAGATGAAGCCACTGTAGGAGCCTGCCAAGGTGGCCAAGTCACCCCAGGCTTCCTGCCACCACCCAAGTTCAGCACTGCTGATGGCCACGACACATCTCACCCCCAGAGCCACAAAGGAGCCTGAGGACACACCACAAACCTGCTGGGCAAGAGACAGCCCTTGACAAACAACACCTTCACTGAATTTCACTGAATTTTTAGAGTTGGAAGGGACCATAGAGATCATCTAGTCCAACTCCCCTGCTTAAGCAGGACCACCCAGGACTTGTCAGAGCACATTACTCAGGACTGCATCCAGGCGGGTCTTGAAAATCTCCAAAGTCTCCAAAGATAAGTGACCTTATCTGCAAGGGCTTTATGGTCCAGCCACCCTGAGCCTGACCCATGGGAGAAGAGAGTCATTTCTCCATCCAGGACCACAGGAGAGGAAAGGAACCAGCCAACTTGGACTAAGGAAGCTCCTGGTGGGGAAAGCTTTCCCCAAATCCAGGTGCCCACCAGGTCCGGCCCTCTACCGAGGTCACAAAGTGAGCAGAGACCTTTTGTGGATGAGGGGGGTGGGAAGGGAAGAGCAGCCCCCAAGGACAGCCACCACCACGCTGTCCTCCTCCTGCCACCGGCGGCCCTGACCCAGCGCCTCACCGCAGGCCTACCTCCGGTGGGAAGAGTTAAAGCTCATCCCCCCCTCAACAGGCAGGAATGAAAAGGAGATAAAAAAATAAAAAAAAATTTAAAAAAAGGCAGGATGCTGGTGAATGAGGGCAGTGGGTGGCCGGCGGCACACAAGAGGCACAGCCAAGTGTGTCTGGCACCAGACAATGGTCCCGCTGGAGGTGCGCGAGGCGGGGAGCGCCCACAGCCATTCTCACGGCCAGGCAACCAGCCATGTCGGAGAACAAAACCCCTCGCCTTGCTCCCATCTCCTCACCGGGGTGTGGGCTCGTTGGTTGTTGTTTTGGTTAGTTTTGGGGTTGGTTTTTTTTTTGTTGTTTCCCCCCCCTTCCCCTCCCCTCCGTGTTGTCCTTCCTGCTGGGGCATTTGCGGCGCTGAGACACAAAAAAATAAAAATAAAAAAAATAGAAAACAGGTCAAACATCCTCAAATGGTGTATTTAGTGCTTCCCCTCGGGTTCCTGGCCATTTTCCTACTGGACCTGGGAGCGCAGCAGTATTTATGGGGTAGCGAGCTGACCCCTCGGCTGCGGTGGGCGAGAGCGCCTGACGTTAAGTGCTGCTAATGCGTTTTGCATTTGTGCTCGGGGGCAGGAAATCTCAACTTCCAGTGCCAAGGGGTTAATTATAATTTATATAGCAAGATCTCAGGCTGTGTTGGGTTTTTTTTTTTTGTTGTTTTTTTTTTTCCTCCAGCTAATTAAGAGGTACAATTACCTCTGAGAATCAAAGGGATATTTCAGTACCCAGCTCTTAGAAGCAGATTACAGGCACTTAAAACGTAAGGGCATTTTTGCTTTTCTACACATGCTTAGTTTTTGATTTAGATCATTAACAAGAAACTGTCATATTCCTGATCCACCATCACAATGTACTGGAGACCACCTATGGAAGCCATTCCAACAGGGTAAGATATAACATTGCTGCTTTCCCAGCGATTCCTACATTTCCAATGACATGTCTTGCTGACACGTCACCTCAGGGCTCTGGCAAAAAATTCTGCTTATTAATTAACAAAGCTTGATGATAAACTTGAGGTGGGTAATACCTAAACAGATCAGTCTGTGCTCAGATTGCAAACCCAGGACTATTTAGTCCCAAGCAAGTAGCAGGTTGATGAATATTATTGCTGTATTAATAATAACTATTAGCAAACTGTCCCAGGCAGGCCTTGGGAACTGAAGCCAAGGGATAATTAGCAGCACCCAGTGTGGAAGCTGGTGGGCAGCACTCGTGGGACCCACCTGGGGCTGGGGGGTTGCTGGGAGCAAACCCATCACCTCCACCATCTCCCTCCATCACCTCCTTGCCCTCATGTTTGCACAGAGGTTTACCAGCTACAGGTCTCTCTTTCTCACCACTCTCGGAGGTGTTTGCTGAGCCATTTACAAAGGGTTCATGTAATTAAATATTCTGACATAGGGAGAGGGGGTTTGGGCTAAAGATGGCAAGAAAAGCTTCTGGGAAACCCTTAAAATCCTGCTCCGGGGAGTCACTAGTTACAGATGCATCACAGACTGCAACCTCAGCTTGACTTGGCACAAGCTGCACAAATACATCTTCCACCATCCTTTATTTTTTAGGGATGCACTGGGCTCTCTCTCCCCCTCTATTATTGCCCAAAACACAGCTCCAAGCAGACCCGGGGCTGGCAGTGGCAATGAAGACCAACCCTTCCTCTAAAGGGGGAGGTCAGCTTTAGGACCAAGAGGAACGTCTGTCCATCTGGGTTAGAAATGAAGCTGATGCTGCCCAAGCCAAGGGGGGAGCTCAGCGACTGGTTTCCAGCATCAGCCACCCTCTGCCTACAGCTTGATTGCACCACGGGGGGTCTATGGGGCTGCCCCCTTGGACGTGCCGACAGCAGCACCTTCAGCTTTACAGAGACCGAACACACGCCGTGAGAAAGAAGCATTACTGTTAAAATCAGGAGGAGACAATGCAGTCCACACCTTGGCACGGAGAGATCTGCCAGTGGGCACTGCTTATCTCACCAGGAGCTCCAAGAAGTTCGTTTAGAAACCTGACAACCAACACACCCCCCAGGTATTGCCATCCCTCGGAGGCACTCCTCCACAGGCGACTGCCGGAGAAAGGAAGGGCACATCAGTTGTCATAAGCCATTTTACAAGAATATCTACAAAACTATGCAGAGCTGTACCAAGCGGAACCTTTCCAGTGTTACAGGAGACACCAAACAGAATATTCTGTTCTGCTGCAGGAGGATTAAGTATTGATTCAACGCTTATAAATACTGAAAGGGTGGGTGTCAGGAGGATGGGGCCAGTCTTTTTTCAGTGGTGCCCAGGGACAGGACAAGAGGGAACAGAAACAAACTTTAAACATAAAAAGTACCATCTCAACAAGAGGAGGAACTTCACTTTGAGGGTGGCAGAGCCCTGGAAGAGGCTGTCCAGAGAGGTGGTGGAGTCTCCTTCTTTGAAGACATTCAAAACCCACCTGGACACATTTCTGTGCAACCTGCTCTGGGTGACCCTGCTTTGGCAGGTTGGGTGAGGTCCAGAGGTCCCTTCCAACCCTATATCATCCTGTGATTCTGTGACTAAACACAAATTGGGAATGCTTTCCTATATAAAGATTGAGAATAACCAGGGTAGAAGAGGGGATGGCATTTTTTTAGAAGGTTTATTACTGCGTATGGGTGGGCATCTCTCTCCTGGCCAGCAATGGGTGCTGGTGCAGGCAAGAGGCTGGGAAAGGACCGGCTCAGCACTGGCAAAAGCAAGGCAGGGATCACAAAACTGTTGCTTGTAGTCCCAGAATAAGCCACTGACCAGCCTGATGCTCAGCAAAAAGGACTTGCACGTGCTTAATCAGCAACACGACCCGGTTACATAGGCAAGGAAAAGAAAGGAAGGGCAGATCCGGAGGGAAATACATCTATAGAGTGTTACCTTTCCCTACAGCTTGCTATTTATTGAAGCAGCAGCAAATGCTCCAGTGCAGTTGAGAATACAAACGCTGACATGGAAATTCAGAGCCCTGAACCGCTTCCAACAGGGAAAATATACTGACCGCAGTCTGTTTGGAGGTCAAACAAAATCAATAGCCTTTCTCTCCAGTCTGTCTCTAAACTAAGCTTCTTTCAAAGACATCCAGAGAAAATGGATCATCTTTTGTTGTTGTGTGTGGTTCTGGGCTGGGCTTTTTTTTTTGTTTGTTTTGCTTTTTTTAAGTGGTCAAACATTCATACGAGTATAAGAAACTCCTTCCTCCCTCGACGTACTGAAAGGATTGTATAGAGGTCAAAACTGCCCATCAGTTTTACTACACAATGGATGAGTTATCCACTTCTCGGGGAGGAAACCAGGCTGGAAGCCGCTTAGCACTCGGTAAGAGAGGAAAAAATAAATCAGTGTATTCGCTTGATGGGGGTACGTTTAAAGCTGGTTGTCAATTAGTTCGACACAGTTTGCTGTTACAGAGCACAACAATTTAGCCCCAGGAGCTGAAGTTTGCTGCGTTTCCTCAGATTCCTCCTGCTGAGAGACAGATATTGGCTGCAGCCAGGTCAGGCACCGAGGAGGAGGAGTGAGGCTAGAAGTCACAGCCGCCGAACGGGAGCCCGTGATCGGATGCAGCAGGACTGGGGACTCCTTCCTTCTTTCCTTCCTTCCAAAGCAGACAGTAAACCAAATTCGTGGCCAGAAAGGAGCAGAGATGATAAAGTGGTTCTTGCATGGGTACAAAGTGTGCCTCGCCTCTCCGCAGCACACACCTTTTAAGATAAACTACATACCCCAAGGGCTTACATACCCTTGTGTAGATGGTATCATCTCTACAGACATAAGAGGGTCACCCGAAGCCGAGGGAAAGGGCAGAAGAGCTAAAGTGGTAGAATGTAAAACTTTGCCTACATCCAATTTTTTAAATAATATAAATTCTTAAAAATGTCAATACAAAAATCGCAAGGAGAAACGGAAGGGACAAACAACAAAAGGACACTTCCTACAGGTCCCACAGCCAAAGGATATCCACCGCCTTCAAAGCAACAAATCATTGATGATGTTATCTGTTGGTTCTGTTCTGATAATCAGTGGTGAAAGACACCCTCCAAATCACAAAATGATTTAGGAAAGGCTCTCCAGAGGTCATCAACCCTCTGCTCAGAGCAGGACCATCAGGGCTACAGACCATCGCTCCTCAGCTGTGCCCCACCTCCCCTGCAACAAGTTGCTCTCCCCAAGAAACCTGACATCCTTGTCTCAATTTTAGCATTCCTAGGGGTGCGTGGTCACCATGTCCGAGATGTGGCTGGAGAGGGACAGATAGACCCAAGCAAAAATGGGAAGAGAGCATGACAGGGGTGAGATGCCCATGGCCACCAGCTTCTGCTGTCCCAGCAACCACGGCCCATGGAGCCACAGGGATTCACGTTTACCTAATGGGCATCCCACCCTGCTGATGTTTGCTGCTGTCGGTACCTATACTAGTTATATTAAAGCTATTATAAGCCTCTAAGTCCTCTTCCACACGTGGCACACCAGCACGGGCAGGGAGGCTCATCCTGACTCATCCCGCACTCACATATGCTGCAGGAAGAAGGGTTTGTTCCACCAGCCGCCGGAAAGGGCACCTCGTTTCCGAGCGAACATATTTAGCTCCTTCTAATTAGGATCTTAGCTGCTTCTCCTGCCCACGCAGGTCCTAAGAGTTCCTTAGAGCGCTAGAAAATCCTGGCGAAGCTCAAAGAAGGTTACGGCAATGGGGGCTGTCAAACGTTCACCCAAACTCATTATGGTTGCAAGAGCTAGTAGCTAGACACAAAAGCTGGGTTTCTTTGCAATGCTTTTTCTCTCCCCTCCTCCAGTTCCTCCCAGGTGGGACAATTTACCCCGTGACTATGCAGCTCTTACATTCGCTTGTTAGCACCCCCAAATTAGTAGGTGTAAAGTCAATATCCTTTTGCCTATTTACTCCTAATGAGTCACCAGTCAGCAACTTAACTTGGGAAAAAGAAAAAAAAAAAAAAAAGGGTTACAAATGCAGATGCAGAAGCAAATGAAATAAAGGCAAGAATCACCGCTGAGCAAGCGTCACACAAAGGCAAGGGGCCGGGCACACCACGCAGCACCCTGCCATTGTCACCAGCTAAAACCTAACAGCTTTGATTTGCCTCCCACGGACTAAAATGGTTTGAAATGCAAGGTCTGAACAAAGGTGCAAGACGCAGGAGGAATGGGAGGCACTGCTGGGCACTTAATCTCCTTTCAGTCTCACACGGGAGCTCCAGCAGCCGCTCTGCAGAAGGCGGTGGAGTTTCTTGAGAGTTGGGAAGGGGATAATCAGGCCCCAGTTGTTGCAGAGGTTCAGCCTCGTGATCCCTCCATGCAACGAGCAGAAATGTTATTTGGGGTTTATACTTGAGTTCGCTTTAGGCAGCTTCTTTGCTGCTGGAACCTGGGACAACATCACTGATTCCAACAGGACGAGACCAGCTTTAAGCAGCTGCAGAGCTCACCCTCTGCCTCGACACAATGTGGGATTTGGAATTAAGAACCCAAAGCACCCTCAGGCTGCTTCAACACACACCCCTGTGGAACCTGCCAGAGCAGGGACAGGGCTTTGTGGTGAGGATATCCCTCACACCCATACCACATGGGGACATGGACACGCTGTGAGCCTCACAACTGGCCCTGGCCAAGCATTGAGGCCATTTGGACATTATTTTTTAGATCTATCTGGTATTTACATGCCTTCCTATTCTTAGCCCTTCCCTGCTGCTTCTCCGCGCTGAGGTGCCTTGCTGCTACAAGTCCCCTCCAACCACCCGTTCCCTCTCCTGCTTCTCCTTCCAAAAGTACTTGAGTACATCAGGTATAAACCAAACCATAACCAGCCATGTCAACTTGAAGCCAGGATCCCAAGCCTCCCATATGCTCAAACACCAATGGCTTGCGTCACCATCTGCTCTTCCTCCATCCCACCAGCCCAGCTGCCAAGCAGCATCAGAGAACAAGGACTCCTCTCCAGGACACTACCTAGGGCCGGATCCTTCCAGCCAGCACAGCTGCTGTCCAGTTGTGATCACTGGGAAACCGCTTGTTGAAGACCCAAAATTCGTTACGGCTAGAAGACTGGGTCATGACAGATGGTAGGATTTTTTTCTTATTGCTGTGGGAAGAAAGGCACCCTCTTTCAGCAGCTGCAAACGCAGAGGAGAAGGCCTCTTAGGAACTATTTCAGCTCTCAGAGATGAGGGCAAAATAAATTTGAGGACTACCCAGTGATTCTTCAAGCTCAACCATCCAGGTAGCACCAGCAAAGGACAGGCACATCCCCAAAGCGACTCCAGCAGAAGTCAGGGACACAAAGCTCAAGAGGCATTTAGAAGGTCTCCGCTCCTACATCACCATAAAAGCACGAATTGCCTGTTAGGGGCATTCAGAAAATACTTAAAATTCATCAGGGACCAAAGCAAGAGCTATTTATTGCTGGCACAGCTCATTAAAAGGGATGCTCACAGAGCGCAGCCCCGCGACCATCTCTCTCCAACCCCAACACCCCCTCTCTTCCTCACAGTCAGGGAAAAATGGGGATTTTTTGGTTTTTTTCACTGGGTCTTCTCACTGCCTTTACTCCCAGCTCGCCTTCCCCTTCTTGCGAGCGCCGAGACCGCAGACGCTCTACACGTGTTCTCCTCTGCATCCGACTGGCAGGCAGTCTGGAAAATGCCAGTATTGGAACGGCCTGAATTCAGCGGTTTCCGAATGCTGATCGGACACTATTTCGTTCAAGCCACAGATAGTCATTTTTGGGGGGTATTTTCAGCTCCCTTCTTGGACTCGTCCGGATTTCCAAGCGTCATGCATCAGCAATTTCTCCTCTTCGGAGCTTGGTTATTCTTCACCTTCCCGCCCAGCCTGAGGCTCGGTGCAGTTTTGCCGGGGACCGGGCTCTTCCCTCCTCTCCTCTCCCAGACGGTCACTGGCGTTGGGAATGTTTGCTGTGCTCCACCTCGCAGCTGCGGAAATTCCTGACTATCTGGTTTTTAAAAGAGCTGAGGTGAAATCTGAGCGATTAAAGTGCCTTATTTTTTTTTATAAAGTCCAACGCCTTTCTTGAGGAAACCCCAACCTGAAAACAGAAATGGTCTCACAGCATCCAAATAATTATTTCTAACCAGGCTGCAGATGTGGTGTCCATTCCCACCATCTCTTTAGCATCTCTCCATTAGCAACGCTTCCCTACCTAAGAGGTGAGGGAATGGTCCAACCCTTGTTTTGGAGATGGGGGAGGGACACACGAGGAGATTGAGAGGATTAAATTCATGGCCTTTGTTACACATGAGGAGCAAAAGCCCTTCTCTTTCCACTGTCTAGAGGGTCCAGCCTCAGTGTCTCACTGGGCAAAGCAGGAGATGCTCCAGCTGAGGGACCAGACTTTGCCACCAACATTAAGTCTCCAGCAAAGCAACCTACTGACTTCGGGTCTCACAAATGACAATTCAGCAAGATCCCATGTTCTCTTCAAGCAGAAGTGTGCTCTTTACACACCAAGTTTTGAATTTCCCATCCTGTCTTTAATTAGGCATGTTCTTAATAGGTTTATTGACATTTTTCATTTCCTCCGAACATTTCTTATGAAGGACAAATCTCAGTGGCCACTTGACAACAGGCATGGTAGGCATGTTAGCCAAAATTCACAAGACAGTTTGTTGACAATGTTTTCCTTCCCCTCCCTCCAAAGTAAAAGCAATTAAAAAGCCCTTGCAGAAACATACCCAGCCTGTTTGCTGGGTACTTTTAATCGCATCCCAAGAACCGACTTGAATTCATGACTGGCCAATGGTTAGATATGAGAAAACCTCAGGTACCACGATACAAAGCTTGGTAACAGACACTAAGACAAAACACTGCCATAGACTCAAAGGAACTCTCTCAGCATTTGTGCACAGAGTCACTCACGGCCTAGAAATATATTTCAAATTACACAAAATTCATCCAGAACTTCATCATAGAATGGTTTGGGTTGGAAGGGACCTCATAGATCATCTCCCAGTATCCTTCCAGCAATCCCCAGCTACAAATTTCAGATAAAAGTGATCTTTGTACTAATACTCACAGTGCGTTTTCAGCCACAGAGGAGAAAGGAAAGCCCTAACTTTGTTTCTGTGTTATTTCATCGCAGCCAGGGAAGAACATTGAGCAAAGCAGCTGCCTGAGCTTCATGGGAGAAAAAAGCATAATCACAGCAAGGCAGGAACAGATAATATCATGTTGACCTGTCTTCAGGGTCTGGCATTCACATTTTCATAAAGTGTCTCGGAAGATAAATCACTATACTAATAATATTTGTATTGATTATCTAAACTGAAGCAGCAATCGACTCCATTGTCTCACTTCCTCTTAAATTGCTCACAGATGGGATCCTATTTCCTATTCTGCATTTCTAATGGGAACACTTAAATCACAGCACAGAATTATATACACACACAAACTGTTAACAAAAACCCTTTTATGACTTGCACGAAAATAAAGATTTTTTTTTTTCACTTTGTAGCTCGCTTTCCACTCCACACAGAAATTAAAAATGACAAATTATCAGCAGACCTCTAAATTACTTCTCCTCGTTATTTCTGCGTCCCTAATATTTACTGACAGACAGGCCTATGTTTTCCAAACCCTGACCAGTGATTATGGAGACCTGAAGTTTGGACACAGACCTAAAGGTGATACTTTTTTTTTTTTCCCCCATGAAAGTCAAGGCTCTTTAAACTATCTCAAGGTCCAGCAGTAGGGAAATAAAAAATAACTATAGTGTCAGAGGGAAAATAAACAGCAGCTTCTGCTGTTGTCCCAAAAATCTAAAGTGCATCACTTTCTACAGGCAAAAACAGGGACTGCTGCAGAATGAGCTGAATTTCAGGTGTGAACCTGGCCACAGTAGGAGCCTGGGATAACTGCTCTCCAGACCAGGAGTAAAGGAAATTGGTAACAAATACATTGTTTAAGATAGGTTTGCCGTGAATCAGAAAGCAAAAGGCTTGGGTTTTCCTTCCCAAACTTCTCATTCCACCTAAGCAGAGCTTTCCCATACCCCAGCGCAGACACAAGATACAGCAGAATTAAAATAAATAAATAAATAGAAATGCTTTAAATATACAGATGGTTCGTCGAAGATGCTTACAGCACATTTCAAATGGCTGCCAACCCTGTCAGAGCCACCTGGAAGGTGAGGGCAGCCGGAGTTCCTCCCTGCCCACCACAGCCTGGGACCTCCAGCCCCATCTCCAGCCCCATCATCCTTGGGTCCACCAAGCAGCCCTTCAAGTCCATCCCCACGCCTGCTTCCAAACAGAAACCTCACCTCTGCCCCACTGCAAATGAGAAAGGGAGATATTTTAAGGAAAAAAAATTTAAAAATAATAATAAATTATTTGGGCAAGGAGGAGAAAAAACCCCGAGCCACAACACAGCAGCTGGACGGCGAAGGCTTCTCCAGCTCGGGCTGGTCCCCAGGACCCATCTGAGTGTACAGCTGCCACGGTGAATGATCATCCCTCGGCTGAGGTCAGCTCTGCCCCCGGGCGAGGTAAGTGAAAATAAATGGTGGAGAAGATAAAAGGTCTTTAAAAAAAAAAAAAAAAAATTATTTGTCTTGTTGTCATGTCAAAACTGTAATGGGAAGAGACTGGAGGCAGCGATACGTCCCTTAAATAGGAAACAGCCATCCTGACGGTTCGGCAGAATAAATTACAGAGCAAATCACAGTTCATGAGGGGTACGGGGCTGGGACAGGCCCCTTGCACATACCTGCTTCCTGGGAAGGAAAGCCCATTTCTGAATGTCCAGCCGGTGGAAACACAGCTCTATTTAATTAACTCCAATAGCTACTTGGACTACATCTCCTGTATTTCTTGCAGGTTAATTCTGCGCCTTCCAGCCACAATGAGTTTAGGTTTTTTTCTTTCCTGATCTTCCCAGGAGGGGGATCAAAATTGATTTTAACTATTCTAGGAGGGGAAAGGGTTAATGAGGGTTTCCCAAGGCAGCTTGCTGTTAAGGTGCCAGAAATACTGAGGGGAAAGAATGACTTGCTAAAGATGGGACAATGGCACTGGTATTTTGCATTTGTTTCCAGGCTTTGAGATAGAACAAATGGGAGTCATTAGTGAAATGAGTTTAGGGAGTTCTAAATTAGCTGTCAGGCTGCCAAACCCGAAGAAGTGCTATGTCAGCTCATTAATTCTGGAGAGCGCAGGATTACCCAAACCTAGGAAGGAATCCTGCAAAATTTAGAGTCAATTAAAGGAGGCTATTTTGCTATAATAATATTTTCCACACATATTACACCTCCTCGTGGAACCGAGCCCATTTCTACCACAAATGAAAATCTCTGGCGGGCTGGAGTGTGGCTGATGTCTAGACAGCTGTAATGTGCTCTCCATGGGCTTGTCCACTGGCATCCCTGGGAAGCTCCAGCTAGAACAGAAGGTGGGGACGCAAACCGTGGGGCACATCACCCAGGCTGGGATGGCCCCAGGAAGGAGGCACCCAGCTCTCCCAGCCCCTTGGGTTTCCCCATACCACCCAAAAAAAGCACACCTGTATGGGGCACGATGTTCTGTACTA
This sequence comes from Calidris pugnax, assembly GCF_001431845.1. Taxonomy (NCBI): domain Eukaryota; kingdom Metazoa; phylum Chordata; class Aves; order Charadriiformes; family Scolopacidae; genus Calidris; species Calidris pugnax. The sequence goes on from NW_015090893.1 coordinate 597,636, forward strand.
GGAACATCCGTGGGACGTGGAGGTAATGCCCGGCATGGTGCACGCACACCACCTCTTGAATTGGCTTCCCCATCTTGGGCTGCCCGACCCCAGATTTGTCAACACCCTTCTAGTTAATCTCCCCAAACCTCCTCGCTCAGGGGCATCTCCTGAGTCCTGACCCAAACCCCCACTGAACTCAGAGGGAATCTTCCACCACCTCCTTGGGCTGCCTGACCCCAGATTTGTCAACACCCTTCTAGTTAATCTCCCCAAACCTCCTCGCTCAGGGGCATCTCCTGAGTCCTGACCCAAACCCCCACTGAACTCAGAGGGAGTCTTCAAGAGGACTCCACCACCTCAAGGTCCATCCCCCTGGGATATCTTCCACCACCTCAAGGTCCATCCCCCTGGGATGCTAAAAAGGAGATATGTCATACCTTACTAGCAGCTTTTCAGTATGTGAAGGGGGCCTACAAGAAAGCTGAGGAGGGACTTTTTACAGAAAAGGAGATATGTCACACCTTAATAGCAACTTTTCAGTATCTGAAGGGGGCCTACAAGAAAGCTGAGGAGGGACTTTTTACAAGGACATGTGGTGATAGGATGAGGGGTAATGGCTTCAAGCTAGAAGAGGGGAGATTTCGGTTAGATACCAGGATGAATTTTTTCACTCTGAGGGTGGTGAGAACCTGGCCCAGGTTGCCCCATCCCTGGAGGGGTTCAAGGCCAGGTTGGAGGGGGCTTGGAGCAACGTGGTCTTCAAGTGGGAGGCGGCCCTGCCCAGGGCAAGGGGTGGCACTGGATGCTCTTTGAGGTCTCTTCCAACCCAAACCATTCTATGATTCTATACCTTTGTGCTGCCCCTGGTACGGGGTGTCCTCAAACACAGCCTCCCATGCTTTAAGACTGGAAGGTTTATAAACAAGAAGGTTTATAAAGCAGACAGTTTATAACCTCCTGGGGGACTCAAGAGTTTTTTTTAACCTGTGATAGGTTCGGTCAGTGGACAAAACACCCCTGGAGAGCAACCTGGCTGGTGACCTACCCGCACATCCCAGCCTTCAGGACACCCAAGTGCTCGCCGCAAATAAAAGTTACCTCCGCAGAGAGGGCAAGCCCAAAGACCTCTCACACCCCCTCGCCTCTCTGCTGATGGCTATCGCTGCTCATCGCCCCGCCGGACAGCAGTAGCCAGGGACAAATTAAAACAACAACAACAAAAAAAAATCACATGGCTGTGAAATACAAATGAGGCAAAAAATGCCTTCACGCAACCAAGAGAGCTCTGTCTCCCCAACTGCGCCGGATACAAAGATCGTGAACAAACAGGATAGAATGTCTTCTGCCTTTTGTGAAATGAAAATAAATGAAAGGATCTAAGGTTTCAGGTCACTGATCCCTCTCTTCCCTATCTGTACCATTTATCGGAGGTAGAATATAAAGGTTCCAGGTCCTTTTCTTTTTTTTTTTTTTTTGTCAGCACTTTAATGGTTGTTTTTCCTCCTTCCCCCTTTCATTTTCTGAATGAAAGGACCACTTAGGAACCTGTAAAGTAATAATAAGCTTATAACAGGAATATTGTTTTTCTGGGCCAGTGCAAACTTCTTCTGAATAGGTTGAAGAGATTAAAGTAAAAATGCAATCTGTAAATAGATCAGTCTTTTAATTAGTTTATAGTCTGTTAAGAGATAATATTTTGCTCACATAGATTGTCTGTTATCTAAAGATCTCAGAGCACTTTAGGAACATCAATTAAGCCTTAAAAAAAAAACCCCAACCTTGGGAGATAGGTAAGTGTATTTAGATTAATTAGTGTTGCTGTGAGCAGCAGGCATTATTATTAGATTTAATTTAGTCCAATAATTGACTTATCTGTTAATGGATTCTAATTCATCTGAGAAGGGATCAAATCCATCTGATTAAAAGCATTACATCGACTCAATTAATTCTATTAACTGACTTAATTTGCCATTTAATAATTTGACACATGGGGCCAGATCTTGGCCCTGAAGAAGACGAAAACCAAAAATTAGATGCCAGAATTATCACGCCGGCAAAAGTAGGCATTGCAGAGCAGGCATTTTTTCCTTGCACAGGGCATTTGCAGACCTGGATAAACCATTCAGGGGGGGCTTCCTCTGGCTGGATTCTCCCAGCCCTGTGGTATCTTCTCTCCCTGAACCAGGGCTGGCCGCTCATTTTGCTGTACTCGAGCCTGGAAACGAGCAATTCCCTGCCTGAGATCTGCCACCTCCCCTCTTCTCTGGGCATTCTCTTCAACCACAGAGGTGAGAAGTTTTACAGAAGTCAATAAAACCTTGCAATAAAACTAACCTCCCTTCAAAGGCAGGGCGACCCTCCCACGCCAGCCATTTGGATGCTGTGTATGTGCAAAAAATAAATAATAATAAAAAAGAAAAAGCATCACTTCACTTGGACATTGATCTTTAACCAGTTGTGAATGTATGGGAGGAGAGGGGAAAGAGGTGCTAAAATGTTATTAGCTCCCCCATCCTTAGAACTGGCTAGTGCTGACTGCTGGTGATGAGTGCTGTGGACCTTAGGCACAGCCTCGCTGCTCGAGGAGAGCCTCCTGCCATTGTCCCTGCCTGATGTCATCTTCTCTCTGCAGGACTGAGCTGTTGGAAGAATTCAAGGAATTCTCACAGGCACCTTTTTCCCCACATCTCATGCCTTTTCTTAGCTTTTGGCTCTTGCTCGTCCTCCCAAGGCCTTCCCCAGGCCGTAATCCTCAGGACGTGGCTCCACATCACCTCCACCACCGTCTCCCCTTCCCGTGGGGACAGGGTGGAACAGCTGTGGGAGACAGGGCACCGTCTGCAAGGGGGAAGGTGGCCAAAGAACCAGGAGCTGGGAGCTCCCTGGTGCTCAGCATCCTGCCAGCCCACAGGCAGGGAGAGAGGGGAGAGGAGAGAAAGGGCAGGAGGAAAAGCAGCCATCTGCTGCCCAGGAGGAGAGGTGTCCTCCCTCCTTCGGATCCGACCAGCAAGAACGGAGACGGGGATCAAAAGTTTGCAACTGTTGGGAGACCCCCAGACCTGGTTTAAGCCTCTCTCTGCTCTTGATCAAAGGTTACTCCATCATAATGCCTCGGGGGGAGGGGTTCCCGGCACATAATGAATCCTGTGTCATCGCCTTTGTATCCAGTTTTGGCTGTAACACAGATGGTTCTCACTTCAGTAACTCTGACATCTCTCCCCCCCACACCCACCCCCCCCAACCCCTTCATTATCACAGCCAGGAGCTCTGCGTGGTCACATCCTGGACCTCCGTGTCCCACCTCGCTGTCTCCCCGATTATCATGCTCCAAGCGTTCCCGTGCCAAAGGAAGAGGACAAACAGATTTCCATAACCTTTCAGCAGGGCCAGGGACGGGAAGGCTTTGCAGCTCCACGCGTCGAGGAGTTTTATTAGGAGAAGGTGGGGGGGGAAGGGAAGCAGGCAGAGGTGGGGGGGGTATCACCAAATGGCCTCCAGGGCTGGACCCCTCAAGGCTGGGAGGAGGATTTGCTAGCAGAGAGGATTTTGGTGGTGAGGGAGCTCCCCGGATTGGAGATGTGGGGCTCTGAGGATGGCACAGCATCGCCACCGGCCACCGGCACCGGGGATTCGCTGCTCAGGCACCGTTGCATATGTATGAAGGGGACAAGATGGGCTTTGACACATAAATTAGCACTTGTCAGCTGCTCACGGGCACACTTCCCCGCTGCACCCCACTGTAAATGCCGCCTTCTTTTATGGAGAGGGGAAGAGCTCCATCACGTTACCTGACAGGCACGGCGGGCAAGAGCGCTCCCCGGGCAGCCAGCAGCCAGCCACTGGTTTACATATCAAACCTCCAGAAGATGAATGCAATAAAATGACATGATAATTAGCAGCCAAGCGGCACTTTCCAACTCTTTGTTTTATCTGGAAATTTGGGAATGACAAAGGACAAGGTTGGTGAGACCGCAGGGCAGGGCTTTCCCCGCAACACACGGGGCTACACAACCGCCGTGGGGGTTCGTTTGGTTCCAACCAGGTGCTTTTTGGTCGTCACCTCCCCGTGGCACAGGTCACCCCGAGCCTCCTGCTCAGCACGGCCTGTACCTCATCCCACCTGAAGGGAAAACCAGACCCAGATCTTGACTTCCCATCGTCGTGGCCCACCTCACCTGTGGGGTCAGCTTCACGTGAACCTGCCTGCTGGCCACCACCTACACACACCTCTGCAGCAACGCACGGGGCTGGACATCCACAGCAGAAAAAGGACCAGTTCTCTGAACGGCCCTAAAATCCTTCCAGCAGCTATATCTCTGCCACAACCATCCCAAAATGTACCAGAATTACTGAGTTTTTTCATACTTCAGCCCGCTAGCAGCAGTTCTAGCACGTTGCCTGGGTGCAAATCACCGTGAGAGTAGTTGAACACTCTGCCAGCCCATGGGAAGTTCAATTATCTGCGTCCCTGCAGGACCCAGATGCCCCAAGATACAACTGGGGTGCTCTCAAAGCTCCAAAGTCTGCTTAATTTCATCTCAACCCAAATATCCCCTCTGCCTAGAAAGATGAGAGTGTTTCATCGAAGCACTGGATTCACCCAAACTCAAGCCCAGAGTTCATGGGGAAAGAACACCCCCAGCCACCAACCTGGGTATTGTTTATGAATGACAATAGACACACCATGAGCTCCTCTGTGGGGCAGAAAAAGATTCTTCTCTTCAAACACCATCATATACTAATAAATTGGGGCAGGACAGTACTGTGGGAACTGCCTGCAGGTGGGAGCCAGGCCGAGAGCCTGCTGCAACACAACAAACCCATCTTCTTAACCTGGAAAGGTTTTTTTTTTTCCCCCTCTTATCCCGTTTTTTTAATCGCTCTTCTTATTTTTCTCCCGAGAGGTTCTCAGCCCAACATAGAGGATTAAAGCCTTTGAGCGGGGGAGCCTGGGAGACCCCAGTAAATATTCTTACCATATTTATCTCCATCTTCTCCTTTGGCACTGATCCTCCTGCCCAGCACTTGGATGTGTTTCCCGCTTGTCCTGCTGTAGAGCTGATAGAGCCGGAGCTGCTTCCTGCTCACGTCGTCCCTCGCTCGCGTCTGGTTCTCCACGTGTATCCGAAAATCTACATTCTCCTCGGCAGCGAACATCTGAGAGCGGGGGGGGAAGGTGGGGTTGAGGGGAGAGAGAGAACAGAACAGACCGTGAAACCAAACAAGCACCTTTGGGCAGAAAGAGGGCACGTGGAGCAAGAGGACTGGGATTTGGCTGCCCTTCCCGTGACAGCTGTGGCCATGGTATCAGGCACTCCACATGTAATTCCAGCCAGAGCTGGCTCTCGACAGCAAACCAAACCTGGGTTTTTACAATCAAACTGTGGAGGGTTTTTTTTGGAGTAAAAACTTCTGCTCAGTCCTGCTTTGATTTAATCCTGGTCAGCCATGCCGGCCATAAATTAGTGGCTCCTTTGCACAGGCAGAGCCTCTCCCCAGGTTACAGGGACAGGTATGGGAGAAAGGGGATGGACAACTCCATTCCAGAGAATCAGTGCTTCACCTTCAGCCTCTGCATTGATTCCCTGGATTAACTGCAGGGAAGAAGTCAAGGGGTTTATCTATTTATGCTGACATTAGCAGACTGGACTCTAGCTTCACTCAAGCATAAAATCTACTAGGATAAAAGTGTCATCTGTACATGGGCACTCTTCAGCCTAACTTTTTTGCCAGCGCTGCTTTTCAGCGAAGCCAGCTTGTTGGTGACTGTCTATGGGTACATACGTGTCTGCCTCAACAGGGCCACAGCCTGGGGAGATGCTCATGAGGGCCAGCACCAGTAGGGGTCTGATTGCTTGAGCCACTTCACCTGTTTTTTCTGGCCAATGGATTAAACTAACCCTAGTTCACGATAGCTTTAAAATATCACCAGAAGCTTTCTCTGACATACCTGCCCTTCTCTGGAGATCTTGCTTCCTATCTTTAACTGTTGCCGAGAAACACCGAAACAGGATTCCTGCTTTTGCTTCTGGAGAGTTATCCCACTTTGCCCAAGGCCAAAAGACCAGACAACCCAGATGTTCTCAAGATGCACTCCCAAAGAGGAGGCTGAGCAGCACGCACCCAAAACCACATCATGCCCAAACAATACGAAACCCCAGGAATCAATCCACAGTCCATCCCTCTGAGCGTTTGCACCACAATATCCACGCTGCCCACTCCAAACTCACAGATGGGACAATATTTCGGTGGCAGACACCCTTCACAGGACAATAAGTCATTTGGAAACCAAAAGCAAAAGCTTATTGAGTGGCACACACGCGACACCACCGCACAATAGGCTATATTCAACTTGACCACAACAAAGACCACTCAAAGCCTACTCATTGCTGGTGAGCTCTAATGCTGTTTGCCATTTGTCTGTAAGAGATGAAATGCACCACAAAATAAGAATCTCATGGGAATGTAATGATGCCTCAGTTTGGGACTGGCAGAGGAACACCATTTCCCACCTCTCCTCCTAACACATCCCCACCACAGCATGCTTGTCCTCCCAGCCTGCAAGCAGCAGTGTTCTGATATACCGGTGTGGGGATGGAGCTGGCAGCGCAAATGAAAAAGGGTCAATGAATCCTCGTTCAGGTCCATTCCAGGCTAAAACACGTTAAGAGCAAGTGGCCACAACGCACAAAACAGCCCCACTTCAGCCTCCTGCACAGGTCACTTCATACCAGCACACATTTCGAAGCTGAATGCTCCCTGGAAGTCAAAACCTCGGAAGGAACTTTTTAGCATTTCCAGTTATCGAGGAGACCCACGGATCTGCAGCAGGAGGAAAACTTTGGGCAGGCAGCGCTGCTTAGCACCAGACCTTCACTAAGCAACCCAAACAAAAACATTATATTCAACACAGTGGCAACAGCCCTGAGGTTCACGGGGATGTTGCAGCATCATCTTTGCTGCCCTTATTAAATGCTGGGATTATGCTATTCCAATCCCAAGTCTTAGGAGAGGAAGCGATTTAACTCCCTTACATTACTGTCAGAAGTCAGGAGGAGACTGCAGGAGCTGAACAGGCAGAGCAAAAGGAGATTCAGGGCAATTCTAGGTCTAAAGAGATATTCAAGGTGACGACAGAGGTGGCAGGCAAAAATGACACCATTAATCGCAGCAATATTTCCCACTCTCAGAAACCAGCCCAGCAAGAAGCTGTGCCCCAAAGCCACGGATGGGAGAGGAGAAGCAGCCCTGGCACCTGCCAGGAGGGGTATCAGGGGATGCTTTGGACATGAATAATATTAATTTCTTTTTTTTCTCCCTACATCTCTTCTTACTTTCTTTTCAAACGCTGCTGTCGCAAAGGATGCTAAACTACTAAAACCAGAGATGCTCGAGTAATGTTGACAGCCTGCCTCGTACCCACAAAAAGCAAGGCTATTTGCAGTTAAGATTCTGGCTCCGTCATTTTAAGATTTAAAACAGATTTTAAATCAAGATGACGTCGTTACATTGCTTTCACCACATGTTAATGAATTTCACATTTTTCTAGGAAAAAAAACAAAACAGGTGGGGGATCTGAAGTGGGGGGAAGGGCGGGTTGCTCTGCTTTCTTAGAAACTTCAAACAGAAAAGGCAATCCGTTTTCCAAAGCATGTTTTAATTCTCATGTTTTAATTGTCTCTGGAGCAGCCGCGCCGCAGAGGTCCCAGCCCGCAGCCGCAGTGCCCGGGTGGACTCTGGAGCACCCCTGGAGCCATCCCACGCTGTGGTCAGCCTTGAACATGCCACAAACCCGTCTGCACATGTTTGTCACAGTTCTCCTGCCCAAGATCAGCTAATTAAGTGTCTCCTCCCTTGGCAAGGAGAGCACAGCTGCAGCCCAGAGGGATGACATCTCCTCCTCCACCAGCCAAGGGCCTGGCTGGCATCACCCACAACTCCAACAACCTTGTCCAAGCCCAGAAGGGACCAGCAGGGGACACCGACCTCAGCAATAAAGTCAGCCCAAGCCTGTATCACTCCATTATTTCTCCAGCAACAGCTTTAACCCAGAGAAAGAAATCCTGGAGGAAGGCACTAGAGGTTCTCCTTGCAGCAGACCTGTCCCTTGGTCAAGCAGCTGTGGTCCAGAGCAGCAGTGAAACCACCAGGATTTAGCTGCCTGCTTAAAGATAAGCACGAGCTTAACCACGCTGTTGAAACAGGATGCTCTGCTGGAGCGTGGCCAAGGTGAATTAGCCGTGCCAGCCTGAGCTGCATCTGGCCCGCAGCAGAGACTATCAATACTCTAAAATAAAATTTCATGCAGTGTCGATTTCACGAGATAAAGCCTATTTGATCATCTCTGAAATCCATTCTCACAGTTTCCCTGCCCTAAAAGAGTATACTCCCTCAAGCAGCTAACTTTACTGAGATAAGAAAGTCCATTTATATATACCGTAAGAGAGACTTCTCTTTCATAAATCTCAAAAAAATTAGTAACATATGCCTCCTTCGGTAACTGATCGCCAACACTCACTCCAGAAGGTCACCTAAAACCAAGTCCCTCCACCCCCAAATACATTGCCCTAACAATCACAAGACACAAAAAGGAATGCAGAAATGTCTTCAAGTCCCAATTCCGCTTGGAAACGTAAAGGTTTTCACTTCTGTTCACCAAAGTAAAAGGAAGTATTATTTTTTTTTTTACTATTAATATGTTATTACTACATATAAAAACATCATACACAAAGTGATGGCTTTTTTGGGGGGGCTTTCAATCTGATCATCCATGTATCCACGCTGGAGGTGGCAAAACCTCCAGAGTTTGGCACAACAGGTCCCTTAAACAAACTGCTCCCGACCAGCCACGTGCCCTGTGGGACGCTCTCTGGGGACAGGAAAAGGATTTCCTGCATTAATTTATCTCCTCCAGCCTTTTGGTGGGATTTGGGGTTGTATCGTGGTCTATTCTGTCAATCCACCCGCCTGGTACAGGCCGCTCTCTGTGCAGGACAACTTCAGCATCTCAGGAGAGAGGGTTTCATAGAGCTCCACCTCGTTCTTTGCCAATGATTTATAGTCTGCAAAATCCCAGTTGTTAAACACAAGCATCAAATTTGGCTTCAGTTTTATTCTTCCTTCTCTTTTTTCTTTTCAATCAGTTCCTCATCTATTTATTATTTATTTACCACTACCTCTTTCTGTGATAACACACAGCTACAAAGACATCCTAAGAGCACAGCTGGCAATATAGAGCTTATGCAAGGGAATAAACAGCATTCCTTTAAAAAAACAACCATCACCTCAAGCAATGGATGCATCAGAAATGCCTCACTCCTGAAAAGCAGCAGCTCTCCCTCCGCCCTGTTGCACTTGCCCAATGATTCAAGGTAGGTGCATTCAGTCCCACCTCCTCTCCAAAGAGCCACGGAAACCAGAGATGACATCAGTCTTTAGACAGTCCACACCAGGAGATGTTTCAAGTGTTTTTTTGCCAAATGGTTCTCAAGTAATGAGCGGGTTTCATTTTAGATGGCTTTACAACGATCCTTCAGCTTAAAGAATGACCCTCCTATTCGTTAAATCCCAGATGGAGGGCGAGGGAAAGACCATTTTGCTGATGCAGCCGAAGGTCTCACCATGAGGCAATCCAAGAAATGCTCAAGAGCGGCAAAAGCCTCCAACAGTAGCACTGGGATGTTAGTCCTACACCAGCTCCTGTCACATCTCTGCAGACACCGATGCCTTCTTGTGCACGGGAAGCACTCACAGCCCCACCAAGGTCACCAAATCCCTTGCAGTGCCCAAACCACGCTTGCAGGATTTGTCTTCCCATCCATCCAACCAGCCCCTGTGCACTTCGAGTCTTCTACTGTGAGCTCTCCAGTAAAAGGGGACACTAATCTGTTATTGCTCGTGTCATCAAGCGTTACAGCATGAGATGTCCAAAGCCCACGGCACGGCCAAGTTTGCTGGGAGCTGGACTTCAGAATTTCCTGGGGTTTTCTGCTTTTTATCCTTTGGAGCCTCCAAGCCCCATCGGAGAGCAAACCATATGTCATTCCCCCAACCGAAGGAGGAATACAAAATCCCTCTCGCTAAAGGCCGTACCGATTGCAAAAGATAAACAAACCAAGCTATTCAAAGCCCTTTCAAACCCCATCTGATAAGCAGGAAATACTTATTACCTTTCAGCCATCAAATCAACCTAATATTAATGATTTTCTCCGTGACCTTCGAAACGCATGAAAGTTAACTCGATAAGGTCAACAAGAGGATATCCAAGACAGATCTCTCTCAAGTCCGCAAAGGCAAGTAACAAACCACTTTTCTTCCATGACTTTGGCAACATTCCTCTATGCCAATTACAGCAGGATTTGCTGGCTCACCATGACAGCCCTCCTCGACGTGCAGCGAAACACAACGCACCCCTTATTTGCTGCTTTTTCCTCCTCTTCACTGCAAAGTCAATCCAGTGCCAGGGTGCTGTTACCTCCAGGTTACAGAGCCCAGCTCAAAGCCAGGCAGGAGTGGACGTGTGCCACTTTGGAATATTCACTTCTTTGGCCTTGGAAGCCCATTTAGAAATTCATCTAACACAAAGTAGGCCCATATGCATCCTGGGCTGCATCAAAAGATGTGTTGCCAGCGGAGTCCAGAGAGGTAATTCTTCCACTTTACTCTGCTCTGGTGAGACCTCACCTGGAGTATTGTGTGCAGGTCTGGAGCCCTCAGTATAGGAAAGGCATGGACCTGATGGAGTGGGTCCAGAGGAGGGCCACAAGGATGATCAGGGGGTTGGAGCACCTCTGCTACGAGGACAGGCTGAGGGAGCTGGGGTTGTTCAGCCTGGAGAAGAGGAGGCTCCGGGGAGACCTAATAGCAGCCTTCCAGTACCTGAAGGGGGCTACAGGAAGGCTGGGGAGAGCCTGTTTAGAAAGGCCTGCAGTAACAGGACGAGAGGCAATGGCTTGAAGCTGGAGGGGAACAGATTTAGATTGGAGATTAGGAGAAAGTTCTTTACTGTGAGGGTGGTGGAGCACTGGAACAGGTTGCCCAGGGAGGTGGTTGAGGCCCCTTCCCTGGAGATATTCAAGGAGAGGCTCGACGAGGCCCTGGGGAACCTGGTCTAGTTGGGGGTGTCCCTGCTGACTGCGGGGGGGTCGGACTAGATGACTTTTGGAGGTCCCTTCCAACCTGGGCAATTCTATGATTCTATGATATTCAGGTGCACAGCAGGAACCTGGAGCAAAGGGAGAGGGCACTTCAGCGTGAATCTCTGTGCATCCCACGGAGAGAGGCTATGGAGGGACACTGCAGGACTGCACAAGTGTCACTAAGCCTGTCAAAATAACACAACTTCGCCTTTTGGTTGGGTGTTTGCTTCCTCCTGCCATCCACAGAAAAATATTTTCTCCTTGAGAAATAAATATCCAAAAGGCTAAGTTGCACTCTGAGTCTTGGATGGTGAGGGTCTCGGATGGTACCCTCCAGGAGGCTCCCTGAGAAAGGCCAACGCGGTGCACCATGGAAACGATTGTTCAAAATGATGCAGGCATTAATACCCAAACTCCACAAAAGATTCCACCAATGGCAGTTACAGAGTATTCCACTCAAAATGCTTTTTGATTATTTTTTTTTTGGTGAGAAAAAAAAAAATATTTCACCAGACAAGCAGGAATGTCCTACTTAAAATCCAGATTGCAAAAGATCTCACCCCATAAGAGTTGCCCCTGCTCATAAATCGAGTCACAAACCATCTTCTGTCTTTGCTTCCTTAGAAGGTGGTTTCAGAAACACTGCCCTAACATTCTCTGCCTTAATTTTCTACCTTGTATATTTACACCCACTTTACATCTGTCTGTTCTTGTACCAACAGTGTCCTTCAGCTTGAATAATGCTTTTCCCCCACTTCTCCTTGCAATGTGTTCAGGCTATTCCCTTTCTCCTTTTCTCCCTTCCCAACCTCCATTCCACCATGCTGGGAAAGGAAGAAAGCCAAGCACCGGACCACCTCCACCTCCCCTCATGGCAGAAGAGCTCCTGCCTGAACCAAGGACGGGTGCTGAGCTCTCCCTCAGCATGGGGCCATGCAGGAGGCATCAGGCCACCACGTGGAGAAACCCTGAGCTCTCCCCACTCCTGCACAGATACGCTCAGAAACCGAGCCCCTCATTTCCTTGACTCGAGCGCTTTCAAGTTGCTGCAGTAAGTGAAATTCAATGATGCTTTCTCTCTCTTTAATGCACTCCAAGAGAAGCGCACGTAGGGATGGAGCTGGAAAGGAGAAGGAAATGGGGTGATGGGGGGGGTCGAGCCTGCCTGTCCCTTTGGATTTCAGAAATGTTAAACACGACCCAAAGAGAAGACGTTTCCAGGGCTTGGAAGAGGGGACATACAGCTCAGCGAGGTGACACATACTTGGATCCAAAAGCTGCTCTGCAAGCGGAGCCTCCTTTTCTCCAGAGAGCTGCCTGCTGCATTCAGAGAGGCCATACATTAAACCTCCTCGGGCAGCATCAGACCTTCCTTCTCTCCAAAACACCCACCCCCCGAGAAATAGGGCTCTTGCTCAGCTGAACTCCCCAGCATCTTCCTGAGATCCCACCAGCTCTCCAAGCCATGCACCACTGCTATCCTGCTCCCCCAGAGCAATGTGTCCGTCAGACAGCAGTTACTGAGCCTGGTATGAAACCACGAGGAAAGCGGGAGGGAGTGCCAAAAAACTGGAACCTGAGAAAGTTTGAGGAAACTAATGTTTTATGGCCCATCAGTCAATATTTGGCCATTTTCTAGAGAAAGATGATGCCGCCTTCAAGAAAACCAAATTTCTCCTTTTGATGATGGAGCGAGCCTTCGCCAGAACTGTGAAAACACACCATTTGTGAGATGGTGACATTATAAACTTGTTCCACCCTTGGGAATGGTTCAATCTGGGGAAAAGCAGGGTTTCAGCCTTGATTAATGAGTTTTGAAACCCCAGCCAGACTCATGTGCAAGCCGAGGAAGGGAAGGGACCTCCAGCCAGCTCTGCCCACCAGTACAAAACCCAGCACGAGGGAGCTGCTAAGGGGCTCCAACACCCCTGTCCTCCACATCTCCACCTGCATCTCCACTCTCACCGAGCCAGAACCAGGTCACTGGCTGCATCCCCCAGGTCATCAAAGAATCACAGAACGGTTTGGGTTCAAAGGGACCTAAAAGCCCATCCAGTTCCAACCCCCTGCCCTGGGCAGGTCCTCCTCCCTCTAGAAGACCAGGTTGCTCCAAGCCCCCTCCAACCTGGCCTTGAACCCCTCCAGGGATGGGGCAGCCACAGCTTCTCTGGGCAACCTGGGCCAGGCTCTCACCACCCTCAGAGTGAAAAATTTCATCCTGAGATCTGATCGAAATCTCCCCTCTTCCAGCTTGTAGCCATTACCCCTTGTCCTGTCACTACATGTCCTTGTAAAAAGTCCATCCCCAGTTTTCTTGTAGGCTCCCTTCAGATACTAGAAACCTATAAGGTCTCCCCAGAGCTTTCTCTTCTCCAGGCTGAACCCCCCCAACTCTCTCAGCCTGTCCTCACAGCAGAGGGGCTCCAGCCCTCTGATCATTAATGGAATTAATTTTCATGAGCAAGAGCAGCTCAGCAGCCTGCAAGGGAGAGCCCACCCCTCCAGCGTCCACCTTCCCCCCTCGTAGGAGCCTGTGTCCTGCCGTGGTGCAGCAGCACCCCAGGGGCCAGGACCAACCACCTCCCAGCACCAAAAGGCACCTCTTTCCCAGTGGGACCAGTCCCTGCTACCTGTGCTAGCCAAAGCAAACCAGACCTGGGCATCTCAGCTGCAGGGGTGCCTGCAGGACGCTGCCTCTCACCACCAGCTTTTGACAGTTTTGATTCTCCAAAAATACAACTTAGACCTTAATTCTTTTTCTTATTTTTCTCCAGTTGTGATATATATTAAAAAAAAAATAATAATAAAAAATCAGGGCTGGTATTATTTTGCCAGAGCTATCAATCAGGCAAGGAGCGAGCAGGGCTTTTTGTTCTTCCTTTCTTTCTCTGTCTTTCTTTCTTTTTAATGCTTGTTATATCTCTGCTACATACTTCCTCTCCACACAGAAATATCCCTTCAAAGCTTGATATTATTGAGCAGCTTTCAACCATGCCCAGCAGAGCCATGTATTCTCTGCATTTGTCTGGCCTTTGTTTCTAGGAATGAAATACCAATGGCTGAACAGTGTGACTTCATTTCACTCCTTCATTCCAATACTTGTTCTATTTCTATCCCACTGGGTCAAACTCACCTATTGTGAGACCTCACCGATTTCAATTACATCAGGGATTAATTTGTTCCATTGCGTTGAAGCTGTTAATACAATCCTGGCTGGCTCTAGATGAGAAAAGGCACGGTGGAGACCTCCCTCGCAGGCAGTGTGTTTAACAGCGGTCTTGATCTTCAGTTTTGTTCAGCGGTGGGGTTTTTTTGTTGTTTTTTTTTCCCCCTTCCCTTTGTGCCCCTTTGCCCCTCTTTTCACAATCTTCTCCTTCCTTTCTAAATTGCCCTTATCAGAACTGGGTGGTCCTTCTGACTTCCACTGCGACTGGCAAAACGTTGCCTCTTCCAAAACCGCTGCCCGGGGCTTGCGAGGGAGGTCGGTGCTGGAAGGAAGGTCTGACCCGAAGGCTCCTGACACCACGCTCCAGCTTTGGCACCTCTTCTCCCCCAGGATGATTTCCAAGGGTCACTGCAGGTCCCCGTGCACCCAGATGGATCTCAGTTCTGCAGCTCTGGCCATGGGCCAACCCTCAATCCACCAAGGTGTCCAGGGAAAAACTCAAGAGGATACTCCGTGTAGCAGATGGACACACCAAAATGCAAATTTGTCAAGTAACCCTGGTTATCCTTTCTGGGGTTCCCAAACTGGGACACATGATCATGACAGAGCTTTAAAATGTCCAGCCCTGTGGACTCGTAAGACATCTGTGATACCAGCCTAAGGTAATCTCAGCAATCCTGACTCCAGGCTGTCATTTATCCACGTGATTTTGTCTCAGGAAGACTTAGGGCCCACACGGGTACAAAGCAGTTTAGCTTTCCTTGAGTGCTACAACTCTGTCCCACTGCTTTTCCATTTAAAAAAAAATCCAACCGTATCTTAGTGAAAATACATTTTTAGAAAATAGTGTGATGATTCCAGAATAGTAATAATAGGAGTTTCAAAAAGATAAGTAGGTGAAAAAATAGAGGCTATTAAAAAAACCCCAAACAAACAGCTCAACAAACAGATGCCTCCTTTTTACATATTGAAATATGTTAAATTTCCACAGTGGTTTCCTGAGCCACCCGCTCAGGTCTCATCCCCTCTGTGCCATGTATTCCTTGAAGAGCACTGCCTTGTAACTACACAGCCTGGACCTGGACAGCACACAATCATGGCAACCCAAACCTTGGTGCCATCAGAAACCCTTGCACCCGCCCAGGACCATGACCTCACTGGACGTACGTTGCTCTGGACACGTCCTACCATGCAGATCAAACCCACACTGAGACACACAACCCACCCAGAGAAGACAGGAACCGCTCTGGAGGATGTGTTACACTACAACAGCCTTCACAACAGTCCTGATCTGCAAAAATCACTGCTGACACAAGCCCTAAGCTTTCCAAAATATTCCCCTTTACTGTCGAAATCTCCTGCTGTGGTTTCTCCCTCTATGGTTTTGCTGGGGAAGAGTTAAGCTCCCATCGTTGCCACTTTACCACAGCTATTTCCAACACCATTGAGTTCAATGAGGGCAAAACAAACCCCAAAACAATTCCCCCCCCCCTTCCCACCATGCCTCCCCAAAGGGTGCACTGTGCTCAGGGGGAAGCTTCAATATTCATTAATTCCCCAAACCAGTGGCAACGTCCTTCAGGCTTCACATGGGCCATGTGTCCATGACCCAGGGTCCCTGCACGGCTCCGTGCTACTGCCACCACTAGCACCAGGACGTGTATGTCTTTCAGAAGTAGCTTCATGGCTGTGTCCCTCCTCACAGCTTGGGTGTCCCGGCAAAGAAAAGTGCAGCAAGGCTTTGTAGAAGAGTTCCAAGCCACCTCGGTGAGACCATAGATCCACAAAGCCAGCAGTTGGATTCAGGGAGTGTGACATGCTATAACCACCTTCACTACCTTAACACACACCAAAAAAAAAAAGGTTTCTTTGTGGAGAAAACACTCCTGCTGAAATAAACTGCCCTGATATGCAGGAATTTAAGCCATTCAAACCAAGGAAAGTAGTTGTCTGACAGTGTTTTTGAGCAGTGGAAACAGGAATTCAGGAAACAAAACCTTGAGAGGAAACCGTAAGGTCTCTCCAGCCCAAAACACACCAAAAGCAAACCAAACCCAATCCCCGAGAAGGCAGCAGAGCAGTAACCCATCTCTGAGCAGACATCACCCGCACACCGAGCCACCGAGGAGGTCCCTTGTGAAGCAGAACCAACAGCAGCAACCAACCTTCTCCCCAACAACTTAAAAGCCTTTACCCAAAGCACAGGGAGCTCTGCGATGGTGAGAAACAAGGGTGAGGGGGCTGTCCCTCCCCTGTCCCCAGGATGCTGCTGGCCCAGCACAGTTTGTCCCCATGGCCCTCCATTCCTTGCCCCGTATCACACCCAGCACTGGAGGAGCCCAGCTTGGCCACGACAGTTGGGTTGCAGCAGAGACCAGGGTTGTCCTCCCAACAGGGTGCTCCTGGGCCAAAAGCTGCAGGTAGCCCACCAAAAATACTTAGCAGCAATTTGTTCCTCTCTTCAAACAAGATCTGAGCCCAATTACTGAAAAACCCACCAGGTTCAAAGCACTCCTGACTTTTTCTCTCCTCCTCTCTGTCATCAGCATCTTCCTCCTGGGGCTGCAAGCCCTTTTGGCCATGGCAGCAGGGCAGAGCCCAAAACCCCGAGCCCACTCCCCTGAGACCGGTCAGGGGCTTTCCAAACCCTGGAAAAAGGCAGATTCATTCACCCCTAGAACTTACAACATCATTTTAAAGCACGGGCCCATCAGGTCTAAGGTAACATCTCTGGCTCTTCTGCTTGAAGCCCAGCCAGGACCTCCATGAAAACAGGAGCAAAAGCACAAGACATGGGAAATCCAGGCGATACTCAGGAAAACATTGCTGTCAGGAGGAGACAGAAGATCACCAGAGACCCATCTCCTCGTAAAAGAAACAAACATTTGCAGTGGCAGCACCGCAGCACCAATCCGATGTTTACCCTGGTCGCTCCTTTCATCCCGGTCCCCTGACATCGTCCAAGGAACACACAGATCCCGGCTCCCACTGCAGAAAAGCAACTCCCTCTAGGGTAAAACATGGCAACTGCCGAGCAGCGCACACGAGTTCAGGGCAGGATTTCCAAAACACCTTTTTCCATGGCGTTTGCAAAGAAAACAGAGCTGTGGCTAACAACTGTCGCCCTGGAGAGTAGCTCCCAAGCACTGGTCTCACGTGGAAGGTGGCTTTCTCCAGAAGTACACAGCTGATTCAGCAGAGATGCCTGGAGACCCAATCGTACTATCCCCTGCCACTTTTGCTCTGTCCAGTTTCCTCTCTGGAAACCTTTTACTAAGCTCCAACTGGTCCCGCTCCTGCTTCTTCTGGCGAAAGAACACCTAGTGACCCGACACGGGAAGGGTGCCAAGGGGAAGGGGACCTCCTCAGGTGTCACTGATCACTCAGCCCACTATCTGGCAGCCTCTACGGAGGGTTGGGATGTAAGAAAATGGTTGTGACCAAGGACAGGGAAGTTAATCCATCTAACAATGACTGCAGGCCCGTCGGGGGATTTACTGAGATTGCGGGAGTCCTTCTGCTGGGAACGTTTGTGCTGCTGATACCTCACTTCTGCCTCACATTCATTCCCACTAGCCTGTCTCCAGTGTTTTCGTGCCTGCTTTTAGGACTGGCTGACATCAGCTGGTTGACACCCCAGATTCCTCCCACCCTACCTTTAAAGTTTGCCTTCATCTTTCACCCGAGCATCTCCTTTGCTCCCAGCGTCTCCAGCAGCACCGCTCTGAAGGGAGATGTTTGCAGGTCAGCAGAGAGTATCAAATCCATGTTATGGAAACTATGGAAACTACCAAAACATCACTGGAAACCACAGTAGCCTCAATGGTTACGTGTCTCCTGAATACCAGCCTGCTGACATTAGTGATGGAGGGGGAAAAGTCGTGTCTCTCTGGGCTGAGCTCTATTTCAGAGCCTGATTACGACACCTGATAGAGATGCCCCTGCCTGGGGGGAGCCTCTCTCCAGGCTCTTCATCCTGACGCAGTGAAATGAAGCCTGTGACAGCAGGGCTGGTGTTGCTGGACGTGGCTGACACACGACAGCATTACGAGGGGTCGCTGTGGACCTGCCCTTCCCCAACCACCAGGCTGAGCCGAAGCTTTTAGTGCCGAAACAGGAAAAGGAGCTGTACGTGAAGAATACCTCTGCAAACTTCAAGATACGATTCAGAGAGACGCTGACTTCTCCTCAGGTCTAAAAAACCCAAGAAAATACCAACCACCACTGGGCATTTCCTTTTCTCCTCCCAGTTCCCGCTCATCAGGGATGCTGGCAATATGTAATGACATATTCTCTGTCCTCAGACTTCACCCACCGCATCCAAATGGTCGATCGGACCAGCCCTGGTTTGGGATACTGCTGGGAGGGCCAGGGACACAATCCTTACTTTTTAAAAAGCAAAGCTCACGTCTGTATCAAAACCCAGAATTCACAGAAAGGGGACAGAGGGGACATACGATTCACCTGCCCTGTTCACGCAGGGGCCCACGCTGACTTCTCCTCAGGTCTAAAAAACCCAAGAAAATACCAACCACCACTGGGCATTTCCTTTTCTCCTCCCAGTTCCCGCTCATCAGGGATGCTGGCAATATGTAATGACATATTCTCTGTCCTCAGACTTCACCCACCGCATCCAAATGGTCGATCGGACCAGCCCTGGTTTGGGATACTGCTGGGAGGGCCAGGGACACAATCCTTACTTTTTAAAAAGCAAAGCTCATGTCTGTATCAAACCCCAGAAGTCACAGAAAGGGGACAGAGGGGACATAAGATTCACCAGGGATGCTCGGTGCTGCCACAGGGAAGGCTTAGGTTTGGAAATGACGTTGGAGGGAACTGGGACAACAACAGCACAGCACAATCCAGCAGGAGACCAGCTGCCAGGAACAAGCCACTGGAACTCTCTGAACCCACTGGGACTTGTTAAAGGCAAGGTCCTGGGGTAATAAGCGTGGAGGAAGCGCAGTCAGGGTGAAAAAGTGGAGCAGGTCAGCAAATTACCTAAAAATAAATGGCAATTTGTGAAATCACAGCTGCTCAAGACGAGCAGCCCCGTGTCCTTCAAAGAGCTTTTCCCCATTTCAGTTGCACACTTGGCCAACACGCTGCTGACGAGTTTCCTTTTCCCCTCCCCAAATTACCATGACCAAGCACCTGCAATATTAGAGCTGTTCCTCCAAGTTCTCTTCCCGTGTACGTGAAAAACATCTTGATTTACAAAAGTTTTGCAAGCTATTTCTGGAACAGAGCTTTCCAGAGATTATTTTGATCAGTAATTCACTTATTTGAAACAAAAGATGCAAAATTTCCTTCGCCTTTGCAAGGGAGATCTTTTCTTTTGATCTTGCTTTATGCTTTGCTTGCCTTGCAAAGCCTATTTCATGAACTGTAAGGCAGGATGGAGCTCTCTGGATGTCCTCTGAACCCCAAATGTATCACCACAGGAGCTCTGTTGATGCAGGAGGTGGACAGAACCAAATTTCAATTGAAAATGTGCTACTTAAAGTAAATCTCTTAAAATCAACTTACCCGGGAAGACCCATTTTTATTTAGCAAAATTCAGCTATTAACATCAACTCATCATTAACAACAACCTTTTCCATTTCCTATAATTTCTCCACGTTTCTACCTGAAACCATGCTATGGAACTTCCAGGAACGGCCAGCAAAGCCTGATTTCATGCAGAAAACTTCCCCAACGTAAGACCAAGATGTTGAAAAATGGCTTAGAAGTTCACATTCAGTGAAGAAAACGTATGGCCACCTCCAAAAGCTTCAAGGGAAACCAGAAGAGACGGGAACCACCTCTGTCTCAGTGTCGGCACCCAAGATGCTCCTCATCAAGCCTGCAGAGAAGTTGCCAACCCTTTCCCCCCACGCCCTGCCAAAGGTGGGCAGCAAACCAAGGACTTAAAGGAGGGAAGCACCGAAGCTGGGCATCCCCTGCACCCAGCCTGAAGGCGTGTTTGAGGAGCTGCATTCCCACACCTCCCAATTCACTGATGCCCTCCCCAAAACGATGCTCCTGTACCATCACTGCTGCCTTCAGCCCGCCGCAGACTGCCATGCAGAGTGGCTACACGTGGTGACAGGCTGCAAGACCTGCTGGCACCCTCCTGGTGATGGGAAAAATCACTTTGGAGCAGCAGACAGCAATTCTGCTTAAAGAAGTCACCCCCGATGCAAACCCCAGCCTGCTGTCTTGGGCTGACCGGCTCTGACAGCGTTTCCACCCTGACTTATCAACTCCAGGAGAGCCCACAAAACCCATCAGCCATTAAGAGGGAGCAATAAAATAAAATAAAAAAAGAAATATCTCGCTTGGGTTGGTCTGTAAAGGCTCTTCCTCCACCGCAGCCAGCCATCAACTCGTACCTGCCAACAGCCACGAAACTTCTCCTTCCCCAAAAAGTTCTTTGAAACACATTCTCGAGCCCTATTATCTCTGCTGTTTATACCGCACTCCTTCCATTATCGAGAAATCTCCCAGTAATTTATAAGCCCACAAGCTCCTGCGCTAACAGGGCAATAAATCACATTTATATACCCCGTCACCTACTGTTCGGAGGGCCGCGGTGCCGAGCGGCCACGGGGCTGGGCAGAGGGAGGTGGCAGGGAGTAGCCACTGCTTTCCCCAAACCCTCCACCCTCCGCAGCGCACGAGTTGTTTGGAGGAAAAAGTAGTTTTGCTCCACGTTGGCCAGACTTTTATTTTGTTTTAAGTATCCAGAGAGGATTGCAGCCTGTGTCCCACCTCACTGTGTTTTCCCCATCCGACACCAACACAAGCACACAAAAGAGGTTGTTTTTTTTTTTCCTTTTTACAAAATCAACCCGAAGGAGGAGGATGTTTTTGGCTATTTTCCTCGAGGAAAGAGGTTGCCCATCTAATAATCCCTAAATGGGCAGTGGGTTGTTGGGCTTTCATGTGTGCCTCTGAGCCTCCCCTCGCCGTGCCAGGTCGCTGGTTTGCTTTTCCACGGAGTTGCAAAACCCCTGAATAACAAGGTTTGTGCATGGAAGTGCTGACACAAACCTTAACTACAGCATCCTGAACATGATACCAGAATAAGGACGCTCCCTGTGTGGCCCAGCCTATGGATAAATAAAGCATTTCAGCAGCCAGCGCCGACAGATCATAAACCTCCACGAGCATAAATACCAACAACAACCCAAAAAGATTAGAGGGCTTACGGGTGAGGCAGGCTGGGATGATTTAGAGTTGGGGTGGAAGGGTCATTATTGCTGAATAGGTGGGGGCGAGCGGGCCAAAGAAATCAATAAACCATTCTGCTCCCAGGGAAGGAAGGGGCCACGCTAATTGTGCAAACACACATTTTCCGTTTGAGGCTGGAGATGTCGGGCTCACCCAACAGGGATGGATACAGGGAACTCACACCCTCTCACTGAGAGACGAGGGCTTCTCCCCAAGACACGTGCCCCAGGAGCTCCATCACTCACCAAAACACCTCACTGGGTCCAACCCACTGCTGGAGGCACCTTCGAACGAATGCAGACCCAGGCAACGTTCATCTCCAGCTCCATTCAGTTCATTTTTTATGAAGTTAATAAAGAGTTGGCATAAGGATCTCAGCTGCTTTCAGCATCACCTACAAGCCAGAGCTTTTCCAGTTCTAGCACCGTACAACCAACCCACAGGTCCTGCCTGCTCTGGTCATCTTCAGGCACCGAAGACAAGCTGTGGGACCAACTTCACCCCTGACAAAATAGCCACGTTTACAAGTTGCCACACTTGCATTGGAGGTGGCCCCAGAATTAGCTACAACAGATCACTGCATCCTACAGCAAGGACAGACCCAAAGCTTTGCAGCCAGGTTTCCTGGAACAAGCCATTTCTCTTTTGCTTCTTTCCTCCTTCAGTTGCCCCCCTTTCCCAATTCTTCTGCCTTTTTTCCCCACTTTCTTTCTAGGGAATTCCCAATTCTTCTACCTTTTCACCCCCCCCTTTCTTTCTAGGGAACTGAGCAATGACAAAAGGCACCAGCCTCGGAGAGCAAAGCCCACTTGTAAACAGAATAAATACACACTACACAAATAAATAACTATTTGTACCTAATGGGCCAACATCACCTAAGAGCCCACCTTTGGGACATACCACAGGAGGTCGGTCAGGGAACCATGAGACAGGGGTAATACTGGTTATTTCCATGAAGAAACCCAAGCTCACCAGCACACACAGGTGCAAACGTTGATGATCTTCATTCCCAGTTAACCACAACTGTGAGCTGATGCTGGTGGTAAAAGCACAAGAACCTGCTCTGGTCCCTCTGAGCGAGCCAGTCTCCTCCTCTGCTGCCTTTCCAAAGATATTTAAAGAAAACACTCTTTATATCAATTAATAAAATACCTCAAAACCTGCCCGGGTCATGTCCAACCTACTGCCTGCAGTAAATGGATTTCAACTTCACTTGGGATCTTGAGAGCTTTTAAAAATCAGTAATTTCAGCTTCCCTCCAGAAATAAATTCCTCCAGGGTTTCACTGCAAAAATATTCCTAGAAACGGACAATTCTGCTGCTCACGTACTAAAGACTGCACACACACACACACAAAAAATATCAGATTAATATTGAGCCTTATCAAAAGTATGGCATAAACCATGTGTTGAATTTAATCCAAACCCAACTGTCAATCTGCCGTCAGGATCTGATATAACAAACAAGTGAGCCCAGGGCCAGAAATGAAAAGCAGGGTTTGCTTTCTATTAGAAGATTTGTACTGATCTCTGTTAGCTGCATTCCCGCACGGAAATCTTTACACTGCAAATGCTGGACAAATAGGATTTCTTATCTTTCTGCTTTCTTGCGTTAGGGAAAAGTTTCATTTGGTTTTAATTAATTTAGATTGCAGGTTTCCCATTTTCAGGGAACAAGTCTCAACAGCTTCAAAAAATAAATCCTTTTTGAAACATTTTAAATCGGGGGAAAAAAAGAAAAAGGGGTGTTACAATCTCTAGGGCACCTTCCAAAGGTTGGGCTGCTACATCCCCACACAGCTCACGGGTACCAGGGAGAGCCCAACACGCTTTGCTGCATCCATCATCAGCCCCCAGCAATGGGAAAAAATGCTGCTGGGGGGAAATCCAGGCCAGCTGTGGGCAAAGAGGGAAAGGAGACCTTGTGACATGAAGCTCCCCAGCAGTGGGGAAAAAAAATGCTTCTGGGGGGAAATCCAGGCCAGCTGTGGGCAAAGAGGGAAAGGAGACCTTGTGACATGAAGCTGGAGATTCCCCAAAAGCCCTTTCTCCTGAGCACGGGGATGCTACAAAGCGCTGTGCCACGGTCCAGACATCCCCATCCCCCTGCTCTCTGAGCATCATTTGGCAGGGGGACCTGCTGGAGCGGGCCAGAGCCTCACAGCCCCAGTTAGTGCCAACGAAAGAGTAGGAACAGTTCCCTGTTTGGTCTGGGAACACCTATAGCTCCCATTATGGTCTGGGAATGCCTATAGGTCCCCACCTCTCCGGGCCTGGCACGCAGCTGAGAGCAGCTTTGCCAGCTCAGCTCAGAGTTAGCACAGATTTTTCTGCAGCAGCGAGACCTCCCGACTCATCCTGCTGCTCTCCAGCTCCTTGGCACGGGGGGTGATGGTGCACGCTGGGGAAAGCAGGTGCCCAGAGAGAAATGAAAACCGGGCAAAGAAATCCCGTTTTCTTGTTTGCTAAACTCAAACAGCAATTAAATTCCTATTCCCTACTCTCTCAACATAAACAGCACGAAAGCAAGCCCTCTGCCTCTCTGGCAAACCATCCCCATGTGTTTGCTCCCTCTCCAAATTAATAAACACAGCCTGGCCAAGGCCAGAGCTGGAGACACATCACGATGCTCATGGGGTGAGGAGCAAGGACCATGCTCTAGGGGGGCCTCAGGGCCAGCCCAGTCCTGTCCCCAGCCCCACCAGTGCTTTGGTGGCTCAGCTGCACCTATTTGGGTTGGGGGGGCAATCCCAGCAAAGGGATCCTTTCCCAAAGGAGTGGAGGAGGGACCCCATTCCCCACCTCCATGTCTGCAGGCATCTGCGCATCCCTAAAAACTCAGCCCTGTGATTCAGCCATCAATTTTGCCACAAATTGGTCAAGTTTGGCTTGGAGAGAACTCAGAAGAGTTCTCTCACAGAGCCTGAGATACAGCTGTTAATAAAAATTAAATACTCAAAATAAATACACAATATAACCAGGGTGGACACTCGGTGCCTGCCCCAGCTGAGCTGCCCTCTCTTCTCCCTTCCAGCCTGGACAAACCAGCTTTGCTGATCACCAAAAACCCTGATGGAGAAACATGCCTGCTCCCTTTTGCACTGCAAAGCTTTCCATCCCCAACTGCCCACGCTTAGGTTGGCTTGTCCCACAGCAGAACACCTCACACGGACCTTCCCATCTAATTTTAGGTGAAGTTTGCAGAAGAACCGCCCGTTCCCCGGGATAAAACCACCCCGCGTCCGCGGCATGGAGCGTTATTCCTGTAAAAGGCCCCAGCAATCAGAGCTGCTGGTTTTTCCTATCGATCGCCGGGGGGCTGTTTGCTATTCTGATCTCAGCTGGTCGGAAGTCTCCCCAATCACCGCAAGGTCGTGACCAGGGGGTCAGAAACCTGCACTACATACATCATAATTTATTTTACAGATAATCAATACCGCACTCGCGCCGGGCCATCTTACAGTACAGCCTCACGTGGAGGCACTGATGCTACTCCTACAGGATGGTAACCTCACGGCCTGGCAGCTTAAGGGGGTCAACGTGACAGGCTGAGAGAGCTGGGGTTGTTCAGCCGCCCGTTCCCCGGGATAAAACCACCCCGCGTCCGCGGCATGGAGCGTTATTCCTGTAAAAGGCCCCAGCAATCAGAGCTGCTGGTTTTTCCTATCGATCGCCGGGGGGCTGTTTGCTATTCTGATCTCAGCTGGTCGGAAGTCTCCCCAATCACCGCAAGGTCGTGACCAGGGGGTCAGAAACCTGCACTACATACATCATAATTTATTTTACAGATAATCAATACCGCACTCGCGCCGGGCCATCTTACAGTACAGCCTCACGTGGAGGGACTGATGCTACTCCTACAGGATGGTAACCTCACGGCCTGGCAGCTTAAGGGGGTCAACGTGACAGGCTGAGAGAGCTGGGGTTGTTCAGCCTGGAGAAGAGAAGGCTCTGGGGAGACCTTAGAGCATCCTTCCAATATCTGAAGGGGCTACAGAAGAGATGGGGAGGGACCCTTTGTCAGGAAGTGCAGTGACAGGACAAGGGGTAATGGTTTTAAATTGGAAGAGGAGAGATTTAGATTAGATATCAGAAATAAATTCTTTGCTGTGAGGGTGGTGAGAGCCTGGCCCAGGTTGCCCAGAGAAGCTGTGGCTGCCCCATCCCTGGAGGGGTTCAAGGCCAGGCTGCATGGGGCTTGGAACAACCTGGTCTTCTAGTGGGAGGTGTCCCTGCCCAGGGCAGGGGGTTGGAACTTGATGATCTTTAAGGTCCCTTCCAACCCAAACCATTCTATGATTCTGTGAAAATCAGCTTTCCTTTTCCAGTTGGAAATCCTGGCTGGAAGCAGAGCACGCACCCCACTCGCTGTTGGTCTGTACCTTCGTATAACTGAGTCATGGTTTGAATCCAACTTGGGAAGATAAATATTAGTATGTGCTCAGGTTTATATCTGACAGTTTGGCAGGAGAAGCCCCAGGAGCAGCAGGGGCAGTGGACTGCCCAGGGTTTGGAAGGAAGGAGGTGACCCCAGTCCCACCTGCGGGTGAGCGCAGCACGCCAGACCAGCCCTCCCTTCACGTGGACTCACAGCAACAGAGAAGCAGCAGAACACCCTTCCATCAATACTATCCTTCATCCCATTTTCTAACTTATATCCCCCAAGGGCTTCCCATCCCACCAGCCATGCCCAGGGTTACGCTACGAGCCCAGTGATTTACCAGGCTGGCCACTGCTCCCTGCTTCTTTTCTGTTAATTCTGGCTATCTGCAGAAGGGTAGCTCAGGGTATTCCAAAAGATACAGCAGCTTTTTAACAAGCTGTCCTTAAAAACGATGCCAAAGATAGTATTTTAGCAGAAAAGAAAGGGATTTGAAATATGCAGCAGGAGAAAAAGGAACTGAGAGGAATAAAGAGTGCTGGAAATACCTTGTAGGAAGAGGAACCCCTTATTAATTAATTAAATTGCTACATTCTGGTACTTGTATCCGTGAATGTGCAGTTCCTGGGGACCTTCACCAAGATTTAGCATCCATCCATCTCAATGTGATTTGGATGATAAAACATTAAGAGAGGAACCACAGGGCACAGCCTGCCACCCTGCTTCTCCTCAGTGCCACCCCCTTGCTGTTTGCAGGATGGGGTCCCTCAGCCTGGGGGGTCAGCAAGCCCCAGCACCCCCCCGCCTGCCCCAGTGAAGCCAGGAGAGCACGGCCTCACCTCCCACCTCACCATGGGGTGAGCCCAAGGGTCTGATTCTGCCCCATCTTCCATCACCCCTGGCCAGATGATGGGGAACAGTCTGGTTCCCCACCACCCGCTTTTTATCCCACTTCACCTTGTCCCCCCCCAAAGCAGGGGCTGTGATGACCCACCACCGGAGCATCACACCTTCCCCCTTGGGAAGGTGGGCTCAATGGACACACACTCAGCTACAGCCACAGAGCAGCACCACACCGAGACAGGGGGATGCTCTTAGATGCTCTTATTGCACTCGAAGGTCAATATGCTAAAGGCATTTTGGATTTCCCAGCAGCACAGCCCCTCTTCCGCTGGTTGGGGCAGAATAAAGCAGACAAACCTCAGGAAAAATCAAATCCTTGCCACGAGCAGGGTCTAAGCAGAATTTGATGCTGTGCCTGGGGAGGATGGGCTGTCACTATGTGGAAAACACTGCCCCGTAGCCTGAAATCCAGGAGTTTTGGGGGCAAAACAGGCAGGGAGATGTGGAAGCGTGGTGGGGGGAGCCCAGCCCTGCATCCAAGGGAGCCGACGAGCCCGGTGCCGGGGGCATGAACCCCCCAGCCAAGCAGGGAAGATTGGCACATGGGCTCCCACCCACCGCAGCCCCCGACACAGCGAGGAGCTCACACAAAGGGAAACACACAGACCATGACAGGCTAAGCCTCCTCCTTCCCCTCTTCTCTTCCCCTTTCTTTCTCTTCATGCTACGGCAAGGCTGCTGAATTCCAATAGGAGAATACTTTGGCAGAGCCAGACAGTCTTTTCTATTTTGGTGGGGTGGGTGTTTTGCCTTCTTTTTTTTCTTCCTTACTTTCCCTCCAGCTGCTTCACTGGATGCCTAATCCTCCGTGGACATCTGGAGAGGTACCAGGACACAGAAGCGACACACCAGGTAGCAGAGCTCTGCATAATTTCTAGTTGTACCTGCTGTTATGGCACAACGGGTGATAGAAACAAAAAAAAAACCAGAGGCAATGAAAGAAAAAAAAAATAATAATAATAAGGTCCACATGGAAGCCCCCCTGATCTCAGCAGCAGAGTACAGGATGGTCATGTTTTGCAGCAGAGCATCTTTCTCCAAAGCATCTTGGAGGCTCCTGGCTGCCATCCCCACCAGGGCTGCACACTGGGCTCACGGGCAGGAGGGTGTTTAGGTCCCTCTCTGTGCCCAAGGCTTGGGGTGACCTTCCCCAGCCCCCCCAGGACCACAGCAGTCCACAGAGAGCCCAGGCAAAGGCCTTGGCAGCTGGTATCCATCCTCACATACCCCCTTTCCCAGGCACCAACAGCAGCCACTCCTATTTTTCCCTTCTTAAATCACAGCGTTCCCTGAACATATTTTTCACCTGCTGTTATCACAACGGATACCTAAAGTGTCCATATCTGGGGAAAATCAAAACAAAAGCAGCTATTGCTCAGCAAGGAGAGGAGAGAGCGCGACAGGGGTTTTCCCAGCTTCTAAGAAAAGGAAGAGACCCATAAAAATGCTCCGAAGGATCCAGGAAGTAGCTTTATAGATCCAACAAGAATGATTTTCAGCCCCAGGGGAGTCTTTATCTTGAGCTCAGACTCCCACAGTGGAGGGAGATACCCGCTCGCCCGGCTGACCAGGCTTTAGTGCTATCAGCTTACAGCAAAATCAAATATTCTGAGTGGCCACCTGAGTCCCCCTGCTGCTGCTCATCCTACCTGAGCCCCCAGCAGCACCCCCCCGGCCTTTCCTTCACCGAAGGGCCTGTCACCAGCTGCATCACCACCTCCCAAATGCACCCGCAGGGCTTGGGAAGCTTCACCCTTCATCCTGCTGTTCTCTTTCCTGCCTCAAAATGCTACGGCCAAGCTGCTCTACGAGCAGAAAATGAGCAGGGTTTGAGTGGGCACATCCCTCCTGTGAAACCCAGCCCGGCTCCAAGCCCAGCATCACTACCCTCTGCCCACCCTTGGGCACACCAAGTGCAACAAGAAAAGCAAACCAGAAATTAAATATAACAGCCAAAACCCACCCAACTATCTCAAACAGGGGAAACCTGAATCCTGCACCTACTGTACCCTTCTATGAGCTCTCCTCAACACCGCTCAAGTGCTTTGGGAGACCTTATAGCGGCCTTTCAATACCTGAAGGGTGCCTGTAGAAGAGCTGGGGAGGGACTCTTTGCCAGGAAGGGTAATGATAGGACAAGGGGAAACAGTTTTAAATTGGAAAAAAAAAGATGCAGATTAGATCTCAGGAAGAAATTTTTTACTATGAGGGTGGTGAGACACTGGAAGAGGTTGCCCAGGGAAGTTGTGGATGCCCCATCCCTGGAGGGGTTCAAGACCAGGCTGGATGGGGCCTTGAGCAACCTGGTCTGGTGGGAGGTGTCCCTGCCCATGGCAGGGGGGTTGGAACTCGATGATCTTTGAGGTCCCTTCCAACCCAAACCATTCTATGATTCTATGCTTCTCTGTTTCCAAGGCACCTTGCACCTCTCTGAGCTCTGACAAGGCCAACTGCAGCGCATGCGGGTGTGTGGATCGAAGCCTCCAAGCAGCAGCTCTGCTTTGCTGCCCGTTGCCACAACGCACCTCAAAAATCTCAAGCCTTCAACACGCCAAAGGAGCTCACATTTTGTTTCTGCCTCACTGGGATGGGAATCTGAACACCAGCTTTGTCCTTGCAAACCTTCCTGCTAAACATGTTTGAGGAGTCTCCCAGCAGAGGACCTGTCATAGAATCATTCAGGTTGGAAGAGTCCCTTGGGATCATCGAGTCCAACCATCTCCCCTACTCTACAAAGTCCTCCCCTACACCATGTCCCTCAGCACTGCATCTAAACGTCCCTAAGACACATCCAGGGATGGGGACTCCACCCCCTCCCTGGGCAGCCTGTTCCAATGCCCGACCACTCTCTCTGTGAAAAATTCCTTCCTAATGTCCAGTCTAAACCTCCCCTGTTGGAGCTTGAAGCCATTCCCTCTTGTTCTGTCGTTAATTACCTGTGAGAAGAGACCAGCACCAACCTCTCTACAGCGTCCTTTCAAGTAGTTGTAGAGAGTGATGAGGTCTCCCCTCAGCCTCCTCTTCCTCATACTAAACAGTCAGCACATGGGAGGTCCGGGGGCTGTGGGAAGCCAAGGCAGCGTGTGCCCAGGGCAGGCGGCCACCTTGGGGGGCACAGGATGTCTGCCCTGTGTAGGGCATCTGCATCTGTGTAGGGGCAAGACCCACATCTGCACTCACCCCGTGCTAATCTCAGTCTCGCTCCTCCCACGGGAGAACCAGAGCGTGCATCAGGATGAGGCCACTGCTGCTCTGTGGGGCCAGGCTTCCCTGCTCCAGCCCAGAGGTGTCTCCTCTTCCTCCAACACCCCAAGGTGTCTCCTCTTCCTCCACCAGCCTGAGCTCTCTGGAGACCAGGAGGCAGAAGCAGGACTCAAGGGGCAGCTTCAGGACACGACATTTCATAGACCAGTGCAATGAGTCAGCAGTGGTGGAATAAAAATCCCTTGTGGCAAGCAGCGTGGTGGTTTCCTGGAGAGCAAGAGGGCTTTGAACAGGAACAAACGATGTAATACACAACCAAACCCTGCCTCTGTGGGTCGCAGGCACTGCATCCATCACCACGAGTCCAGCAGCAGCACAGACCCAGAGCCGTGGACCATCTCATCAGCTCCAGCTGATGGGGTCACGCACTTCATCAACGTTGCTGAGCTCCTCCTCCTCTAATTGAATCAGGCTTTGCTTATGCAGCGTCTCTTGTCTTCTCAGGGCCTAATAATGAAGTCAGCTGCTATCAGAAAAATCAACAGAAAACTTCCCAGCCTTTCCCAGAACACCTTTGCTGTATTTTGTCCTTCACGGCGTCGCTTCTTCAACCTGCAGGAGCATGGGGTGGGTATTGCAGCGGGGCAGGAACCACAGCCAGCCACGGGCAGCAAAGCAGAACTCACATCAGACGCTTTCATGGAGGAGCACTACCTTCACCTGAGGAGGTCCAGACACCCTGGTGGAGCAGGAGGCAGGTGCTGGCATGGGGATGCTGTGCCGAGGACTTGGTGGTCCTGGTCCAAGGACTTGGTGGTCCTGGTCCAGGCTGAGCAGAGATGGCAAGCAGAGGATCTCCCAGCCTTGGGGGCCATGGGGCACTGGATCCCTGAGGGGTCTTGGCACGCAGGGGGTCTCTGCGAGGAGCGGAGTGGTTCGATGCATTGAAGAAGGAGCTGCCCCATCCCGGAGTGTGGTCTGCGAGAGCGATGCCCAAGTCCCAGAGCCTCCACACCCCCAGCAGCTTTGGCCACTGTCTCAAGAAAGATGCTTGTGCCAGCCAAGGAGGGCAAGGGCAGGTGGGTGGCCCATCCACAGGGAGGACAGACATGAAAGTAGCCCCAATGGGGCTGCATGGTCCAGCACCTTCGGTGCCAGCCACCAGCGCTGGGCCAGGAGGGTGAGGGCAAGCAAGGACCCTTGGCTCCAACACCGGCAGAAGAGGTGGCCAGGAGCAAGGTGGGCTGGGTTGTGACAAGGACCACGCTCTGGCTTGGTGGTGTCCCCGGTGGGGTGGCAGTGGCCTCAGAAACCTCCCCCGGGGAGGACGGCTGCGGAGGAGCCGCCGGGGAGAGGGGAGGGAGCCGCTCAGCCACGCTCACGCCTCCCACATGTGCTGCGCGCAGCCTCGCCAGACCGCAGGATCTGGCTCACTGAACGTGTGGAAGCAACACTTCGCCGTGTCTCACTTTACAAAGCCCCAAACAATAACTGTCTGTCGCTGCACAGGAGCTTAGGAGAAACATAAGTTGCTATTGGCATGGCGCGAGGCAGCCCTTCCTCTTACACAACACCAGCAGATGTGAAAATAGCCCGGTGCTGCCTTTTAGCGCTCCTCTGACCTCCTGTTTGCTTCTGGATCAGATTCCAAAGCTGGATCTTAACCTACAAGAGCCATAAAAGCAAAGGATTTGGCCCTATCGGGGACCTCTTCATAATCTAAGACAGATGCACTCCATGTAGAACACGCGGAGGTCTATCAGGGCAGGGAAGAAGCTGAGGCAGCACCAGCCTCGGCTCTAGGGCACAGCTGGGACAGCCCGTGCCAGCATCACCCCATGCTCCAGCTGAGGATGTGCTGGAGGTGGTCCAGAAGAGCTGGAAGCTCTTGCAAACCAGGGCAGAACCCAAAAACCTCACATCCTCCTGCTCAGCCTACACCAAAACCTTCTCCAGCCCCCACCTGCGCCCAAGAAGGGGGACCTCTGAGGTCCATGATGTCTCCAACCCTAATGGCCTAAGGGTCACCGGGGCTGGCACAGCATGGGACATCCCAGTCATCTACCCAAAGTGCTCCTAGGGTTTCTTGCCCACGTGAAGAGCAGGGACTGACTCCAAACCCAAAACTGGTCCGGGACTTACGGCGGGGAAAAAGCACGTGGAAGACATTGCTCCTGAAAGTGTGAGAAGGCAGTGGGAGAATTAAACTGAAGGATGCTAAAGATCAGCTACAGAAGGAGAGTTTAGCAACCAGCAGTGAAAGGTCACCCCTAAGAACAACCTGCACGTATAAATTAATCTCTCCAAGGGTATCCAGCGTCCCTGCTGCCACTGTCCCTGCAGCAACCCCAAGCAGCAGAGGAACTTCCCAAGCTGCAAGAGGAGAAAACAAGATGTGGACGTTGCTGCCACGGGGAAAGGGACCGGAGAACGAGATGTTCTCCTCGCAGCCCTGTGAGGTAGAGGGCTGCTCTCATGGCCTTGCTGGTGCTCACCCATCGCCTGTGCTCCAGCAGCTCTCCCCTCTCACCCACCACACGCTATTCCCTGGTGGGAACGTCACCCACCAGCACAGCCCTGGAGGAGTCAGACTCATCCAGGAGTCTAAACCCTGCTCCCAAAAACCCCCATCCCTTCGACTGCCCCATGGGCTGGGGAACATCTCAATGGTGCTGCCACAACCCACCCACGGGTGATGCTACACCCAACGGGATCACCTGTGGGCTTGGGGTCTACAAGAAAGCTTTTAGCCAGCAGTTGAGCTCACATAGCACCTGACTGCAGGCAGCTGGCACCTCCATGCACCCCAGCCTCCATGCACGAGTAACCAATATAAGATACAAAACACCTGAGCTGTGGTATTTTGCCCCAAAATCTCTCCATCTTTGGGGATGGAGGGATTTCTACCTTAGCACACAGAGCCACGGGGTAACAGGCAGCAGCAGAGGAGGGTAATTCTCAGACTAACTCGTGGGACAACCCGCTGGTCATGGCTTGCACGGGAGGGCGAAAGGCAGCCTTAGAACATAATCCATTTCAGGCGCTCTTAAATCTCCCCAATACAACACAGAGCCCTTTAAGCAAAACTAAACAACTTCCTTTAGCCTAAATAAATATTAAACCTAAGTGATGCATTAATTTACTCCAGTTCACCAAAGGCTAACTCCTACCCAAACTGATCATTATAAAAGAAATCCTATAATCCCTCGCTCCCATTCAGGCTCAAAACATGTAATCCCGTGAATAAATCCAGAAAGAAAGTGTAACAAAACGGGCAATAAAAACTTATAGCGTTCACATCTTTTCATCTACCATTAATACTGTAAACACTCACTCGAAGGCCCTTGAGTATGACTAATCTAATGTTTTGGCTCCCAACGCTAATCGCCGAAAGAGCTCGCCTCGCGCCGTAACACCCAGCGAGCTCCGGGGCCCGGGACACCCCCACCCCAAAATCCCACAAAACGCTGCAAAATCAGCACAAAAAGCAGCGAGTACGGTTCTCACAGCGCCAGAGCGCAGAGCTTTTTTTTTTTTTTTGCTTCCCCCCCCCCTTTTTCTTTTTTTTTTTATTATTTTATTGCTTTGGAAGCCTGCGAGCTCCAACTGTATAAATGCCAATAACTTCCCAAGTTTTAAGGCTGCTGAAGTAAGAGATCAGATTTTAGCAAGTGCTTTCCAGGCAGCCAGCCAAACTTTTTCTGATTCACTAAAAGCACCAAAAGGGAGGAGGGGGCGCTGCGAGCCCTGTTATTCCTGGGGCTTGGAAAAAAAACCCAACAAAACACCCAAACACCCACCGCACCGGAGAAATTCAGCAAACGCCTTCCAACCGCAGGGTAATTTACAGCTGCGGATCCTCTCCCTGTGAGGAGGCTGCTCCGCCGAGGGGAGGCTCTGCTGGTGTTAGGTTCAAGATGCAGTTTTCAGAGGGGATGAGATTAAAAAAAAAAAAAAAAACCGCGAGGGGGGATTTTTTTTTGGGAGCAGGGGATGGGGCTGGTTGGGGTTTTTTAGCTGGGCTGGAGGGATGGAGCCTCCTCCCAGGCTGCGGCTGCGCTCGTCGAGGACCATCCCTTAGTGCCACCAGGTATCTACGAGAGGACAAGCAGGTGCAATCCCATCCCAAGCACCGTGTGGGGCCAAGGGGGTGGCACAAGTGGCCCCCCCGGTCCCAATGGGATGGAGCCACCGAGGTGGCACCTGCTCTTCCCAGTCCTGCTGCGGGATGCCCAGCTAAAATCCCCATTCCCAGGGAGGTGCGTGGCCTCGGGGCTGTCAGGGGGGGACAACGGCCACCCCCATGGCACCCCCATCCACCCTCCCCGTTCCTGCGGGCGCCCGGGCTGCAGAGCCCTCGCCGCTCGCTCGGGGTGTTCCTCCAACGGCTTCATTCCTGCCGAGGCAGGATCAAAGGCAGGATCTGACTTGGAAGGCTTTTCTACTGAATAATGGGGAGGGAGCACGCAGCCTCCCTTCTCCTGGCTAGGGCAAGTGGTGTTTTTCAAAAGTATCAGTTTTTTTGGGAGCAAGTTCCCTAGGAGGGGGAATAAAAATTACCAAAAAAAAAAAAAAAGAAGAGAAGGAAAAAGGGAAAAAGAAAAATAATTGGGAGGGCGAGCAGGAGAGAGCGCCTGCTCTTCCAAGGCAAGTGCATCAATCAACATTGTGCAAGGAGGAGAGTCCAGCACTCCCTCTCACATCATTAGCCAGGCTCAGGCACTCCAGAGGATCCCGCTACGGCAGGGCAAGGCTACCGGAGCACCCAGCCCCCACCGGAGCACCCAGCCCGCACCGGGGCACCCAGCCTGCACCAAAAGGGCACCCAAAAA